>NC_081842.1:142415831-142737803 GCF_963259705.1 Myotis daubentonii | reverse complement strand
TCTGTTCGTAATTCTTTTCAATGAATTCCTGTAATTAAAACATTTAGATTCGAAAACTTGACTTTGTTCTGTCTTTGTTGTTAGTGTATTTTTCTTTTTCCCCTCAGAAATGACAAATGTATGTGCTTCAGTAAAGGACTTTTTCAGAAGGAAGTGACCTGCAGTATTGTTCACAGAATTCGTATGGATATCTAGCATGAAGAAATTGTGTAAAAATGTATAAATGTCAAGGAAAAGATTGGAATCTTCAATTTTTCCTCTTTATCGCGTGTATTATATTAATTACCTTAATTAAAAAGTTACTAGAATTTTATCATTTATTGATCATATACTAAAGTAGAAATTGTTAAATGATGGCCTATGGGAAAATTGGCCTAGCACCTGTTTTAGTGAGTAAAATTTTGTGGGAACCCAGCCTTGCCCATTAATTTAAACATTATCTATGGCTGCTTTTGTGTGACGGGGGCAGAGCGGAGTAGTTGTGACAAAGACCATATGGTTCGCAAAGCCTAAAATATTTACTATCTGACTTTATTTATTTTTATTTTTTCTACTATCTGACTCTTTAAAAGTGAGTTTGCTGGCCCCTTTACGAGTCTCATTAAAAATCTACAGCAGCCTTGTAAGACATGTGATAGCACCGCTTGGGCTCGGAGAGGCCACATAATTTGCTCCAAGTGACATAACGAGTAAGCAACAGTGTGAGGATCTGATCCCAAGTCAGGGACTCCACTATTTATGCTCTTTTACGTAAATATAAAACCTTTTAAACCTCTGAGAAGTCTTCTCATTCCTCTTTTTCAGACACGGAAACCAAGGCTTAGTGATCTGTTCAAGTTCCTGCAGCCGGTGAGTAATGGAGCCGTGGTTTGAACCTACACCGGTCCAAAGCCTGGTTGCTCAGCTCTTTTCATCAGGCAGCACTGCCTCTACATATTGTATTGCTCAATGTCTTACTTCCCAAAGATTGGTTGAGAAGCAACGATTTGATCCTAGCTTTAAAGAAGTTGTCATAAAATTAAGCCTGAGTCCCATCCCCTTCAGAAGGAAAAGTCAGAAAAACTGGGTTGACATTGACAGGCCCGCTTTTGTCCTTCTGGCACTAGGTTTTTCTAATCCTTAAAGCACTGGAGGGTGTCAGTACCTAACAAAGTCATTGCAGGAACATGGGAAGCCTGAGCTAATTCATTGCATATGGCACTATCATTCCCCCCACTCTCCACCCGCCCCTCAGAATAGCAGGCAATAGATGCAACATTACTTCTTAATAAATTCACTATGTAATTCCATTAGATTGACTGGAAGTGTAAAAAAAAAAACTGGTCAAGATTCTCCCTCCTGTATTTCTTTTTGACCTTTGGACAGGCAACACTACAAAGTAATCATCATTTTATGGTGGTCAAAGATTCTCATTTTATCAAAGTGCAGATGGATGTATAGGACAGGTAGGTGACGCGCGTTCAGGCTGTGTGGTGTCGGGTTGTAATTCCATCTGGCTTTGAGGGAAGGAACTGGCAGCCAGATGGAAGTTAGTAGAACTAGAGAGATGCAGTGGAAGCGGGGATAGGAAAAGAGGCTGCCCTGAAGACAGAGAGAGACAGAAATTCCTCTTGTAGATTTCCATGTGGGTCTTGCAGATGCAGGCAAGTAAAGTGACGCAGACACAGACAGGGCCAGCGCTGGGAGGTCAGGCCTTGCTGGCTACCTAATGTGTGAGGTTATCGTGTGCTTGTTTCCCTCCTGGAAGAGCAGAGGCCTCCTGTGAAGTCTCACCCGGGGAAGGAGAGGGGGAGAAGGACTCGCAGCAGGTCTGGTCACAGGACTGGCTGTGTTGGAGCACCTGCCGTCACGTGGCAGGGCGGCCTCTGAGATGAAATCTTCCATTCCTGATTCCATGTGCCTGGCACTGCATTTTGTTTACACATTGGTTTGTTTTTCTCTCATAAAAATGATTAGCATCGGCTTGTTTTGCATCACAGACAAGAATACATTTGCTTGTTAGGCTTCTTCTAAGAGGCAGCATGTTCAGGCCGGGAGCCCATTCTACAGAGAGCAATAGAAATAGAAAAAGAAATAGAAAAATACTCATGGGACAAGGGGTCCCCTTCTAATTATATTTCTGCAAGTCTCCTGTTGTCCTGAATCAAGACCGAGGGTACTAACAAGTGGCAGGTGATTCACATCAGGCAGTCTGTGGGGCTGGGAAGTGACACCAATAATTCCCAGTGGGCGATTTTTGCAAAAGTGTGAAGGTGATTTTCTTAAAATACTTTGAACACAGTTCCTGTGATTTTAGAGGCTCTTTTAACAGGACCCAAAAGATCTGGCAGAAGATAGGAGAGGAGATGGTGATTGTAAGGATTTCTGAAATTCGTTATGACATCAGCCTTAGGTAACCTCAACGTGGCTATTGTAGTTGTACTTTTTCCTTTATGCCTCCGCTGCAGGACACACACTCAGCAGATTGCTCACTCTGCCAGCTTCCACATACCACTGAAAAATAATTTGCAGAATTAGTGGGGGAGCCTAATGATGCATTTAATTAGAGAACAATCAGGTGATGTTTTATTTGTATTAAACAGAATAAACAAAGAAACTCATTCATGAAACACAAATATAGACTAGGTCACAGTAGAGCACATTCATGCTCTGAGAGACCAGCCCGATGACCCTAGTGACCCCGGAGAGAGCTGCTGATCTAAAGGAAAGCGACCCAATGGGGCTGCGTTTTCGCTGTTTAGACAGGCAGCTCTGCCTGTGTGTGGTCCCAGTGGTGTGGGACAGGTCGACTGGTTGGGTGAGCTTCTAGAATTTCCAGCTCAGTGAGCACTGACACCGTTGGCTAACTTATATGATCAACAGAGAGGATGACTTGATTTAAGAAATTGTTGTTACTAAGAAGAAGACAAAAGCGTGCATGGATTATATTTATTTTTATTTTGTTATTTTTAGGTGCTAGAGTAATCGGCATAGGAGTGAGAATGTAGAGGGTCCCCAACGAAGGCAGGCTGGGTCCAAGCAGCCTGTCACTGGTGCCCGAAATAGTACCATCAGGTTGATTCCTTTGGATAAAGGACTGGTGCTCAGATGATGTAGAAAATTAAGTCTAGGCTAACTTGTTTGTGAGCTGCCATTTTCCCTAATGTGGCAGATGAGTGGCTTGGGCACAAGTGTATAGACTTTTCAGGGGGCGGTTCTGGGCAGGCGGAGCGTCACCAGGTGGCCTCTGGGAGGAGAGCAAACAATGAGGGTGCTAAGGGAGTTCTAACAGAGTCAGGGAGGGCCAACTTCACCTGCTGTACAGTGTTTCCTGGGCTGGTGGAAACTTTAAGAAGGAAACAAAATATTGTTCAGGCGTCTGCCCAACTATTTCCTGTGAAGTTGGGGAACCAATAAAATGCCTCTGGATTTCAAAGGCCTACTATCAATATTATTTTTAAGACTGGGAGGAAAACCACAAAGGATCTAAAACAGCCATGTTGGCAAGATCTTGACTTTTAAACTGACTAACATTTGTCAGTCAGGGAGCTTTGGCCTCAGCATAGTAGAATAGCTTGAACCGTGATCTCTGCAGAATGATGGATGTGGGGAAAGCTAACAGAAGGTTCACAGTGATGTGGCCCAGGCACCAGTAACAACAGAGCCCAGGGCTTGCAAGTGCTTAGCCAGCTGAGGCCCCGCCCACAGCACAGACAGGGGAGTGGGCTGTGGCAGGGTCATGTGAGGACACGAGTGGAGTCTGGGGGGAAAAATAAGAGGAGCCTAAATCCTGGCTGGACAAAGCAGATTTCCCCTAATCGCCTCAGCACGTGGTCACAAATTCTCTACGAGTGTCTCTAATGGTTTGCATAATTTCGTGCTCCTAGGATAGCTTCTGAAATCCTTTGGTGATATCCAGAGCTTACCAAATTAGAAAAGTTTTCATGTGTACAGAAGTTGTTTTCAGATACCAATTTTCTAGGTCTTTTCTTTTTTTCATAATTGATTGTGGCTGTGAAAAATAGGTAAAACTGGGCTGATTAAGAAAACCTTATAAAGTAGTTCCCCATTGGGAGGGGAGGTATTGGGGGAACTGTGTGTGTGTGTGTGTGTGAGTGTGTGTGTGTGTGTGTGTGTGTGTGTTTCTGGGCCCTACCCACAAATATGCTGATGGGCCTCATCCCATCCCCCAGCCCTTTCAAGTTGAGTTATTTCATTTAGTGTTTTGGTTATAATTTTATTTAGATTGGGAAACAGAAAACATTCACAGTGGCTTAAACAAAAAGCGTAGGTTTCTCACCCAACAAGAATCTGAAGTTGGTGGGTTTTGGTTCAGCAGTCAAACCATGGCAGGGCCTACACTGTGGGATTCCCGTAGGCTTTTTCTTCATAAATGCAAGGGAGCTGCTGTAGCTCAAGCCATCCTGTTTGCAAGGAGGGAAGGGAACTGGGCCAGAGGGTCATGCCAGCAGCGGCCTGGGAGGACATTAGCTTCTGCCTCTGGCTCTACGTTGGGTCAGCTGACCACTTGCAGGTGCTGCGAGGAAGGATCTATAGTAGAAGGGGACAAGAAAAGAGTTGGGAAGAATTTGGGGTAGCCATTCAAAGTATCTGCCGCAATGAGCTTCTACATGGACAGGAAAATTACTAGCTCTGGCTGGTTGACCATCATAATTGAGATGGACTTTATTCCGCCTCTCAGGTAAGATTTTCACTGCTGGGAGTGGTCACTAAAGTTTGGTCCTTAGCGACACCATCTACATGCTTTTCCATGATTTAATAAACTCATTCAAGGAAACCGTTGAGAGGTATTGAAGTTTAGCCTTTGAGTCTAGAAGGCAGAAATGGCTGTAGTTTTGTAGTGTGAAATCCAAACATGCCTTGGAGGTCCTATCTTTATTCTCAAGCAGTTTCACTACATATTCAGTGAGTTAAACTTTGCTGAAAAGGAATAAAGAGTGAAAACTCAGTGTCTGACAGCAGCTTCCCTGGGAGGAACAGATGTGTGACTGCAGGATGTCCGGGTGGCTGTGGTCTTGGTGAACCGCAATGCAGTTGTGATGTGCAATTTTGGAGTCCTTCCAAGGAGAGACCGAAACAGAAACCAAACAAGGTGCCCACGATTATGAACTACTTAGGAACAGAGTGAGATCTAGATTCTACTCCAACTTAGGCAGGTCAGTAATGTCTGAGGGGTTGTATTTCCACATCTATAAAAGAATGAAGTTGGATTAGGAGAGCTCTCTTAAATAGAAAAGACAATAAAGTTTCCATAAAGGTGAAACATTAATCTGTATATTTAATTAGATAGATTTCTGAATATATGGCTCGAGGATTAGGTACTCTTATTAAAATTGGCCCAGTTGCAGTGGGAAAAAAATCCACACAAAAGCATTACTTTACTTTAAATGAAAAAAAACAACAACACACATACAAAACACAGAAATTTTATTTTCTACATTCAATACTGTTTTAAAGATATGACCAGCTTGGCTGACTGTGAAAGCACATGAGTCTGAAATTAATTGGCAGCATTGGATATGTACGTTCAAAAAGTATAACCTACAACTAACTGCTGCTCAATGGTTATCAAAATTTCCAGTAAGATTATATTTATGAACTGCGGAATCTATGTTTCCAGCCCAGATCTCTCCACTGAGCACCTCTAACTGCTCACTCAACATCTCTGTGGGGACAGTCCATTCAATGAGCTTAAAACTGAGCTCATCTTCCCCATAGATCTGTTCTTCCTCCTGAGTTTTCTGGCTCAGGGAATGAACTCTCCATCCAGCCTCTTGATTCTCTCTTCTAAATATCCATCTATCCCTAACCCTCTCCGCCCCCATTGCCCCTGCCCTGGCCGCCTCAGCTGCTGGTGTGATGTCCGCAGCACCACCCAGCTGGTTCCTCCTAGTTTAGTCTTCCATTTTCACAATCTTTCTAAAACACAAATGAAGTCATTCTCTCATTCAGCAAATATTTACATGCTGAATTAGAGTAGTAGTAGACACTGTTCTAGGCACTGGGGATTCAGTAGTGTACTAGTACAAAACAAAGTCCTTGCTTTCATGGAACTTACATTACAGGAAAGGCAGACAATAATCACATTAATAAGCAGACACACAGAAGCTCTTTGACTTAGGATCAGTTTACATCCTAAGTTCAAAATATCGTAAGTCAAAGATGAAGCTAACACGCCTAACCTACCGAACATCATAGCCTAGTCTAGCCGATCTTAAGCATTATCAGAACACAATAACCAAAAACCTATGGCAACACTGTAGAGTATAGGTTGTTGACCCTCGGTGATCTCGTAGCTGACTGGGAGCTGTGACTCGCTGTCACTGCCCAGCATCTGGAGAGAGTATTGTACCACATATCGCTAGCCCAGGAAAAGATCACAATTCTACTGAATGTGCATCGCTTTTGCCCTGTTGTAAAAAAAATAAATAAATAAATGAAAAATAATCGTACATCGAACCATCTTAAGTTGGTTGTATTTATGTAAATACTAAAATACTGGATGGGGTAAATGCTATCTTTGTATAAATATACAAATTAATGGTTAGCCTTTATGGAAAGTTCATTCTCCTTTATACTTAAACTAGAGGCCCAATGCATAAAATTCATGCAAGGGGCTCGTCCCTCGCATCTGTGGTGGCTTGCCTTGGCCCTCACAGGCCTGGCTTTGTCCGGAAGGTCATCTGAAAGGACATCCAGAAGGACGTCCAGAAGGTCATTCGGCTGTCCAGTCTAATTAGCATATTACGCTTTTATTATTATAGAAGAGCTCTCCTGATCTAACTACATTCTTTTATAGATGTGGAAAAGAAATCCCTCAAACAACCATAGCCAGTTTGGCTCAGTGGATAGAGTGTTGGCCTGCGGACTGAAGGGTCTCAGGCTTGATTTTGGTCAAGGGCATATGCCTGGGTTGTGGGCTCGATCTCCAGTAGGGGGCATGCAGGAGGCAGCTGGTCAATGATTCTCTCTCATCATTGATGTTTCTGTCTCTCTCTCCCTCTCCCTCTCTCTCTCCCTTCCTCTCTGAAATAAATAAAAAAATATATTTAAAACAATAAAATAAAATCCCTCAAACATTACTGACCTACCTAAGTTGGACAGTCAGGACTATAAAGAAAAATAAGAAAAAAACTTTTTTGGGTTGGGTGGTAAAGAAAGGTGCCAGTGGGTGATAATGGGGCAGAATAAAGGGAGGAAGCAAACTAGGGGAAATCAGAGGGTGAGAAAGCCCTCAAGTGGGAGCTTGTTCACAGAGTCAGGGTGTTCACAGAGCAGCAAAGAGGCCAGTGGGACTGGGGGGGGGCGGAGGGGGGCGTGAGCCAGAGGGGGAGTGAGGAGATGAAGCCAGGGATGTGAGGAGGGGCCAGATTACTCCTGGCTCACCTGCCATTGAAAGCTTTTTAGCAAGGCAGTGATATGACCTCACTCACATTTCAAACCATCACCTCCCCCTGCTGTGTAGAAAAAGAACGTGAGGGATAAGAATGGTTACAGTGAGACCAGTTGGGAGATTTATGCTTCGTTTTATCCAGAGATGATGGAGAATTTATTTTATTCTCTTATTGTGGTACAATAAATAACACAAAATTTACCATTTTGACTGCCTTTAAGTGTAAAGTTCAGTGGCATTAAATACACTGGTGTGCAACCCTCATCACCATCCATCTCCAGGACGTTTGCATCTTCTCAAACTGAAACTCTGTCTCCGTTAAACAGGAACTTCTCACCCCGCCTCGCCCCAGAACCTGGCCATCACCAATCTACTTTCTTTTTCTGTGAATTTGATGGTCTAGGCACCTCATATAAGTGGGACCACATATTTGTCTTTTGTTTCTGACTTTCTCTTAGTGCAGTTGTTCTCAACCTTCCTAATGCCACGACCCTTTAATACAGTTCCTCATGTTGTGGTGACCCCCAACATAAAATTATTTTTGTTGCTACATCATAACTGTAATTTTGCTATTGTTATGAATCATAATGTAAATATCTGATATGCAGGAGGTATTATCATTGTTACAAATTGAACATAATTAAAGCATAGTGATTAATCACAAAACAATATGTAATTATATATGTGTTTTCCGATGGTCTTAGGCGACCTCTGTGAAAAGGTCATTTGACCCCCAAAGGGGTCGTGACCCACAGGTTGAAAACGGCTGTCTTAGTGTAATGGTCTCAGGGTTTAACCATGTCGTAGCCTGAGCCAGTATTTCCTTCCTTTTTAAGGCTGAATAATATTCCATTGTATGTATATCCCACACTTTGTTTATACACTCATGCATGATGGACACTTGGGTTGTATCTACCTTTAGGCTGTTGTGAATAATGCTGCTGGAGGCATAGGTGTGCAAGCATGTATCCCAGTACCTGCTTTCAGTTCTTTTGTGTATATACCCACAAGTGGAATTGCTGAGTCATATGCTAATTCTGCTGGGTTTATCTTGAACGTAGACAAGAGAAGAATTTACTCCTCTGCTTAAAATTTCTCAGCGGTTTTCTGTTGCCCTCAGGACAAAGTGCAAAGTCAGTTTCACACAGTTCAAACATCCTGCATGATCTGGCTCTTGCCAATCTTTAACAGTCACCCGCCCCCACATTCTAAATTCTAGTGAATTTCTTTGAATCTCAGAACAAGCCATTCTGTTTCCTCTTCTGAGAGCTGCCCCCACCCCAGCTGATTTGTACTTATTCTTAGTTCTCTCTGAAAGGCCCTTCCCTGTCCCACCGAGTTCAGATGGAGTTTCTAACCCCCTCCTGTGTGCTCCCTGCAGACCCTGCTCGGCCCATGTGTGCTGGCCTAGATTGGGCTGTGCGGCCTGTGAGATGGTAAATGGTGTGTCTGACACAGACCTGATAGCTCTCAGGTAGAATGAATATTAATTGAGTAAAGGAATAAAGAAAAAATACAATAATATTGTAATCTGTCCAGTCCTTGAGAACATGAGTTCAAAAAATACCTCCAGGAGCCAGATGACTTAAATGTGTGACACAGAGAGTGGGGTGATCAATAAAGAAGAGAATCGTGGGGCCCATGCCCTCTAGAACTGTACTATACACTAGTGTCACTACTAGCCACATGTGACTGCTTAAACCAACGGTTCTCAACCTGTGGGTCGCGACCCCTTTGGGGGTTGAACGACCCTTTCACAGGGGTTGCCTAAGACCATTGGAAAACACATATATAATTACATATTGTTTTTGTGATTAATCACTATGCTTTAATTATGTTCAATTTGTAACAATGAAAATACCTCCTGCATATCAGATATTTACATTACGATTCATAACAGTAGCAAAATTACAGTTATGAAGTAGCAATGAAAATAATTTTATGTTGGGGGTCACCACAACATGAGGAACTGTATTAAAGGGTTGTGGCACTAGGAAGGTTGAGAACCACTGGCTTATACTAAAGTTAGTTAAAATGAAATAAAATTTAAATCCAGTTCCTCCATCACACTAGCCACACATACTCAGTAGGCAGCCACATGGGATACTGGGAGTGCAGGTAGAGAACAATTCACTCACTGAGAGTGTTCTATTCGATAGGGCCATTCTAAGAAGTGTATGTCCCACCTACAGCATTCAAATGAAAAAAAATTTTTTTTTATTAATCCTCATATGAGGATATTTTTTTCCATTAATTTTTAGAGAGAGTGGAAGGGAGAGAACGGGGAGGGGGGGGCGAGACAGAGAGAAACATTGATGTAAGAGAGACACATCCATTGGTTACCTCC
The DNA here is from genome assembly GCF_963259705.1 of Myotis daubentonii. Lineage (NCBI taxonomy): Eukaryota > Metazoa > Chordata > Mammalia > Chiroptera > Vespertilionidae > Myotis > Myotis daubentonii. The sequence continues at coordinate 142,728,063 of NC_081842.1, read as the reverse complement.
TGCGCTCACCCCAACTGGGCCTGGGATCAAACCTGCAGCCCAGGTACGTGCCCTTGACTGGGAATCAAACCCGAGGCCCTTTGGGGACCCGGCAAAGCTCTAACCACTGAGAAACACCATGCTGGCCAAGCAAAATAGGTCGTCATCCCAGTTTTTTACCCCTGCTCAACAACGAATCTTCTGATAAAGCCAGACACGTGGAGATTGCAGTTCAGGGATGAATCTGCAGAAGTGAGTCCTGTGGATGAGAGAATGGCGTTCAGGATATTGCTTACTATCCACTTTCTGAGAATCCTAGAGGAGCGTTCTCTCTGATGTGAGTGTCAGGAACAGTTGTATGTCTTTTACCTCACAGTTTAGTTCTGTAATCGATCAGATTTCCCCCTTTGCACTCCCTGCTATAAGTCTAGAGTCAGCAGGTGAGCCAAACCTGATTCTGCGCATTTGAAAACCCTTAGCTTAATCTTATTTTTCCTAGTCTACCTTGCTTTAAGAAACCCTGTGGCATATGTTTTGTGAATACATTAGTGACTCTATTTATTTATTTTGGTGCTCTATAGTACGTTGTTGGATATGCGCACTATAGTTTAATCCTCCATCCCTGTACTGCTTTATCCATTTAGGTATTTGTTTCCGTTTTCCCTGTTACACACAATGTGAATGGATGTCCGTGTGCAGACATCTTTGCCCTGTGTGTGTGAGTGCTGAGAGTGGGACACGCTTTTGTTACCTGTGAGATGTTGCCAGATTGCCCTCCAGAGCTGTTGTTCCAATTTACATTCCACCAGCTCTGCACGAGAGCCTCGCCCTCATGTCCTGCTGCCATTTGGAATGTTATAATTTTTGCCAATATAATGGTTTTGAGATATCTCATTGTTGCGTTGTTTTGCATTTTCCCCAACCACCCTTGATACTGTGTCTGTTTTCATAGTTATATGCCTAATTGTGGTTCTTCTATGTGAGTTTCCAACACATATCCTTTGCCCATTTTCTATTGGATTGTTGTCTGATGGGAACTATGTAAACCCATTAAAAAACAGCTTTATTGGGATATAATGTACATAATCATAAAATTTACTCTTTTATTAAAGTGCACACTTCAGTGGTTTTTAGTATATTCACAGAGTTGTGCAACTAACCACCTAATTTTAAACCATTTTCATTTCCCCCAAAAGAAACTCTGTACCCATTAGCAGCCTTTCCCCAACCCTTCCCTCCCCACCTTCCAGCCCCAGGCAACCACCAATCTACTTTCTGTCTCTACACATTTGCTTATTCTGGGCATTTCATGTAAATGGAATGATATAATAAGAGCCATTGTGAAATAAGATGGAGGTATAAATAAATAGTTGGATGAATTATAGGATTCATTTGCACTTTTGAATTATGTAAGTGGCCTTCCATGCTTAGAAGCTTTTTATTTGCATCTAACTCTTATGTTTTTCTCTAACATACATTATGAATGACAAATATATAGATCTTACAACCCTGCCTTCCCGATCCCTCCATCTTTCACCTTCAAGGATTCCCAGAGATCGAAATCTTCCCTTTGAAAAGCACTGGCCTGGAGCAAATCATAGTCTAAACACAGCTCTTGTAAGAGCAGAGCTAAAATTCAGTTTTGTTTACATTCGGCTGAACTAAAAGGGGTCATTTCAAGAAAGAGTCAAGGACTAGAAGAGGAAATGGCCTGGAATGAGTCTAAAAGATTTAATGTTTTAAAATTGGGGAACTCTAAGGGAAGTAGGATTCAGCTATTATCAACTGCATGATTGAAAAGGAATCAGGCATTAGGGTGACCAGCCAAACCACAGTTTTTTAAGGCCAAACATCACAGTCTACATTTGTGTCACATATAATACAGTGTACAGTGTGGAAATGAGAACATAGACCACGAAGTTCCTTGAAGAAATACGTTCTTTGAGAGTTGAAGATGGGGGCGGCAAAAAGAAAGGGTGGTCCGTAATGAATGAAAACCTTAAAATCAGAATTTTCAGACCCCGTGACAGAGAAGATTGGGTTAAATGGAAATGAGCGTTAAATCTAATCAGCACATCAAGTATAATGTTCGAATATTTTGTCTTTCTAATCTTTCCAAAGCAAACAATAGTGGTGGTTAATTGATTTTCTTTGCACATTCTGATAAGCAAAATGGTGTTTTTAATTTTATGGATTTAAAGTTCAATATTGTTTTATTTTCTGTGGGAGCATTCTTCCAATTTCTTAATGAGTTTTAGAACTACAAGTTATTCGAACACGTCTTTCAATGTTAATGTAATGTTATTCTCCCCCCCCCCCCCCCCCCCCCGCCCAGATGTAAATTCTTAAACTGGCATAGAGGCTTTGCAACGCATCTAGCATTTCACACATGCCCACAAGGGCTTAACGAATGGCGTTTGCTGCCAGACACAGGCAATGGCCGGGGATGCGGTTGCGCAGGCTGGCATCTCCCGGGGAGTGTATGCATAGCAGCATCTTTGGGCATGAGCTAGATGTCAGCGTCAGCGTGATTATAAAATAAAAGCAAGTTGTTTGTTTGACTTGAAACGTCCACTTATTTCTCTCTGGCTAGCCTCTTCTATTTATCCTGATTTTAACATTGCCAAATGAACATTGCCAAATCCTCCCATGGTTTTCTGAAGTAGGAAGAAGGCGACCCATGAAACGTGGGCTGTAACACTTTCGTAACCTCAGCTAACCATGGGAGCACAAAATAAACCTGAGGATACTCTTAAAGAACTGCAGTTTACGGCTTTCAGGCGCACACAGAAACTGAAGCTGCGGGCCAGGTATTCCAGGCCCAGGCCTCCTGGCCTGTGTTTATGTCTCGCTGGTGATGGACAGTGCAGACACCGACACGCAGGGCGCTCACACACTTCACGTAGATTGTTTGGGTAAACAGACGTGAAAACACAATCAACCTCTTATTTTCTTTATTCATTTGCATATCAAGATATTTTTAAAACATAAGCAATAGTACAGCTTCTTTGATAGGCTTACACACTTCAAAGTGTTTAAATTATCAAGGTTCAGTTGATAATACCAAAGGTTTGCACCCCAGGCAAGCTCAGCCCTTAAGTGGCTGCCAAAAGCACAGCGGAAGCAATTAATATCAAGAGAAGCCGTTTAAAGGACATGTTAATTATTCATTTTCCTAAATCGCTCCATTTTTGTTTCTGCATTATTACATGACCTAAAAGCAGCCATACTTTTCTATAGACTTGTTTTTTCCAGCTTTGATGTCCCCGATTCCAGGGCCCTGCCCCTCCAAATTTTGATTTAGTTGGTCTGGAGTAGGTCTTAGGAATTTGGATGTGTATTAAGTAGCCCCATGTGATTTTGCCCAAATGATACCACTGACCTTGTTTGAGAAACTGGAGGTGAATATGTCAAATTTTCCCACATGTGATGTTCTGATAGATTAAGCTGAAGGTAGATACAATGCAATTTCCTATGAAGGGATTTTTCGCATTCCTTGCAAAATTTATTTTCATGATGTTATTCAATATTTCTTTTTTTTTTTTAAAGGAGGGAGCCCAATTATTTATTTTTCATAGATTCAAGATAAACCATTATAATCAACACAAAATTAAATTTTATAATACATATTTATTATGTCTACCAAATAAGAATCTGAGCAAATTAAGCATGTAGATGAGCAAAAGTTAGTAAAAATATATTATTAACCCCTTTATCTAAAGACAATTACAATTACCATTTTGATGTAAAATCTTTGTTTTTTTCTACACATTGGTAGGTTTAATAACAAAAGCACAGTGTATCAGTTGTTTAATTAAACAGTAAACAGAATTCCATGTCACTGAACATTCTTATACATTATCTTAATGACTATATAACATTGCATTTTATTTATTCATAGTATATACGTAATCAACTCTCTATTATTCAAACTATATTTTTGTTAATTTTCAGCAATATTACTATGCAGAAATCACTTTTTTGCTCAATCCTATAAATGCATCCCTGTGCATTCCCTGTAGTGAAATTATTGTTTCAAGAAGAAGGTCCATATTTAAAGTTTTTGATTGAGATTATCAGATTGTCCTCCATTAAGATTCTACTGACTTTTATGTCCAGCTGTATATAAAAGTGCCCACGTTCACCATGGTTACTAGTTATTCCTATACTTTTTCTATATTTCTCAAGTTATGAAGATGAAATATCTTATTGTTCTAATTTGGTTCAATATTTCTTTTATATAAGAGAAATTATGTGACAAATTTACTTGAGAATTTAGTGACAGGAAAGTTTTCCTTTTCCCAAAAAAAACATTTTCCTCCAATTAACAACCAAAAGAATGAAACTTTTCTTTTTCCTTGGAATAAATATAGGAAGCTCAGAGAACAAATACGCATCTCATTTCATGTTCCAGAGCAAGTTTTTTCTTGCTTTGTGCTCAATATGGCTTCTGGGTTTTCTTTCTGATTTAGGTTTTAGCTGTTCTGTACAACTAGCTTTTTATTATTATAACTTTTTGTGAAGCAGGGAGGAGAAATTATAAAAATGTAGGTAGGAAATTGAATGTGGTTGTCGCTTCATAATGTTACCGATAGCTCCCTTGCATTGCCTGCATTCACCCGCGAGCCAGGGCCCGGGTGGCCTTGGGCTGCCTCTCTGGGTTACAACGCCCCTCAGTTGGTGCCTCTCACTCCCTGGGGTGTGTGATCCTCACTGAAGTGAACTTTCTCTCCAGGCTCCTGACAGCCCTTCTTCACGGACTTTCTCAACAGTGTTTCCTGAATCTGTTGTTTTCAACAGTGTTTAATATTTTGTGTTTATTCATTGGGAGAATTGCATTTATTTTCCAAAAATCTTCATTGCCAACGCTGGAAACAACTTGAATGTCCTTCCGTGGGCAACTTGATGAACACATGGTGGTCTCTGCACAGCCTTGTGCCATGTGAAAGAAGCCAGTCTCAAAAGATCAAGACTATAGGATTTCATTTATTGGAGACACTGGAAAAGGCAAAACTATAGGAACAGAGAAATGGTTGCCAGAGGTTGGGGTGGGAGGAGGCTCTGACCAAAGGAGGGACATGAGGGTTTTCTTTAGGGCGCTGGACTGTCTGTATACTAGTATTGGTTGTGGTGGTGGTCACAAGAATCTATGCAGGTCTTAAAACTTATAGATTGTACACCAATGTGAATTCTATTGCATGTAAAGTTTTAAAAAAAGACAATTTACAGATTAGGAGAAAATATTTACAAAACATGTATTTGTTAAAATACTTGTATCCAGACTTATAAAGAATGATCAAAACTCAATAGTCAGAAAACAAAGCAATTACAAATGACAAAAGATTTGAATGGATATTTCACCAGGGAACACATATAGATACAGCAAGCACATAAAAAGATGCTCAACACGAACATAAGGAAAATGCAAATTAGAACCACAAAGAAATATAACTCTTAGAGTTGGTAAAGTAATAAGAAAAGAAAAAACTGAAAATACCAAGTGCTGGTAAGAATCTGGAACAACTGGCCCTGCATTACAGGTGGGAAAGTAAAATGGTTAGAGACACTTTAGGGAATAGTTGGGCATTTCCTTAAAAAGTTAAGCATACCACATGCTCCACCAGGTACGCTTTTATGTATTTATCCAAGAAAAATGAAAACATCCGTTCACACAAAAACCTGTACATGAATGATTATAGCAGCTTTATTCATAATTGCTCCTAATTGGAAGCAATCTAAATGTTCTTCAGCTGCTAACTTGATAAATAAACTGTGGTCCATCCATATAATGGAAAAAGCAGCAAACTATTGATATATGCAACAAAATGAATGAATTTCAAATTCATTACGTTAAGTGAAAGAAGCCAGCCTCAAAAGGTCATATAAGAAAAGGGAAAAGGCACACGATAGGAACAGAAAACAGGTCGGTGATTGCCAGGGCCGGAGGGAGGGGTTGACTGCAAAGGGTCATAGGGAATGTTTTAGCCTGCGGGGCTCTAACTCTTCTACATCTTGGTGATGACCATGGTTACATAATTTATCAAAGCTCAGATATTTGTGCACAATAAAGAGTAAATCTTACTGTGTATGAATTTTACCTCAACAAACCTGACCCCCCAAACCCCGACCACTGTGGCCCTCAGAGCTGGAAGAACTTGGTGCTCTGTAAGTTTCACTCGTTCTTTTCTTTCAATTTTCTTTTCAAATAAATTCAACAACTATTGGGTGTTTATATGTACCATTCACCACGCTAAGCATTTTTTGGATGATAACACATGTTTACAACAAGGTTATTCATAATTATGAGGGCAGACATTGCAATTTTGACTTTTCTGGTAAGTGATAAATAAATGGCCATTGCAAGTCTTTAGGCAGAGAGGTGGCTAATGAAGGCAACACCTAGGAAGGTCAGTCAGAAGCCTTGTGTTGTATAGACTAGAGCTGGGAAGTGCTTAAGCAGGAGACTAGTTAAGAAAATATTGAACTAACTTGGAAATGGAGTGGGTAATAAGATGGCAGCTTTGGATAACTGAGAGGCAGGTTAAGCACATGCTTAAGGACAAAGCATGGTCATCAAAAAACATGAGACATCCTTATCTTTCATAGTTTTAGAAACCTTTGCAACTTAAGGAGGGCACCATACTTTTTTTTTTTTTTTTATCTTAAGGCCAAGTCTTAATCTGTCTCTGTGTCATGACAGCAGAAATGGAAAGAAAAAGAATAAATCCAAAGGCACTTAAAAAAAAGAACATAAGGAATGACATAGAAAGGGAATATAAATGACTTCAAAGTTATAATCTTGGAAGACTTTAACACTAATAAAGGGAATACATGGCAGAAGGTTTGAAGGGGGGAGATGCCATGCCTTGTTTTAGACCTTTTGTAGTTGGATGTGAGGATGGGCCATCCAATTTGGAACTGTTCTCTCTAATCCAGATGCCCTGGGCTACGTTGCTGCTCTGGAACAAGCCAGGCACATTTCTGCGGCAGAATCTTTGAGCTGGCTGTTCCCTTTGCCTACATGCCCCTCTCCCCCCAACCCAAATATCTCCCCCATCTTCCCCAATACTTTCCTTAAGTTCCAGCCTTCAATGAGGCCTCCCTGACCACCCTATCTGAACTGTGACTGGCCTTCTCAAGTCTCTGTCTTCTGCACTACTTCTTTTCTTCTTCATATCACTTATTACCTCTTGCCTTCTAGCATACTTTATTTATTTAGAAAGTTTACTTTTTTGGGGGGGGTGTCTCCAATATTTATTTTTTAAAATTCTTTATTGTTTAAAGTATTACATATAGTATTACGTATGTCTCCTTTTCCCCCCATTGACCTCTCCCCAGCCCCCCACCCCCACCCCTTGCCCCCTTCCAGGAAGTCTACTGCTTACTGTCTGCCTGCCGGTGCTAGAATGCAAGCTCACAATGGCTGGGATCATTGGCAGTTCTGTTCATGGATGTATCACATGCACTTAGAATAAATAGTACTGGGCACACCGGAGGTGCTCACTAAATATCTGTGAAGAAATCAATTACAAGAATTAATATTTAATGAGCATATTCTTTTTTAAAAATTTCTGACTAATCCTTGCCTGAGGATATTTTCCCATTGATTTTCTGAGAGAGCAGGAGGGAGGGGAGAGACACAGAGAGAAACATCGATGTGAGAGAGACACCTCGAACCTGGGACCTTTCAGTCAGCCGGCCGATGCTCTACCCACTGAGCCGACCTGGCTGGGACTACTGAGCATGTTATTGGACTAGCCCTTACTTACTCCTCATTGTTTATCTCTATAACGATCGCTCTCTGGGTGAGGTACTGTCCTTATTCCCATCTTGTAGATAAGGAAGCAGATTAAAAGACGAACTCAAGGTTCTATATAGCTAATAAGAAGTGGAGGCAGAGACAGAGAAGCATCGATCAGACCCTCAAAGCTCAGAGGGAAGGTAGGGGCGGGTGGGGTGAGGGAGAGATCAACCAAAGGACTTATATGCATGCATATCAGCATAACCAATGGACACAGACACCAGGGGGTGAGAGCATGGGGGGGGGGGATAGGGGGTAATGTGGAGATAAGGGCACATGTAATAACTTAATCAATAAAGAAATTTTTTAAAAAGGAAGAAGTGGAGGCAGGTTTAAGCCCAGGAATGCCTGACCCTCAAGGAGGAGCACACCCCCCACCTCCTGGCTGGCGGATACCTGGCAGCCCAGGCGATCCTCGGCTGACGGAGGAGCTCCGAAGGACCGGAGTGACCTGCGAGAGACCTTGCACCGATGACACGGACAGGAGGGAAGGCTGCGGGACAGGTTTGCCATGGCAGCCGCCTGGAGAGGCACCGGCGGGACATCCTGGGCCGATGACGTGGGGCGACAGTGAGGCCCAGCAGCCGCCGTGCACACCTGTGAAAGGTCATTAAACTGTAATTTGGACTCAAGTTTTTCACGCCAATAGTTTTTAAGGGACACAGAGATTAAATGCACGTCTTCCTCTCTAAAAGGGACATGCGGGCCGAAACCCTTCCACCCTCCCGTTTCTGGTGAAGTCCCCCTAAAACAAAGTCCATTCCATGCTGATGCTGCTGGAATGGTTTTCTGTGGGCGATCCACAAGGTTTCTGTTTCACCAGGCAGGCAGGGACATTTGTTCTTCCTAACATAGTATCGCTAAGAACGCATTGTAGAAACAGAGTTTCCTCCAATCCACAGAAAAGGGGATTGGAGGAAAATCTGGATTTGTTCGGTTGTTTTACCCATTCTAGCCGCAGCCCCTGATGATAAAAATACCCCCCACCGCGTCAGGCTGGGGGTTTACTCTTCCGGTGCATCTTCAGGGCGGGATGACCTTTCTCCCCCGTTGGGCGGGCGCCCTCTTGTGGTGAGTCGTGGGCGCGCACGGCTCCACCTGGCTCCGCGGTCCTTTGTGAGGCAGCGGCGTGCTCCGGCCTGAGCCTCCTCGGACCTCCCCGGTGAAGGGAAATACTGCATCCCGTGCTTTCCTTCTCGAGTAGCCGCTGGTGTTCTTTACACAAAAGGGAAAATATGCTGTTTCATTTCTGGATTTTCTTTTTCGCTGCATATTTATATGCCAACTGCTGTTCCTGTGACCCACTTCAGCTAGAATTATTTCCCTTGTTTCGTGGAGGATAGTTGGTGAATAGCCGAACATTTTAAATGGATTAGAAAAGGCTTTACATTTTAAATTCATTCCTGACCCAAACAACTCCGCGTTTTTGTGTTAAAACCATAACCTGAGTTTAAGGCTAAGAAATCAAGAGAATGTCTGGGGATCGTGAGCTCATCTCACTTCACAGCTGACTCACGGTCAGGGAGAAAATGGCAAGACCTGGGAGATGTAGGAGGGTGAGGACTGGCCGCCCTTAGAGGGCCTCCCGTGCATGGACACTTGCTAAATAGGCCTCCTGGAAAAATGGTAACCGTACGTATAGATCCCCAGTCCTGCTTTTAATTCCATAAATTGACTGCCATTTTAATTTCCCAAAATCAATAGGCGATGCCATGCTTATTTCAAGATATTACCTTGAAAAGATCTTGGATCTTGGAGTCAAACAGAATTTAATTGGAATCCAAACTCTTCATATGTAGCAGTGTGACTTTGGGTGAATTACTTCATCTCCTTGTTGCAATAAGGGGAAACCGTTTCCCACTTTGTAGTGTCACGTAGCTCACAGGAGGTCATGAGTGTAAAGCAGTGGTTCCCAAACTTATTTGGCCTACCGCCCCCTTTCCAGAAAAAAATAATACTCAGCGCCCCCTGGAAATTAATTTTTTTAAAATTTTAATAGCAATTAAACAGAAAGATATATGTATTAATGTTTCTACCTTTTTCGTAAAATATAGTAAAGAAAGGTGTAAATTAGAAACATTGAAGTTTGAAATTATGAAACTATTTACTGAACTCAGAATAGAAAGGTAATACAAAAAAAGTTAAAACAAATGCACCTGTGGCCATCACCGCCCCCCTGGATCGCTGCAGCGCCCACCAGGGGGCGGTAGCGCCCACTTTGGGAATCACTGGTGTAAAGTTTCACCCTCACCTTCCGCATGGAGGGCATTCTTCTGTGAGAACAGCCACTCACACTGATTGTAGTCTACTTGGGGCGACAAGACACACACTGAAATACTGAACAAACAGGAGACCATAGATGGAACATTATTCGGTGTGTACACCAGATTTCCCTTATTGTACTATCAATTTTTCTTTATGTTTGGAGGCTATCTTAATAAAAGTATATACACTTAGAATTGTTGTATCTTCCTCATTTGGTAACAGGTAATAATGTTGTGTGCCTTCAAACTATTTTGTTTGATATTACTACAGGAATACCAGTTCTTCTGGCTAATATTTGTCTGGTTCGGGCCTATAAGTCTATATCTGCAATTCTGAAAACCAAATAGTTCTGAAAACAAAGTTTTGTGTGTTTTTAAAAAAACTCATTCAGCAGCAAAACCTGATCTATGCTGATATGGAACTATTTATAGTCTTGGTTTATTCTATTTAGTGTAAATATTTATATGTTCCTTTAGAAATTTTACTGTGCTTGGTTATGAGGTGTTGCTTCAAATTCCACCGGGGGTATTAACTAATATATAACCTATACCCTGTATTAATTTCTTAAATTAAAATTAATCTGAAAAAAATTAACCTGAGTTTGGAAACACATTTGATTGCAGGGTTTGGGTTAAGGATATGTGTGTATGTGTAAGAGTGTGTATGTGTAATTCCCCCCCCCCCCCCGCCCCACTCGTGTTCTTATGTTTTAAATGTATATTTTAAAGTAGCATTACTTGATTTGATTTTACTCTTATATAATAATCTGTCTTTCAGGTGGGGATATAGAGGGAGAGATAGGGGGTAACTGGGGGACATCTGTAATACTGTCAACAACAAAAACTAAAAAATAATCTGTCTTTTAAATGGAAGATTTTCTATTTACATCTATTCCTGATATATTTGGATTTTTCCCTGCCCTCTCATTTTTTTTTCTAATTGTCCCACATTATGTATACTTTCCTCTTATTTAGCATTCTACTGGGTTAATTGAGCTTTCTTTCCTCTTTTTTCCAAGATTTTGCTCAGTTAGCTAAGAATTTATGCTCTCTTTATTTTCTTAATTGTTCCTTTTGAAGTATTTTGAAGCATATTTAATCTGTAAAGTTCAAAGCTAATCAATATGTTTAGCCTATGCCTCAAAAATTCTAAGACAATGTTATTGCTCTAACGCTGACCACGTTCTCCCAGCTTACTGCTGTTGTTCACATTTTTGTTTTATTTTTTTTGTTTATTTGTTATTAGCCACAAAAATTAGATAGTATTTAATGAAAATGTTAATTTAGATTTATGCCCCTATTACCAGTTTATTTGCTCATCAACCATTTATCCAACACATTTCTTGAGTACCCGCTGTAGGTCTGGGGGCTCAAGCAGTGAACAAGATGGAGCCCCTGACCTTCAAGGACTTAACTTGCAGCTCATATAAACCACTCCTTCCCGCAGCGCAGACCTTCCTTTTGGGATCATGTTCCTTCTTCCTGCACATCTTTTATAAGTTCCTTTATTGGAGTTTGTTGAGTCATTAAAAAAAAGTTTAGATAGCTTTTTTGAGATATAATTCACATGTCATATAATTCTCCAATTTAAAGTACACAATTAATCCAGCTGGCGTGGCTCAGTGATTTGAGTGTCGACCCATGAACCAGGAGGTCATGGTTTAATTCCTGGTCAGGGCACATGCCCAGGTTGCTGGCTCAATCCCCAGTGTGGGGTATGCAGGAGGCAGACTATTAATGATTCTCTCTCATCATTGATGTTTCTATCTCTCTCTCCCTCACCCTTTCTCTCTGCAATCAATAAAAAATTATTTTTTAAAAAAGAGTAATTTACACAAAAGGTTTCTAGAATATTCACAGAAATGTATAGCCCTCACTACAGTCAATCTTAGGATATTAAAATTCAAACAAACCTTGTACCTGTTAGCAGTCACTTCTTATAGTGGGTTGAGTAATGTCCCCTTAACATTCATGCCTACCTGGAACCTCAGCACGTGGCCATATCTGGAAATAAGATATTCGCACATGCAATTAGTTAAGATGAGGCTGTACTGAATTAACCTGGGTCCGAAATCCTAGGGGAAACTATACTTTGAAAACTACAGTATTGTACTTCTTTTGTTAAACTTATTCCTAAATGTTTTACTTTTTTGATGCTATTGTATGTTTTCTTTTTTTTAAAATCCTCACCTGAGGATATTTTGCCATTGATTTATAGAGAGAGTGGAAGAGAGAGGGAAAGATGATGTGAGAGAAGCACACTGATTAGTCACCTCCTGCATGAGCCCTGACCAGGGCCTGGGTTGGGGAGGAGCCTGCAACCTAGATACATGCCCTTGACTAGACTCGAACCCTTCAGTTTGCAGGCCGATGCTCTATCCACTGAGCCAAACCGGCTAGGGTAGTGGTCGGCAAACTGAGGCTCACGAGCCACATGCTGCTCTTTGGCCCCTTGAGTGTGGCTACGAAGTTTCAATCGCACTGTAAGTGCGCGCCCGCACGTGGTATTTTGCGGAAGAGCCACACTCAAGGGGCCGCAGCTTGCCAACCACTGGGCTAGGGTGATGGAATTGCTTTCTTTTTTTTTTTCTTTCTTTTTTTTTTTTTTTTATGATGCATGCAAAGAGCAATGCAAGTGAGTTTTTTTGTTTTTTTTTTTAAATATATTTTTATTGATTTTTTACAGAGAAGAAGGGAGAGAGATAGAGAGTTAGAAACATCGATGAGAGAGAAACATCGATCAGCTGCCTCCTGCACATCTCCTACTGGGGATGTGCCCGCAACCCTGGTACATGCCCTTGACCGGAATCGAACCTGGGACCTTTCAGTCCGCAGGCCGACGCTCTATCCACTGAGCCAAACCGGTTTCGGTGAATTGCTTTCTTAATAACATTTTCAGATTGTTCATTGTGAAAGCATAGAAATATAATTGATTTTTGTACATAATCATGTTAGTTTAATAATTGCTGAACTCATTTATTAGTTTAACAATTTTTTGGTGGGATCATTAGCATTTTGTATATATAAGATCATGTCACATACTTCTTCCTTTCAAATCTGAATGTCTTTTTATTTTTCTTGCCTAATTGCCCTTAGTTGAAATTCTAGTACAGTTTTGAATACAAGTAGTGAAAACAGAAAATGCTTGCCCTGGCTGGTGTGGCTAAGTGGTTGGAGTGTCGGCCTGTGTACTCGAGGGTTGCAGGTTCGATTCCCAGTCAAGGGTACATACCTGGATTGCAGGTTCGATCCCCACCCCCAAGTCCAATCGATGTGTCTCTCTCACATTGATGTTTTTCTCTCTCTTGTCCCCTCCACTCTCTCTAAGAATCAATGGGAAAAAATATCCTCACTCCTTGTGTGAGGATTAAAACAAACAAACAGACAGACAGACATGCTTGTCCTGTTTCTGATCTTAGGAGAGGAAAGCTTAGTTTTTTTGTCATTAATTATAATTTTGCCTCTAAGTTGTGTGTGTGTGTGTGTGTGTGTGTGTGTGTGTGTTTAATATAGATGCCTTGTATCAGGTTGAGAAAATTCTCTTATATTCCTAGTTTATTTGTTTTTTAAAAAAATTATGAAAGGGTAGTTGGATTTTGTCAGATGCTTTTTCTGCATCTATTAAGATGACCTTGCAGTTCTTTTTATTTAATTGATATGATATATTACATTAATTGACCTTCAGATGTTAAAAACCAATCTTAATGTCTAGGATAAATCCTACTTAGTCATGGTATATTATTGTTTTTATAGATTGCTGAACTTGTTTTGCTTGTATTTTGTTGATGATTTTGACAGCCATATTCATGACATAATGGCTTTTAGTTTTCTTCCTTGCCGGGGTCCAACCCCAGCGGGTCCAGGGGTCCCCAATAGGTGTGGACGGAGTTTGCGAAGAAGGAATGACACAGAGATAGCGTTCAGTTGATCAGCAGCCTAGCCAGGATCTCTAGCCCGGATCTCCAGCCAAGTTCTGGTCTGGATCTCCAGAGAGGTTCTGCTTCGGATCTCCAGCGAGGTTCTGTAGCCATGTTCCCTCGCTAGGTTTTCCAGCCAGGTTCTGTCCAGGCTCTCCAGTCAGGTTCAGTGTCCAGGTTCCAGTCAGGTTCTCCTGCCAATCTCTGTAGTCAGGTTCAGTCCAGGATCCCTTGCCATGTTCTCCCGCTAGGCTCTGTCTCTAGGCTCCGAGGCCAGTCCCTCTCCAGGATCCTCCGGCATGCTCTCTCCAGCGAAGTTCTTCTGTCTCTAGGCTCCGTGTAGGCTCTGTCTTCTTGATTCTGTTCTAAGTTCTGAGTGTTTCTGTCTTGTTACGACTGTATTTATACCAGTTGATTCAATCCTATCAATCTCTATTACAAAGGTTAGGGCGTTTCTTATCTCCATTCCAGGGAGAAAAGATTATGTAGTTTAAGAATGATTGTTTGTAGTTAAAGGGATTAATTACCCGCCTGGCACTTAGTTGAGGGGTTTTATTCCCTCCCTAACTTCAGGGGAAAATCCCTACCTGGGGATTCAACCTTTCTCGGAGAGGTGACCTTGGTTAAAAACACAGCGCCAAGAAGGTGAGCAAACATATTAAGAACCGTATGCCATATACGCCAGGTCCCTTGAAACAGCAAGGATGGACCGGCTCCCGGCACTTCCTTTTTTAAAAAAATATTTTTATTGATTTCCGAGAGGAAGGGAGAGGGAGAGAGAGATAGAAACATCAATGAGGAGAGAATCATTGATCAGCTGCCTCCTGTATGCCCCTTACTGGGGGCTGAGCTCACAACCCAGGCATGTGCCCTTGACAGGAGTCAAAACTGGGACCCTTCAGCCCACAGGCCAACGCTCTATCCACTGAGCCGCACCAGCTAGGGCAGTTTTCTTGCCTTCTGATGTCCCTGTCTGGTTTCGTATCAGGTTAATAATGGACTCATAGAATGAGCTGGGAAGTATTCCCTCCTCTTCTGAATTTTTTGAGGGGTTTGTGAAGAATTGATATTGATTCTTTAAATGTTTGCGTGGTTTAATTGGTGAAGCTCTCTGGGCCTAAGCTTTGTGTGTGGTGGGGGGGGTAGTGCTTTGACTACAGACTCACTCTCTTCGTTCGTTATGTCTATTTAGATCATCTATTTTTTTTTCTTCAGTTTTAGTAGTTTGTATTTTCCTAGGCATTTGTCCATTTTATTGAAGTTACCTAATTTATTGGCTAACCATTGGTCATAGTATTCCTTTATAATTATTCTTATTTTTGTAAACTTGGTAGTAATTTTGCTCTTTTATTTCTGATTCTACTAATTGATTATTTTCTCTCTCCCTCCCCACCCCCTGATCAATGTAGCTTAAGGTTTGCCAATTTTGTTGATCTTTTAAAAGAACCAGCTTTTGATTTTATTAATTTTTTCCTATTTTTTCTGTATTAACTATTTCTTCTCTGGTCTTTATTATTTTCTTTCTTCTACTTATTTTAGGTTTACTTTGTTATTGTTATTCCAGTGTCTTAAAGTGGAAGGTTAGATTGTTGATTTAAGATCTTAATTCTTTTTTAATATATACATTTACAATAATAAATTCCCCCCTAAGCACTGCTTTAGCCGCATCCCTTAAGTTGTGATGTGCTCTGTCTTCATTTTTATTCATCTCTAAGTAATTTATTTTTTCTTTGATCTAACTTATTAATCTTTTTTAATAGGTGATGCTTTTGGTGTTGGATCTAAAATGTCTACCTTATACCTGAGGTTCTCTAGATGTTCTCCTATGTTATCTTCCAGGAGTTTATAGTTGCATTTTATATTGAGGTCTGTGATCCATTTTGGGTAAATTTTTGTAAAATATGGATGTCCAGTTGTTTCAGCACCATTTGTTGAAAGGACAATCCTTTCTCCACAGAATTGCCTCTGCTTTTCTCCACTTAATTGTCTTTTGTTACTATTTTCTGTTTTTCTTTAGTGGTTCCTATTGAACTTATTATATACAAATGTAAACTTTTCAGAATCAGCTCCAGATTTACATGAACTTAATTCCAGTGAGATAAAGAAACTTTACTCCTATTTAGCTCTATTCTTTTTCCTCCTATTTTTGTGGTATTATTTTTAAACACTAGAGGCCCAGTGCACAAAAATTTGTGCACTCGGGGAGGGGGGGAAAGGGGGGTCCCTCAGCCTGGCCTGTGCCCTCTTGCAGTTTGGGACCCCTCGGGAGATAACGCCCTGCTGGCTTAGGCCTGCTCCCGGGTGGCAGAGGGCAGGCCCAATCCCTAGGTGCAGCCCCTGGTCGGGCTCAGAGCAGGGCCGATTGGGGAGTTGGGGCGCCGCCCCCTGTCATGCACAGAGCAGGGCAGATTGGGAGGTTGCGATGCCACCCTCAGTCACGCTCAGGGTAGGGCCGATTGGGGGGGTTGGGGCACCGCCCTCTGTCACACTCAAGGCAAGGTTGATGGGGAGGTTGTGGCACCACCCCCTGTCACGTACAGAGCAGGGCCAATCAGGGGGTTGGGGCACTGCCCCCTGTCACGCACAGAGCAGGACTGATCAGGGGGGTGGGGAGCTCCCCCCAGTCACGCACAGAGCAGGGCCCATCAGGGGGCTGAGGAGCTCCCCCCTGTCATGCACAGAGTAGGGCCAATAGGGGAGTTGGCACACTGACCCCTGTCACACACAGAGCAGGGCGGATCAGGGGGTTGGGGTGCTGCCCTCTATCACCCACAGAGCAGGGCCGATCAGGGGGTTGGGGCGCCACCACTGTCACACTCAGGGCAGGGCCAATGGGGAGGTTATGGCTCTACCCCATCACACACAGAGCAGAGCCCGTGGGGGGCGGGGGGGGGGGGGTTGGGGCGCTGCCCTCTATCACCCACAGAGCAGGGCCGATCAGGGGGTTGGGGCGCCTTCCCCTGTCACGAACAGAGCAGGGCGGATAGGGAGGTTGTGGCCCTGCCCCCTGTCACACACAGAGCTGCAGGGCGATCAGGGGGTTTGGGCGCTGCCACCTGTCATGCTGATCCCGGTGCCGGGAGGCCTCTCAGCTCCGCTGATCCCAGTGCTGGGAGGCATATTACCCTTTTACTATATAGAATAGAGGCCTGGTGCACGTGTGGGGGCCGGCTGGTTTGTCCTGAAGGGTGTCCTGGATCAGGGTGGGGATCCCCACTGGGGTGCCTGGCCAGTCTGGGTGAGGGGCTGAGGGCTGTTTTCAGGCTGGGACTGAAGCCCCCAACCGCTCCTTTTTTTCTTTTTTCTTTTTTTTATTCTGGGCCAGCTTTAGCTCTGAGGCTCCAGCTCTTAGGCCTCCGCTCCTGAAAGCAGGTATCTGGTTTGTTTCGGTTCTCGAAACTCTGTATCAACTCCAGCTCTGAGATCCCAGCTCTGAGATCCCAGCCGGCTGAAAGCTGGTTTCTGGGGTTTTGTTTAGCGTCTATATTTGTTACAGTGTTTGAAACTGCAGGCTCAGAGGCCTGCAGTGGCCGGCGGGGAACGTTGGAGTCCTCCATCACTGAAGCAAGCAAGCCTCATGTTAGTTTCAAGATGCCTGGCTGCCGGCCACCATCTTGGCTGACAGTTAATTTGCATATTGCCCTGATTAGCCAATGGGAAGGGTAGCGGTTGTAGGCCAATTACCATGTTTCTCTTTTATCAGTGTAGATATCACATCTATAAATGTTATAAACCCAACAGTTTATTGCTATAATTATTACTTTATATGATTTTATGTCTTTTAAGGAAGTTGAAAGAAAGAAAAAAGGGCACGTATATAGCTATAGCTTTTGTTATATTGTAGTAAGCTTATTTAGCATTTGCGGTAGTCTCAGAAACATACTAATATTTCTGATTTTCTTCATTTGTGCTTGTGAAGTTACCATCTGGAATAATTTCCTTAGCACAGTACAGCTTTGCTCCTATATAGCTAGCTCTTTTGTGTTCTTATTGGTAAATATATCCCGAAAAAATATATACAGACTTTAACAGCTGATAGCTCAATTTTGAAAATGAAATGCATTTTAGTAAACACTACCTTTATAATTATTCAAAGTGTGTGTAAACATTTTCTTGGGCACCCTATGTTATATTTATATATGTTATAGATCTGGCAGTTCATTATACTAATATACATATTATTTTAGACACTTGCTTTAAAAATAAGTTATAGCCTTGGACAGTGGTTGGAACATCATCCCATACACTGAAAGGTTGTGGGTTTCATTCCCAGTTGGGGCACATGCAGAAGGCAACTGATCGATGTTCCACTCTCACATGGATATTTCTCTCTCACTTTCTCCCTCTCTCTTCCTCTCTCTCTTTAACAAATCAATGAAAGCATGTCCTTGGGTGAGGATTAAAAAGAAAGTTAGCAAAGGAAAAAGAAAATGCATTCATACAGGCATACCTCAGAGATATTGTTGGTTTGGTTCCGGACCACTGCAATCAAGTGAATATTGCAATAAAGTGTGCCGTGCAATTTTTTTGTTTCCCTGTGCATATAAAAGTTATGCTTACACTATACTGCAGTGCATTAAATGTGCAATAGCATTATGTCTTAAAAAAGTCAATGTACATACCATAATTAACAAATACTTTATTGCTAAAATTGCTAAGCATCATATGAGCCTTCAGCGAGTCATAATTTTTTTGTTGGTGTAGGGTCTTACCTTGAATTTGTGAAAAATACAATATTTGTGCAGTGCAATAAAGTGATGCATAATAAAACGAGGTATGCCTGCACTGTATTTTGTAATTACATAATTAGCTTTCCCAGTGCTCTTAATTTTCCATGTAAATTCAAATTATCCTATGAAATCACTTCCTTTCAGCCTGAAGAAATCCCTTTATTATATCTTGTAAAGCAGGTCTGCTGTCAACAAAATACTCTGAGTTTCCCCTCACCCCTACCCCCCTCTCAGTTTTTGTTTATCTGCAAGTGTCTTTATTTAGCCTTCATTTTTGAAAGGTAGCTTTGCTAAGTATAGGATTCTTGATTGGAGATTTTTTCTTTGACACTTTGAATATGTTATGCCACTGTCTTCTAGCCTCCATTTTCCCACTCAGAAATTAGTTGCTGATCATATTGGATTTTCCTTGTAATTGATAAGCAATTTTTCTCTTGCTCGTTTTCTTTGGCTTTCAGCAATTTTACTATGATGTGTCTAGTTGTAGATTTCTTTGCATAAATTGCTCCCTGGACTAAACAAATCAAATTCAGTTTCCTTTGAAAAGATAGTTCCCTAGGCCAGCTTTTGAGATTTGTGTCAAACCTAGGAAGGCTTCTCCCAGCTGTCTCTTTCTCCAGTTCTCCCAGGTAAACCAGTCAGCCTTCAGTTTAGCCTACATGTCCAATGCATCTACCACTCTCCTTCCAACTGCATATCAACACAACCACCATTGCTTCTGAGAGTGCCTGTAGGCTTGAACATCTTCACACTCTGTCACAAATAAAGTCAGTACCTTTGGGAAGAGATGAGGAGCCATCTATTTTATGGTCTGCTTCTTGGCAAATGTCTGAGCCCAGCTCTGGAGAAAGCTGATGGGGGCAGTGGCATGCTTCTCTCTGAGTGACACTTCAAGTTTAAGAGCTAATTCCTGGAGGGTGAGGAGGGACAGTAGCCCTAAGTCTTCTTAGCTTGTCCTGGAACCATTGCCTTACACGCTGGGTCAAGAGCAATCAGCGTCCCAGTATTCTCAGCAGTGCCACACTCAAGGTAGAGCCTCCATGCCACAAAGGTGGTTTGGGTGGAAAAAGGGGCTCAGACTTTTGGGCCACATCTTTCTGGAACTTTGCCTCAGTAGCAGGTAGCTGGGGACAACTGAAATTCTGCTTCACCTGAGGAGGTAGCTCTCTGACTGCAAGCTGGGGAAGAGTGAGCCCTATGTTCTTGGAGTTTCCATCTTGCTCAGTTGGGATGGGGCAAGGAAGCTGTATTCAAATGCCACACTCTCACTGTTCTTATAAAATGTAGTAAAATTTTTAAGCAAACTTTTTCCTGTATCTCTTTGAATCCATTTTCAGAAATATTAAATGATTGGATTTTTAAAAAAGTCATAATTTTCACCAATTTTGGTGGGGAGTGGATCCATAGAACTCCTCCTATGTCCCTCTCAATGCCCACAGAAGGTTAATTCTTTCTATTTCTCTTTTAATCTAAAAATTATTTCACCTTTAGTTGTGAAAGATATTTGTGGGTGGTTTTGTGTGTGTGTGTGTGTGTGTGTGTGTGTGTGTGTGATATATATTTCTAGGTTGATAGTTACTTTCTCTCAACATTTATTTTCCCACTGTTTTCTGGATTTTGCTGTTGTTGAGAAGTCTGTTGTCAGTATAATTTTAATTCCTTTACTGTGATCTGTCCTTTACCTCTGGATACTTTCCTTATCTTCTTAAACATTAAAAAAAAATTCTGATTTAACAAGGTATCATTTACATATAATAAAGTTCACCTTTTTTTAGGTATAAAGTTCTATGAATTTTGGCAAACATGTATATAACTTAATGGCCAACATCACAATCAAGATAAAGAATATTCTCATCACCCTAAAAGGTTCCCTAATGTTCATTTGTAGTCAATTTTCTTCTCCCTATCCATAGTCTTAGCAAATAATGATCTGACCCTATAGTTTTGCTCTTTCCTAGATATTATTCAATGGAATCATACTATATGTAGTCCTTAAGCCTGGCTTCTTTAATTTAGCATAAAGTTTTAAGATTCATCCATGTTGTTGTGTATATTTTTAACTTGTTCATTTTTATTGCTAAACTAGGGGCCCAGTGCATGAATTCGTGCACCTTGAAAGGTACTGTGGGCCACTAGGCTGCAGTGGGCACAGGGGCAGGTCTCAGCCCCTCCTCCGTGCCCCTGCCCGGCCCCTCCCGCCATGGCCCCTGGTCCCCTGTCCACTGGCAGCCCTGCTCCCGCCACTGCCGCTCTCACATACAGATGGTGTCGGCCCCACTTGCACCCGCTGATGGCACAGAGCAATTGGGGCCAGCACCAGCAGTGGGTGCAAGCGGGGTCAGCGCCATCAGTGGATGCAAGCAATGGCTGCTGCCCTGATCACCGCTCAGGAGCAGGGAGAGGTGGAGAAGTCCTCAGGGGAGATCGGGGCCAGTGCTGGGTTTCAGCAGCAGGTGCAAGTGGCAGCCCTGGCGCCAACAGTGGGTGTGAGTGGGGCCATCACGGACAGCTGGTGTGAGAGGCAGCTGCTGGCCCTGATCACCCCTCAGGGGCAGGGGGAGGTGGAGAAGCCCTGAGGGTCAATCAGGGCCACAGCTGCTGCTCGCACCCACTGATGGCGCCAAGCGATTGGGGCCGGCGCTGGGTGCTGGCAGTGGGTGTGAGTGGCAGCACTGGTGTGGGCAGCGGGTGTGAGCAGGGCTGGCGCTGGCAGCAGGTGCGAGTGCCTGGCAGGACTGTGGCGTGCAGGAGCATAGAATTTTCAGTAACCACCAGAGGATCACTCCAATGACAGCGGTCGGTGCCCCGCCTTGGTCTGGTGCCCCACTCACCTTGCCGCCATCCTGCCGCATCCGATGTCCGCCATGTTCCACGCTCTGCCGCCCGCTGCTGACACCCGCCATGTTCTGAGTGCGCTCTCTGGTGGTCAGCGCACGTCATAGCGACCAGTTGTTTGGTTGTTCAGTTGTTCTGCCATTCGGTCTATTTGCATATTAGGGTTTTATATATATATCCAATTATATGGGTGTGCCACACGTTTATCTATTCACTTGTTGAAAGACATCCACACTGTTTCCAGTTATGGGTGATTTGTAAACAAAGCTGCTATAAACATTTACATATAGGGTTTTTGCGGATATTGTCAAAATTTGGGACAGAGACCTTAACCAAGACAGGAATCAGGGCCGGTGAAGGAACTCTCATACCTTGTCAGCTGTGAAAGCCCTATGAGAAAAACTCCCTGGTTACAACAAGTTCTATGGTTATAGCAACTCCTCCTCTTAACTTCCTCTTCATATCTGTAAAAGAGCTTCCTTCTTCTTAAAAAAAATCCTCATCTGAGGAGATGTTTTTATTAACTTTTTTAGAGAGAGAGGAAGGGAGAGAGGGAGAAGGAGAGAGAGAAAGAGAGAGAGAGAGAGAGAGAGAGAGAGAGAGAGAGAGAGAGAGAGAGAGATGTGAAAGACACATCGATTGGTTGCTTCCTGCATGCACCCTGACCGGGGCCTGGGGTTGAACCTGCAACCCAGGTATGTGTCC
This sequence comes from Myotis daubentonii, assembly GCF_963259705.1. Taxonomy (NCBI): domain Eukaryota; kingdom Metazoa; phylum Chordata; class Mammalia; order Chiroptera; family Vespertilionidae; genus Myotis; species Myotis daubentonii. The sequence goes on along the minus strand of NC_081842.1, from coordinate 142,705,832 downwards.
CTGACTGGGAATTGAACCCAAGACACTTAAGTGCAGGGGCCGATGCTCTGACCACTGAGAAACACCAGCCAGAGCAGGAACCTTGATTATTCACTGCTACATCACCATTGCCTGGAACAGTGCCTACTGCATAGTGGGTACACAAGGCATATATATGGAATGAATAAACATATGCATGTAGGAAAGATTGAACAGCATGTCTAGGATGGATGGACAGCATAAAAACACTGCTTAGAAAAAGAATAGGTACAGAGGGGGGAAGAGAACATAGGGGAGGAAAGAGGGCAAATACGTTTTTCCCGTTTTGCATTTTACTTTGAGTCTTTGGGGCAGCTGATCCCTTGGCACCTGGGGTGTCTTTGGCTTTAGTTTCCTTCCTGAGGTCCTGAAGGTGGCTCTCAGGGAAACTTCTTGACCGACAGCTTGATTAGGTTATCATGAGTTGTTGTTTCCTTCCCTGTATTACCCAGAACATGGAATCACTTCCCAGGCTGCCTAGGTGGGCAGGCTTGTCCTCAGAGCCACCAGGACAGGGCAGCACAGCAGCTTCCTGTGCTTCTGTGCAGAACCCGGGAGTGGATCTAACGGAGGGGTGGTCTGCGGGGAGAAGGCTTCTGTTGGTTTATTATATGCAAGGCAATGTGAGGAAGTCAGAACCGCATAAGAATGGAATCCGGGGCTTAACTCTTGATTCAAAACTACTGAAAGAAATAATGCAAGTAAATTAAATCTCTTCTCGGTTGTCATCTTTGGCTCACTAATTTATGCTTTCAAATACTTCCATTTTTGTGTATACATTTAGACAGTGTTGTCTACGAGAATGTAAACTGGGGGAGAAAAGACTTGCTTTTCTGTTACTCAGCTGTAGTGTAGGCAAAATATTTAGTTACACTGTGGCTTACAAGTGGTGAGAATAGCTAAAAATCTCCAAAGAGGAAGGAAGTAGCCAATTTTTAACCCCAGCTGTCACAACCAGAGATTATCAAAGGAACAGACTTCTAAGAAAAAGTTTTCCAGCCTATACTTTACCTGTAAGTTATTCATTTTCTCCTTATAAACAAGGAATAAATGTTCTCATCATAGGAAAGAAAAAGTACCCAAATTTTGGGGTACTTCCCATATTTTTGCATTTCCTTCAATTTGTACAATAGTAATTAAAAGGAAGGATATCTAACCCTAGCTGGTTTGGCTGCAGCATCACCTACAGACTGAAGGTTCCAGGTTCAATTCCCGTCAAGGGCACAGACCTCATTTGCAGGTTCCTCCCAGCCCGGGCACTGCAGGAGGCAACCAACCAATGTGTTTCTCTCACATGGGCGGTTCTCTCTGTCTTTCCTTCTCTCTAAAAAATCAATCGAAAATATCCCTGAGGGAGGATTAAACAAAACAAAAAAACAAAACAAAACAGTCCACCGGGGTTATCTAGGGAGATGGCAATATGAATATAAGTGCATATGCCTGCAAAGCTAAACGTTGAGAATAGTAGGTGTAAATGACTGACGTCTCTGCCGTACGTGGATCAGCATGCGCATGTCTGGTGTGGACAGGTGCGAGCCAGCACAGGATGTGGACTGGCGCGGGCTGTGGTCTCTGTGGGGCTCAGAAGCACCTCCCAGCTGACCAAGAACCAGGACAGGGACTGTTGGAGTTGCGTAATGACAGAGTATCAGACAGGACACTTTGAGCAGTTAGTGACAGAAAGCAACCCACAAAGGGTGATTTATCTGGAGAGCAGAGGGCCATCCCCAGGACCCAGAGCCTGGGGTCCTATGGACTGGAGCCAGGAACCCAAACATTGCTAGTGCTCTTTCCAGCTCTCGCTCTCGCTCTCTCTCTCTCTCTAGCTCTCTCTCTCTCTCTCTCTCTCTCTCTCTCTCTCTCTCTCTCTCTCTCACACACACACACATGCTAAATATATATGTTTTTCTGTTTATAAAATAAAAATAATAATAGTACCAACTCCATGGGTTATTAATAGAATGAAATGACATATGTCAAGCCCTTAGAACAAGCCTGGAATATGAAAGCCTGCTGGTCACTAACATATATGTCACTGGAATAAAACCATAAAGACAACCCACTAAAGAAGGACACTGCTCATGCTATCCCCAGGCCCTCTACAGACACGGTGATCTGTGAAGTTACTTTCCATTTATTGTCTCTGCTCACGGCAAGCCTTCCAGCTTCTCCCTGCAGATACTCACGGGCTCTGAGGCTGCTCCGTGTCTTCCCGGGCCCTCACCCCAAAGGGAGTGTCTTTCTTGTTTTATGATCTAAAAGAATTTATTTCTCAAGTAAATAAACTTTTATTATAGGGTCACTATAAGGCCTCGGAGAGAGTTTCACTTAAAAGCTTACAGTGGGCAAAGCAGTATAACCTTTGCTTAACTTGCGAGACCTGGTCAGCCCCGTTTCTGAGCAGCCGCCCTCCACTCTGCAGCGGTCTGTCTCCTGCCCTCCGCTTCATGTCAATCAAGTTGCCCTCAGACACGCTTTAACCCATCAGAGCCTTTATGTGTCTAATAGTGCATTTCTAAAGCCTGGGTTTGCTTTCCCTCAGTTTTTTTTTTTCTTTAGATAAATCTTCTCTTTGCTTCATTACACAAAGCTTTCTGTCCCTATCTTGGTCCAACTAAATTCAGCAAATACCATTTGTGGTTCTATTAGATACCAATTACTGTTCTTGGTAACACTTGTTTTATTTCCTCTTTCTTTTCTGTGCCTTTAATTCTCTCTAAGTCTCCTTGAGAAAGGGAATCACAACTTTTAATACACAACTTTTTAATACTTAAAATTCTCTTAGTTGTTGCAAATACATTTTTTTTAAAATCTCCATTTATCAGAACCTTGTGTGAGAGCAAATTCCAATGGGGAAGGAGTTGTATATGCTTGACTATATGTCTGTAGTTAGTAAATTGTAGATGGCCCATTCTGTGGTATGGGTTCATTATTCTCAAGTCATCTTTTTTGTTGAATTTATCAAGTCCTGAGTTTTGAAGTAATTCTTCAGATAATTTTATTGAGAGATACCTGAATCAGATAGACCTGTCAACATTTATGGTCTGTATGTGGTTGCTGAAGGTGGGTAAATCGGTCAAGAACAGACTAAAAGAGCATTTCTAATTTAGGTGTACCTCCTTACCCTTTCATGGCTCTTAAAGTGAGAGTAATAATGCCTCATGTGCAGAACATAACAAGTTAATTAGTTGTCAGTAAACCTCTTTGAACGTGTTGCTATGTAACTAAAGAGAGGCATGTTTTAAGTAATTTATCATATAATTATAATCCATGGAAAGGCAAGGATCCACAGATAGGTACTATGTTTGCAGACATTTACCTAATTTTATTGCCTTGCATTCTTTTCAGAGAGAGAGTATTAGAATTCTGAGTCAATTTCTATAAAATGATATTTATTTATTAAATGGTTATTTTCTCGGAAGACATGTTAGGTCTTCTGCAGAATCAGAAGAGAGATGATTGAGGGAAAAGGTGAGGGGTCCATAACCTGAATCATCCATTCAAAAATCACATTCACTATTCATTCATTAATTCATCAATCATTTCTTGACTCTCTGTTGTATGTCAAATACGTACTATGAGCTGAGAACTCAAAGATTAAAAAGATAAAGCTGTGCCCTTAAAAAATTGACTGTCTATTGGAGGAGGCAAGCCTATCAATGAATAATACCATTAGGTGAGTCCTGATACAAAAATGTACAAATATTGTGAGAGGAGGACGGAATGAATGACTGCTGTGCTTGGTGGGGAGTTAGGAACATCTTTATCCAGGAGTCCTAAGGGATTCGTGGTTCAATGAGAAGACGGGGGCTAGAGAAGGTCATTTGTAGAAAAGAAAACTATAGTGGTTTGAAGAGTGTGGAATGTTCAGAAGGAGCTCAGCGAGACACACAGGTAAGATTGTGAGAGGGGAAACCTGGGATAAAGCTGAAAAGGTAAACAACAGAGTGGGAAAAGCCCTATATTTCATGCCATGGATTTCAGACTTTCTCTTGGAAAGAATAATTTAATTATATTAAATGGGGAAATGACCTGATCAGACTCTAACAGGAAATCATGGAAATACTTAGTGAATAAAACACTAAACCTCCAGAAATAATTGAACAATTGCCCTTCAGAGTAGCTTTTTAGGATGTTCATTGAAAAAAGGAATTTTTGTTCAAATAAATTTGAAGAAAACTACAAACTCAATTTTCTCAGAGAGACACATTATATACCAGAATTTATTAGTGGCTCTGTGAGGACCAGCATAAAGGATAGTTGTTGAACTCAGTATTTCCCAAACCTATATGGCCATAAAATATGGTTGTCAGAGGAAATATTGGACATCCAATTTAAAGTTGAATTTCAGATAAACAGCAAATAATGTTTTAATATAACTAAGGGATATTGCATGGAATATAGTATGTGGGATTAGAATTCTGAGGAACACTTGCACAACACGTTACACCTCAGAGATATTTTATGATGTGTCTCTGATGAGACAAGAAATGCACTCCAGCCCTAACCGGTTTGGCTCAGTGGATAGAGCGTTGGCCTGCGGACTGAAGGGTCCCAGGTTCGATTCCGGTCAAGGGCATGTACCTTGGTTGCGGGCACATTCCCAGTAGGGGGTGTGCTGAAGGCAGCTGATCTGTGTTTTTCTCTCATCGGTGTTTCTAACTCTCTATCCTTCTTCCTTCCTCTCTGTGAAAAAATCATTAAAATATATTTAAAAAAGAAAAAAGAAAGAGAAATGCACTTCACTCCCAGGACTCCATACATTTTTAAGAGATCTGTTTGATGGAGTTTAAACCTCTTTATATTAATTGTGGTAGGTTCTAAATATTTGTTATCATTTTTTTTTGTAATGAGACTTTAAAATCTACTCTATTAGCAACTTTTAAATAGATGATACAGTATTATTAACTATAGTCACTGTGCTCTACATTACATCTTCGTGCCTTATTATTTTAAAACTGGAAATTTGTACCCTTTGACCACCTTTACCAATTTCACCTCCTCCCCAAGCCGTGCCTCTGGCAATCACCAATCTGTTCTCTGTATCTATGAGTTGTTTTTTTTATGACTTAAACTTTTTTACTGGTTAGAATTTAAAAGATGTCAACATTTCCAGCTGCTAAGAATGTACTAGACAAAATCAAGGAACCATGCTTTTGATATCTATGAAAAAGTAGATTGAAATGAGCTGCTTAGAAAATGTAGAAATTTCACTGTTGAAGCCCTTTGAAACCTTTCTGTTTTCTTTTTCTTCCTGTTTCTATGTCACATTCACTGGTTATCCGAAGAGGAAGAGACTGAAGAATTGTGGAAGGAATTTCTATTCATTCAAGCATCATATAACCTTAAGTCCTTTGGGGAAAGTAATTCTTGGCAAACATTCCAGGACCATGTATAAGTAGAAAAGGTTTCATAAAAGGACTCATTTTTAGTGTCTACTCCAGCCAAATCCCCTCGGATCTTATGCCAGAAATTTAGCATTTCTTTCTGGTGCTCAAGAGCAATTCCTAAGTTATAGGTTTCTATAGCTCTCTTCACGTGCGGTTTAAGAGCAGCTGCCTCAGTCACTGTCCATTTCTGCTTTTTCTTCAACATTTGGTCAATGGTGAGGATCTCAGTTGGGTAGCCGGAGGAGAGTCAACAGGCTTTATATTTGCTGCCTGTGTTTTCCAATCTCTTTTATGGAAAAAGTAGTTATCAAAGAAACTCAGAGGCTCCTTTCTCCTAAGCATTTCTAATTTATGCATGTCTTTGAATGGCTTTCCCATTACCAGCCCATCCACATTAGGGAACAACGGAAAGATGGTTAGTTTTGAATATGGGTTGTCTGAAGGAGGATTGCATCTCCTGAGCTCCTCAAGATATCTGCATAAATCCTTTTCTTTCATTATTGCAATCCGAGTAGCATTAGCAAAGGCAGTTGTGCTTGAGGTCAGAGGTGTGCACATGTCTGGCTTAAATCTCCTTTTTCCATAATCTGTAGGGGAGGGATTCCACAATATTCCTGCAGTGGTTTCTTGGAATTTCTTTGGAAATAGCTTACAAATTCTATTATAGCCTTTCTAGGTAAGGCTGAAATCGCTACAAGCTTTGATAGAATTTCAAACAACAGGATCCCTGGGTTGCCAGCAAAATCTAAACACTTGTCTTTTTCTGGAACCACAGCTCTAAGGAAGCGGTCCTTATCTGTTAGCACCTTTATAAAGTCTGAGAAATTCACTTTCCCATCTCGGTCAGTATCAGCATATTTTAATTCATTATAGACATCATGCTTGGTTAGATGCATTCCCACCTTAGCTAAAGTGCACATCATTCCATGAAAATCAATACGGCTGGTTTTATCCTTGGTAAAGAAGTTGTAGGCATCTTGGAAGGCTTGAATTTGTGAAGCTCTCAACTTCCTTTCTTTGCGCCCTAATTGGCATGGGAGAGATCCTGGTAAATCTTTATCCCTCTTGCCATGGGAGCTGGGTACTTTTGTTAGGGGATCCAGCTTAAATTTTTGCTTAATGTCAGAAACTGCCATGTGGCCAGTAACTCTGTCTCCAGTCCCATAACACCTCGCTCCGCTGCCTTCACGCGCTTCCGCTCTGTCGAGTTTTTTTGTTTGTTTGTTTGTTTTTTTAGGTTGTGGGATTTTTTTAGATTATACGTATACTAGAGACCCAATGCACAAAATTTGTGTGTGTGTGTGTGTGTGGGGGGGGGGGGGAGGCCCCTCAGCCCTGCCTGCACCCTCTCACAATCCGGGACTCCTAAACACCCACCTGCTGGCTCCTTACCACTTGGCTTGCTCCTTAGCGCTGCTGTGGAGGCCGGAGCGGCTCCGCCACCGCCACTGCGCTCGCCAGCTGTGAGTCTGACTTCTGGCTGAGCAGTGCTCCACCTGTGGGAGCACACTGACCACCAGGGGGTAGCTCCCACGTTGAGTGTCTGTCCCCTGGTGGTCAGCACGCATCATAGCGACCGATTGACCAGTCATTTGGTCACTTAGGCTTCTATATATATAGATTTCACTTAGCCTAATGCCCTCAAGGTCTATCCATGTTATTGCAAATGACAATATTTCCCTCTTTTTGTGGCTAAATTATATTTTATTGTATATATGTAGTATAGCATATAATCTTTAAAGTATCTTTCACATTTTCTTCATTTCTCAGTAACTATGCTAGTGTAATGAAAGCTGTCCTTGTCATTGATAAAAATGTAGGTATTCCCCTCCCAGTGATAGAGCTTAATTAATTAATTAATCTAACATCCAACACACATCTGTTGAGAGCCTACCACGTGCCAGGAAATGAGGATGCAGAAATGTACATGGAAAAGACTCCTCTGCCCTGTGTACGTTTATAGGACAGTGGGCAGCCCAAGCCCCACTGTGCTCCTTTGAATGGAGCTGAGCACTCTAGCTTCTCCACCATCTGGCTCCAGACAATTTGTGTAGCCCCATCTCCCACCATCCCACAACTTCCCTTTTCCCTAGCCTATGTACAGGCCCAGGACATGCCAAGATTTTGTACTTCCATACTTTTTCACGGACTATGGCCTCTCCCTAGAATGCCCCTGCTCTCTCCTCCCTTCTTCATCTTCTTCACATCATTCTTGGCTTTTAAGATTCTTGGAAGCATTTCCTGACACCACCTCCCCCTGTCTGATTGGAAGCCATTTTATTTTTGTACTCCGAATATTCCTCCATATTCAAGTATAACTCTATCATAACACTTACCAAATAAACTTGCTGTAATTGCTGGTTTATTTAAGTCTTCTCCCCCATATTAGCCTATTAGCTACTTGAGACATTTCATGTCATTTTATTCTTACCACCTAACACCACCCCAGCTAGATATTTTGTGTTTGTTGAATGATAAAATACCTTTCTGTCTTATAGCAATGGAATCTCATCCATTCTCTTCTGCTGTCATCACTATACTAAATTATTCTGAAATGAATTGTCAGTAAGAAGATGTCATTAATTATTTTCCATCTATAGCACACCAAGTTGAAAGACAAAAGAAAAACTTTAAACACCCTCTGAAAATAATTGTAAGTAGTGCGCCTTAACTGGTTGCTGAAAACTATAACCAAGGCCATGCCTGAGGTAGTCAGGAGGACGCTGCTTGACCCGCAAAAGCTCTTTGTCAAAGAGACCACTTCATAAATAATCACGATGGTTCTCAAATGGCAACTGTGGCCCCAACCAAGGAACAATATTTACATCTTCTCAGAGTGGTAACACGGCTGGGCTTGCCTTGGTGGGTATAGTCACAGCCCACGCTCAAGTAAGAATTCTTTTGCATAGTATCACCTGCAAATGGCAAATGCCAGAAGGAAAGTTAGAATTATCCTGTTAGAAGATAATGGAGTAATAGTTTGTTTAATTATGACTTTATTGAAATGAGTTAAGAATGAACATGTAAGCATACCTCTTCTATGTCTTTTTTTTTTTCTATTCCATTTCTATAGTACCCATCTCTCCTGATCCCATTTTACTACCCAACCAAAATGGGTGCATTGACACAGTGGGGCCCTAGTTGGAAGGCTGAAGCCCTTAGAATGGAAAGAATGGCTTCCATGGCAAGGAGCTTATGCTGTGTCCCTTGCGGATCCAAAGAGAAATGTGTTTCCCCCACCTCTCTTAGTCACATCCCTAATTTTGAGTAGTTGTTTTAAAATCTCAGCCACTAAGACTAAAATGCAACCCGGCCATCCAAACAACTTGCATATGCCCTGGGAGGCTTGACCTGGAGACCTAGGTGATAATGGGGTTTCTCACTGGTCATAATTTGGGATTGTTGGGCTGGGAAGGTGAGTGAGGGCTGGAGAAGAGCATCAGTGGCACACACTGCAGTGTTAAAAAATGCCTGTAGAGTTTCTGCACTAAGCTTTCGAAGTTCAGTTCAGTTTAGGGAGCATTTATAGGGCATTCCTGGTGTGGCAAAACCAGGTGCTAGAGATATAATAGTTTGCAAGGTAGATACAGTCCCTGGCCTCCTAGCGCTTGTGAAGAAGTAAATACAGGAGATACAGACACGTGATAAGGGGCTCATGAGATGCGTAAAGACCATCCTGGTAAAGAGGATATAACAGCCTGCTATCAGAGAAAACAAGTGGAACTGGCCAACCCTTTTGTATAGAAGGGTAGATCGCTGCCTGACTTACCTTGCTCTGGTGAAAGATCAATGTCAAGGATCTAGGAAGAGCAATGTCAAGGATCCGGAAAGAGCAATGCCAAGGATCCTGGAAGAGCAACGTCAAGGATCTACATTGGACAACAGAAAATCTATAGCTCAGATGGACTTTCTTTTCTCAGCTTCACTAGGCACGAAGAATAAGAGAGCAAACAGATCCCGTGGTGGTGGGACCAGTGATGGCAGGGGTCAGGGTGAGCAATGGCAGGGAGTGTCCGTGGTGCTAGTGTGACAGCCAGACTGCGTTCCAGCAGTTAGGACATAGAGGGCAACTTGACGTTGTACTGGAAAGCCAAGGCAATTAGCAGCCAAGAGAGGCTGCAGAGAGAGTGGGAGCCACATGGCACATTAGGACAAGGAAGAGCAACCTGAACAATGGCTAGGGTTTGTGAAAGGATTTACCTGTGGCACCTGCACTCCATTGGAATGGAAGAAATGAAGGAAGATATGGTCCCCTTTTCTGAAGACTTTGGGTGGGGCTGTGGCTGTTTGTCACTGGAAAAGAACTATCCTTAGAGGGTTGGGTCTCATCTGGTGAGAGTGAACGTACTCTCTTCAAGATGTTCTTTTACCACTAAGAGTGCCCAAACAAATAAGGCGATGGGATTTAATGTCTATTTTAAAACATTCATTGAAGCAAAAAACCCGAGTAATATTGCGGTGAAGCTAAGAAAAGTAAAATATATCCTACCCACTTTCGGAGAAGACTTTCAAAACATCTGTATTCGTAGTAAATTGGAATTTTACAACGGTGTTCCCCAAGATTGCTGTTAGGATCAAGCACAAACAAGATCCTGTGATAATAAGATTCCCTGGCAACAAGGCCCCTTAAATAGTGTTAGAGTTACTATAAAACAGAATTCTGTAGTGTGCCAGGATGCATTTAATCACACTTTGGTGTCTATTTGTATTTTTATAACTGGTAAAGCAGCAAGGCCGGTGAGTATGGGAGCCCAAGATAGTTACGATAGTGCTAGCCAGTGCAAATTTTGGGATTTACTAAACATTTTTTTTAGAATTAAAGATGCTTAAATATTTTGATAGTGCTCTCTCTAAAATAAATAGACATACAGAAAATTCATTCATTTGATAAATGCTCAGACCCCACAATGTCCTTTCATAAAGACACTTAGATAAAAGAGTCTGGAAATTTAAATAAAATGAGCAGCTGTCACTAGAGTTACTTCTAGAAATCATAATCTAGCCTGACACCTTTATTTTCCTTTACACTAAATATTATAGACACTCTTCTGGTATTGTTATGAATTATTGGCATTAGGTTGAAAATTTCTCTAGAATATAGCGCATAACAACCTCTTTAATGACTGAAAAATAGTTATGTGTCAAAGAAAGAACCCTTGATTACTGACCAAATTCAGGTCACTTGTCATCATAAAAGTAATAAATAAGTAATCAATGGATTGAAATACATGGTCTATTCAGCCCACTTCCAACATTTGCAGGGCCAGATAAGAGTACAAATGGAGGCCCACATGTCATAGGTCTAAAATTTATAAAGCAAGCTATCAACCTGCTAAACAAAATATGTTCTCCTTCTATATTGATGAAAGTACTTTCACGGTGGGAAGTTCATTCAAAGCCAAATTTAAAATTCTTGGACACCTGGAGTTGTACTCCTGCAATCCCCCAGGCCACCCCTATTCTCTTCTCACTACAAGCTTCATCCTGGAGTGTGGGGCCTTGTGCCACATGGCACATGTGGACACCCTACCCTTGCACATACAAGCTCTATTCCCCTCCCGCCATCTCTCCCAGCAGCCATTCATGGCCACCCACAGGCTAGGAGTGGGTATTCTGTCTGTTCTGTCTGCCCTTGGGCCAGACCCAGAGAATAATCCAGTACAGGCCCTGGAAGAGGGCTCAGGGGCATTTGGGAAGGAAATTACAGGGTCTTGGGTACCTGGAGTGTAATCTAGAAGAGAGGTCATGATCTCCAGGTTGGTGTACCCCTTTGGCCATGAAGGGAGGATATGACTGGAGAAGAGCAAGAGTGAGCTCTCTAACATATGGGTCCAGGGCAGGAGCCTTCTTGCCCACATCATAGGATGGGTACTAGGTAACTTCCTTGCACTTGAATAAGGGCTGAAACCACACCACTGCTATTTAACAGTGTTCTCCTCTCTCAGAGTGACTTGCTTACTTCCCTAGGATAAACGCCAGGACATGCCATTATCCAGGAGAAAATAGCCCAGGAGAAGGCAGGGTAGCTTCCAGATATCACTGGAAGTTTGGGCTGCAGAGAGGATATTGAAAGATGGGAATTGGCTCTAGCCGGTTTGGCTCAGTGGATAGCACACCAGCCTGTGGACGGAAGGGTCCTGGGTTTGATTCAGGTCAAGGGCACATACCTCGGTTTCAGGCTCCTCCCCAGCCCGGGTCCTAGTCAGGGCTCCTGCAGGAGGCAACCAATCCATGTATTTCTCTCACATTGATATATCTCTGTCTTTCCCTCTCTCTTCCACTCTCTCTAAAAATCACTGGAAAAATATCCTTGGGTGATGATTAACAATAACAACAAAACAAAACAAAACGAAAGATGGGAACTGAAACCACCTGTTTACTTTTTGGATCCTTCTTCAAACATGGCAGACTTTCTGTAGACCCCTTCCCAACGCTGCCTGTGCATCTTGCTCCTTTGTCATCTCTCCCCTTTAAAGGATTCAAGCAGGGCTGGTTGTGCTAGGCCATCTCCCCCTCTCTCTGATAAGCATCTCTTAGCTCTTGCCTTCAGTATCTCCCTGTCTGACATCACAGTTTCTTTGTGGTCAAAGCCTAACCTGAATATTCTGAAACCCAGTATGTGCCTTTCGCCCACATAATGTCAATTCATCTTCCTCTCTTACCTGCTGCTGAGTGACTCATCTGGGGGTGGAGTGGGGAGCCAGACACACCTGAAAAAATGTGCCTTTTGGATCCTGGAGATTTAATTGCTCTGTACTTTGCATTTGATTTTACTATCCCACCAATGTAATCAGAGATGAGAATAAAGCTACTTGTTGACATTTCCTCATTTGGGAATTAGAAAATGGAAAGAAGAACTATTTTTTTTTTCCTGGTAGGGGCATCTCCCTTTCACTTGTACTGTGCTCTTTAGAGCATTTCCTGCCAGGGCAATTTCAAGTTCAACTTGTTTTTTAAAGTTATGAATCATATCGGTGACTCAAAGCCAATTTTAAGAGAGGAAAAAAAGCTAAGCTGACTGTCTATAAAGAATCAAACCGAGTAGCAACTATGCAATGTTATTCTTGGAACTTTTGGCAAACAGCCACTAATACATTACCCATTCATTCATTCAGCAAAAATATGTTGAAGTAAAAATATACTCACTGGATGATGTCATATATAAATTCTCTTTTCTGAAAGGCATAGGTTTTTGTGTTGGATTTTCATTTTCACACAGGGAAAACAAAATTAGAAGTAGTAGTTACTATAAATTTGTCAATTGTGTTGCTATTTCAAAGAGAGAGAGAGAGAGAAAGAGAGAGAGAGGGAGGATATGAAGTTCCTCAACCCAGACATACTTTGATAATGAACTGATACATTAACCCTGTATTTTCTAAACCACAGGCCTGGGAGGAACCTCAAAGGTCAGACATACAACTTTTCCACTCCACTAGTGAGAAAGGGAGTCCCCGAGGGTGGGTGAACCACTGCTGGAGGCTGCACAGCTGGTGGGCCTGTGGCAGAGCCAGGCCTGCAGTCCGGATCGCCCATCTTTCTATGAGCAAGTGCCTTCTCCAGGAGCAATCAGGTTAGCTTTTACATACTTATTATGACAGCAAGGCCCTTTCTCTGGTGCTGTATTACTTCATGTTCATACATCTTTGTAAGATAGGTATTAGTATCTACTTTAGAGAAAGGGAAAGCAAGGCTAAGAGAAACTGTCACTTGACCAGTGATTCCTGACTGGCCAGTGGCAGAGGGGGGATGAGAAAAGGCACTGTTTCCACGCCACAGCACACTTTGCCCTGCGGCACACTGCCAGGGAGCGTCTTCCTGTGGTTGTCATCTTTCTCTATATAACCAAGACCAAATGGGGATGCATGAGCATCTACTCCCAAATCGATATGTTTGTCCATTGGGTCACTTGTTCTTTCATTCATTCTTCTCTGTGTGAAGCACCGAGTCAGGTGCTATGGGAGGTAGAAAGAATGGGTAAGATATAAAGCTGCTCCTGAAGAAATCCAGTGTCTACAAGGAGATGCAGAATTTGTTCACAAATAACTGTAGTACAAGACAGCATATAGCAACAAATTAAAAGAGTAGAAAGTGTAACAGGAATTCCCGTGTTGGAGGAAAGTAAGATAATGTTGTACTGTTCAGGAGGTTTAAGAATTCTGCAAAGAAAATATCTTGGAGAGATTGAGTTGTATTCTTTGACCTGTAGGTGGGGAAAGAGAGCACTTGCTTAAGGAGATTTCCTTTGAAAATGGGCTTACAATGCTTTATCCAAGAATTGAATAATGAATTGATGAACTTAAGGGGAAGATGAAGAAGTGTGTATTTTCCAAATGGATCCTTAGAAAATAACAAAAAACCTTCTAAACTTCTGGGCAGTGCAGTCCTCTAAGTTGTAAAAATTAAATGCTAACTAAAATTTTGCCAATAACTAAAAAATGCATAGTTATTCCCTTTGCTGGGCTCTCACCATGAGACCTGTAAATCTGGATTAATTGGTTCATGAGTAAACATTTAGATTTTGATGGAAATGAATAACAAGTCAGTTGAATAGGAAAAGATTCAGTTGGGCAAGAGCCACACTCAATTATTTTTGCTGGGATTTTTGCTGGGGTTTTTGCAACACTAAATGGCTACTCTGTGGGGGAAATAACATATAAAATAAAATATCTTAATTTGTGAAAATGCACAACATCTTCCTGATATCTCAGGGAATTTTAAACTTTAATAACTTAGATTGAAGGTAGGTGGGAATTTCAAAGTAAATTTAGATCTATTTGGGTTTGTTTGTTTGTTTTGGTCACAATCCAATAGCAAAATGAATTCTAATTCTGCTTTTGAGATTTCTTTGAAAAATGAAAAAAAAAGCACTAAAACAGGAAGGAAAACATGCCCTAAGATGAGCTAAGTTAAAGCCCATTGCAACACGAGAAGAAAAATTTCACTTTGCCTTTGGATGCTGTTTCCAGATTTATTACTACCATGCTCACAACCTGGTAGTCAAGGTTCAAGTTCAAAGAATAACAATAACTGCAGGAAGAGGTAGAGAGAGGACATCAACTACATCTATGATATTTCATTTCCTTATAAACATCTGAGGCAAACATGGGGACATGAGAACAATCTGGATGGTGGTAACCAGGGCCTGTAATTTTGTTCTCCCTCCTTTATCATTTGTTTGATATGCCTCATAACAAAACAACCTGCACACAGGCTTTATGAAGACTGATCCTTTTTAAAAGTAATCAAATCATTCTGCACACCCACCGTCATATCAGCATTTTAATTTATCACAGGGGAAAATACACCACAAAAATGACAGTATAAAGTGACTAGAACTTATATCGAATTAGTGGAGATAGGGAGGGTGACTCGTAGAGAAGTGGGAACTTTGCAGGGGCAAGATTCTGGCTGTTCTTCCGAGTCCCTGGAGCTTGTTGATGCTGTGGGGAGGCTTATGGTGGGGGCAGGGCAGGGAGAGATACTGGTTGTCTTCCCTCAGAGGAGGGTCCTTCACTGCTGGGCATTGGCTTTGCTTATTCTGCGTGGATTTGGCTACCAGAGAACCAAGGAGTGCCTTTTTCTAGGAAAGGTGTCCCACCCACAGAACTGGGGTATCTCTCACATACTTTGTGAAAAGTCACATTGGTTTAGATCTTCAGAAGAACAGGGAGGAAAGGCCATATGTCTGATACCAAACTAGGATACCTGACTATCTTCTACTAAAACTTGTCCTCTTTCCGTCTCATAGTGATTTTGATATGAGGGCAGGAGATTTAGCTGTAGGAAGCCTTACCTAAAAGGATGGTGGTTAAGGGAAAGTACTTTAGAAAAAGTCCAACTCTCTCATGATGGTCTCAGTCCACCGTTCACATTCTGAGACTTGACAGGTCTGCTGAGGACAATCTATTAAATGCTAGGCTTGGGGTTTCTGGTAGGTATCAGGGATAGTTACAGGCAAATTTGTAAAATAGGTGAGGAGTGTTCTGATATGAGACACCCAGTGCTTCTGACAAGATGCTTGCTGTGCTAAGCATTTTTTCCTGTGTGTTATCCTATTTAGTTCTCATACCACGCTTTCTGGTCAGGAGTTTCTCTCCAATTCTAATTAAAAGGAAATAGGCTCAGAAGTTCAAATAATGTGCCAACAGCCACTTCGTAAATGGTATAACCCGGGTCTGTCTGATGCCACAGGTTATGCTTTTTGAAAATATCTCATATCGCCCCCCTCCCTTCATAATCACCCTTGGAGACTTGAATCTTGCCTTGTGTACTTTTTGAGAGAGATGGAGATGGATAGAGATTTGGAAATGGAGAAGAAGGGCCAAGTGACCGCTTTAGGACGGGAGTAAAATGTTCCTCCCCCTCTCCATGTCTCGTCCCTCTGCATCCTACATCCTCAGATGTCTTTGGGGACATTGTCATTGTGTGGCACCCACTCTCCATCTCCATCAGCGGCATCCCCTCCATGTACAGGGTGTGCAGGTCTCTCTTATCTGCTGAGAAGCTCCCCTCTGTCCGTCCCGGCATCTTTTTAACTACCACCCAATATGAGCGCTACTAGGCACATGTGGCTGGTGAGCACTTAAAATATGGCGAGTGTTACCGAGAAACGGTATTTTACATTTTATTTAATTAATTCTCATTTTAACTTAAACAACTGAAGCAATGTAAACTATTTCTCATTAAACACAACACTACCATCCTGGTAGAACTCTATTTCATTTTAACCATTGCATCACATAAGATACAATTATATAGGCCATGTGTCATGTGTGTGGGATCTAGTATTGCACATAAACATAAATACATCACCTATCTAATTGATTAATGGATCGACTGTGTGAATTATATTACATGTACCAATATAACACTATAATGTGTTTATTTGAATACTAGAGGCCCAGTGCATGAAATTTGGGGGGGTTCCTCAGGGGGGTGCACTCAGGGGGGTTCCTCAGCCCGGCCTGCACCCTCTTGCAGTCCAGGAGCCCTTGGGGGATGTCTGGCTGACAGCTTAAGCTGGCAGTTGGACATCCTTAGCACTGCTGCGGAGGAGGGAGAGGCTTCTGCCACTGCCGCTGCGCTCGCCAGCAGTGAGCCCAGCTTTTGGCTGAGTGTCACTCCCGCTGTGCTGTGGGAGCACACTGATTACCAGGGGGAAGCTCCTGCGTTGAGCATCTGCCCCCTGGTGGTCAGTGCGCATCATAGTGACCAGTTATTCCGCTGTTTAGTCAATTTGCATATTAGCCTTTTATTATATAGGATTTTATGCAGAGAGTACAAGTTACAGTGATACCTATGTGCATCATAATTGGTAAATACATTTACCTAATTTTTAAATTATAATATCGTTAAACCTTTTTTTTTAGTAGTCTGTCTCATAGTTATTGGTGAATAAGTCTTATGTCCTCTATTAAGCACTGAAAATCTTAAGGGGCAAATCTATAAGTATGGGAAAAATTTAAATTTAAAATATTACTAATACAGAAGAGAGATATGGAACCTAATACTATAACTAGGACAGTGATTAAAAAACCCCCCAAAAGATCTATGTCATAAATTTCACAATCAGTGGTAGTTGCAATTTGCTGCCAATAGAGCAAAATGAAAAAGCTGTCATGTGAGAAACACACACACATGTTGTTCTGATCATATGACTGTTGAATAGTATTTCCTAAGGTGAGTTCCACAAAACATTAATCAGGAGAGATGTTCATAAAAGAAAAAAAAAAAGGATTTGTATTCAAGTAATTTTTGGAAGGGGTGAATATTTTACTCCTTTATTAGAGATCCACAATGTAACTTAGCATATTAAAAGCATTGCAATATCTGGTAAAAAGGAAAAATTTAAAGCTTGATTTAACTCAGTTTCCCTACATTAACATTAAATCTTACTTTAAAAAAAGTTTTTATTGATTTTTAGAGAGAGAGAAAGGGAGAGGGAGAGAGAAAGAAACATGGTGCTGAGAGAGAAACATCAATCAGCTACCTCCTACTGGGGATGGACATGTGCCCTGACCGGGAATCCAACTGGCGGCCTCAACCAACTGAGCCACCCTGGCTAGGGCTAAATCTCACATTTTATTTTATCTGTTCAGATTACCTATTGGAGAATGACACTACCAATGCAAGAAAGTTTCATGACTCTTGTTCTCAGATAGTAGATAAAGCTCTGGTCAGGGAGGCCTTGGCTAGTGCCCTGGCGGAATGTGGGCTTGCCCCTTATAAATGATGCAGGCAGAATTCTCTGACCTTTGATGGAGTACACAGAAGAATAAATACAATTCAGATTAAATAAATAAAGCTTCAGGAAGCTGAGAATATGGCAGTTGCTTTTGGTAGTGTCACTTTGAGGTGACAGTCAGTCTGGAGGGAAACCAGTCAAGAGGTAGCATGAATCACAGAGAGGATCACATATTTTGACCCAGTGGGAATTTGTCTACGAAAATAGCCCCAAAGAGTTTTTTAAGCCTACGTGTTCAAATACAATTATAGCAGGGATATGGAAAGCAGGGGAAAGTCTTAGGTAACCCAAATGTTCAAGAGGAGGGAAAAGCTTAAGCAAATGGGAACTATTTCTCCACAAACTACCCTGTAGTCTTCAAAAATGATCAACTTGAATTCATGTTGTTATGTGGAAATTATATACACCAGGATGTTCATTTCTCCCTTAATTTCATGGGCTCCTAATTTCAGACTTGTGACATCTGTGCTCAAAACATGGTATCTCTACATTTCCTCAACCTCATTCTATTAACTTCCAAAGCAGTACTGAGCAACATAGAATTTCCTGGCAGTCTTGGAGAAATAAAAACCGAAATCTCCCTTCTCTAATTCTTATTCTACACATAGAGAAATCCCCTGACACAACAGATTACCGTGTAGCCTCCCACATCTTTTCCTTGCATATACAAACGTATTTATTTTCCTTTCCACATAAATTGGCTTATATTACACACAGCATTCTGCAATTTTCTTTTTACATGTAATCATATATCATAGAGACCTTTGTATACATGGTGAGGCAAAAGCAGGTTTACAGTTGTACATATAGGAAATAACACAATAATTAATAAATTATAATACAAGAATAAACTTTGTTTCTCACACTCAAAACTGTAAACCTATTGTTTGCTCCACCCTGCACTTATAGACCTGTTTCCTTTCAATGGCTGCATGTTCATTCATATGGTTTATTCAGTCCTGGATATTGATGGACATTTAATTATTTCCAGTTTTGTAATATTTCAAACAGTGCGATACACATTGATCCATGGTGTCAGTGACCTTATGCTGATCAGGATGAATAAGAGGTGCTGAGAAAACTGGAAGCCTTGGTGACACACATGTGCTCTAGAGGATGAAAATAAACCCTAGAGATTCAGGGACCTGCCATTCAGGACGGTTTTGAGGGGTCTAGTGGACGAAGGTGTGTTGGTAGGTAACCCCCAAAGTAAAGGCTAATTGCTACACCTTGCGCCCCCTAACACAAAGAAGGGAGCACAGTGCCTGGCGGGCCTCTATGAGTTCTAGAGGCAGTTTATTCTACACTTGGGAATATGGCTACAAATCACCACCGGGAGCATTGGGAGGCTGCCAGTTTTGAAGAGGTCCTGGTACAGGAAAGGCCTCCAATAGCCCTTGCCACCTAACAGATCCTGTGGTGTTGGCAGTATCAGCGATTGAAAAAGTTGCAGTGTGGATTTTAAACTTTTTTTAGTAGTCTCTCTTATAGTTATTGGGAAATAAGTCTTATGTCAAGCCCTAGGCAGGAGAAACACAAAGCAGGCCTCTAGGGTTCTGAATCAAGGCTATGCCATTGCCACAAAAATTATATGCCTTTTGAAAAACAGCTCCTGGCATATTATTGGGTCCAGGTAAAGATGGAGCACCAGGTAGCTTTGTGACTACAACTGCCAGTTAGGATGAGTTTATAGGAACATAAAACTGTGAAGTCAGACAGGCCCAGGTGCAGCCCATGATAATATTGAAATAGTGCATCTGAGATTGAACCTGAGCAAGACCAGTGGGCATGAGTAAGCTCAGAAGTAAGTGGCCTCAACCTCTGTCACCTGCCACAATTTCACTAGCGCTCTCCCTAGCTCCACCTATAAGATAGGCCCTATATAGCCAGTGAAAGAAGAGGGGGAAAGCCCAAAATTGGTTTGTGAGTGATTGGCTCATGATGTTGGTACCCATGAGACTGGATAGCAGCTACATTATAGCCACACTCAGTTTGGCCTTGAAAGATAGTAGGTGGAAATCTTCTCAAATGGGAAAAGCTTGTTACCTACTTTGTGTGGAAGGAGAAGTGGCTCTACATGACTATTCACAGATTCCTTGGCCATAGTCAATGGCCTCGCCAGATGGTCAGGAGCTTGGAAGAAAAAGAACTGGAAGATCAGAGACAAGGAGGTCTGGATTTAAAAGCGTGTAGATGGACAGAAAATGTGAAGATTTTGTATCACATATTAATACCCATCAGAAAGTATCAACCATGGGACACACATTAACAACCAAGTAGGCAAAATGATTCCAGCCTGTTGACATTGGTAGGACCCTATTATTGGCCATTATAGGACTGGGCACATGAGTGGTGTGGCTATGAGCTTGGGCTTTTGTTCATCAAGGTCAAAAGAGATACTGATTCCTCTGAACGTCCAACTTTGTTATTTTAGATTCTTTGAGCTTCCATATCAGTTTTTTTAAGCATATAAATTTAAACAAAAAGAGCCCAAATATACCAGTAGAAGGGAATTTTATTAAATCTGTAGGGCAATTTGGGAAGAATTGCCATGTTAATAATATTTGTGAGCCTTTCAATCCATGAATGAGGTATAATCTCTCTATTTAGATCTTCTTTAATTTTTCTCTGTTTCTATATGTTTTGTAGTTTTCAGTGTAAATATCTTGGACAATTTGGATAAAATTTTTATAACCTTTCTTTTTATTTTCCCCTTTTAGATAACCAGAAAAAATTATTCAGAAAATAATTGGCCATATCTGTAGCCTGCAAAGTATAGCTTCCACAAGTAAGATGCTTTGGGTAGAGCAGAGACAGAAATAATTTAAGTAGCAAATAAGAATATCCAATTTTTAATGTGTATATTTATGACTATAATTGTGCAAAATGTTTACAAAAAGAAATAATGGAAAGAATGAAAGAGGGGAAGATGGCAGCAGTGGCAAAGTATTTGAAGCCCTCTAAATCCCCACATAAAAAGAGAGAGAACACAGGAGCCAACCTCAAAGAGCTCCCGATGGCAGGACTGCAACAATTTGAGTAACATCAACACTAATAAAAGAGAAAAATGGTAATTGGCATACGAGCTACCCTTTTCATTGGCTAATCAGGGCTATATGCAAATTAACTGCCAACTAAGATTGGCAGTTAACTGCCAACAAGATGGCGGTTAATTTGCATATGTAGGCACAATGCAGGGAGGCGAAAGGGAAAGCAGGAAGAAGCCCCCTGCCACTGACAGTGATCGGAAACCCAGGGGGGAGCTAAGAGCTGGGGGGCAGGGCAAAGGCGGCCCTGGGGCCACCTTTGCCCTGCCCCCCAGCCATGATTGGAGAATCAGGCACCTTTTCCTCCCTGGCCAGTGATAGCAGGAAGTAGGGGTGGAGCCAGCGATGGGAGCTGGGCACGGTCGAAGCTGGCAGTCCCAGGAGCTAGGGGTCCCTTGCCTGGGCCTAAAGCGAAGCCCACGATCGCGGGGCCGCTGCAGCTGTGGGTCCCCGCTGCCCGGGCCGGACGCCTCAGCCAGAGGCGTCAGGCCTGGGCAAGAGGCCGATCCTGCGATTGGAGGGTGATGGGGGTCAACGCCTGAGGGCTCCCATTATGTGAGAGGGGGCAGGCTGGGCTGAGGGACACTCCCCCCCACACACCCAGTGCATGAATTTCGTGCACCGGGCCCCTAGTAACAAATAAAAAAATATTGGATCATAACCCAAAGTATAAAATAAATATATGAATCCAAAATGATACAAATAAATGATTGAATAAATAAGTGGGAAGAAAGAGACAAATCTTTCTTACAAAAGAATTCCAAATCTCATGCATAGTTACTCCCCTCCCACGTCCATCCCCTAGAAATGGAACTTAATTCCTGCCATTTTTCCCTTTAGAATGGGTTGGAATTAATGACAATTGAGCATGCAAAAGGGAAAAATAGAAACTTGACAGTGGAGAAACCTGACCCATCTTAACCAAGTGATTAAGGTTAGCATCACAGTGATGTCATGTGGGTACCAAGTGCCTCCTAATGTGATGTGATGAGAGGGGCTCTTCATTGTAGGGAGTGGCTATCAGGTCAAGCCTCAGACTGACCTGTGGCAGGGCCACAAACAAGTCTCAGCTTGGTGGGCAGAGCCCTCCCAGCATAATTAAGCTTGACCTTATAGTCCTCCCTTGTTCCTTCCTAGATAGCTAATGGGCTGTGGGAGGTGCAGCAAGTGCTGCCAAAACAAGGTAAAACTCACAAGAACATTGTAAACATGTTGACCACATCCCTTGTTTTGCATTGTGTGCTCTGACTATAAAATAAAGCTTTGGCTTGCAGGCTGGGTCACTGTTTCCTCATCCAGGCACAGTGATCTGACCTAGCCCCAGCTGTGTTCTCTTGTCTGTCTTCTTTAATCCTTCACTTCCCCTCCTTAGGCTCACCAAACCTGGCCCTGCTTGCGTGGCACACTTCATCTCTGTGGCATTCTTTCCCAAATCTGTAAACCAGAGATAAAAAATGGTGGTGGAATAAGTGGATGCTCCCAGGTCCAAACTGGAATGACAACTAAAATACAGAAAAACTTCCCAAATAATCAAGAGAAGACTTGCTGGAGAAAACCCTGATACCCGAGGATGGAAAGTGGAGACTGCATAGAAACTGGTAGGAGGGGTGGAGGCATGAAAGAGCTGACCTGGTGCCCACAGACAGCAACTGAAGTTCTGGAGAGATATCTCATCTGTGGGGTGTTGCCACGGAGAACTCTGGGGTTTAATCCCCAAGCTGGGCCCTTCAGCAGAGAGCACCAGAACTGAGAAGAGTACCCACATAACATCTGGCTGTGAAAAGCAGAAGAGTTGCTGTCAGCCAGGGAGAGATGGCTGGAAATTCAGGCACCCTCTTAAAGGGCAGTGCACAAAATTCCCTGTGGAGCCACCCACCTTGTGCTCCAGCAGAGGGAGGGCAGAGTGGACTGGAGCTGTGTGAGCAGAAGCCAGGACTGGAGGCTCTGAGGTTAGAGCTCAGAAAGCAGACACCCCAGTTTTCTGTGCTGTGTCATTCCCTCATGCAGTGGAGGACATCTTTCCCACACAGACATTTGCCATACAGTCAGCCTTGCATGGGGAGAAGACAGTAGACTCACCCTATTGGAAAACACCTTGCCCCATGGTGTGGAGTTCCTGAGGCCACTTAAGAGACTAAAAATAACAGCCTTCAAGCAGAAGCAACTGCCCACCCAGTTGACAAAAGCTCTCACTAAACCTGAGGATGATTGCATGAGGGCAATTCAAGTGAGAATCCCATCTGTGCAGGCAAAGGTGGTCTCTGGAGGCTTTGAGTCTTTGCCTGATCTAATTAGTCAGAAACAGCATTAGACATTGTCCTGCACTAGAGATTGAGAGACATTGCAGATCTACCTAACACATAGTCACAAACCCAAACAAGCAGCCAAAATGAGAAGACAAAGAACAACTCCCAAATGAAAGGACAAGAGAATTCTCCAGAAAAGATAAATGAATGGAAATAAGAAATTTCTCTGATACAGAGTTCAGAATAATGATGGTAAAGATGCTCAACAGCATGAGAAAAGATATAGTAACTATGAAAAAAGAACAGTCTGAGGTAAAGAATGACATAGCACAAATAAAGAACACATTGGAAGGAACACATAGCAGATTAGGGGTAGCTGAGGATTGAATCAGTGAGTTAGAAGACAGTTGAAAAAAATCACTCAATCAGAGAACCAAAAAGAAAAAACAATTAAAAAACAGAAGGACAGCTTAAGGGAGCTGTGGGACAAGTGAAAGGTAACAATATTAGAATAGCAGGTACGCCAGAAGAGGCAGAAAGGGAGAAAGGGATAGAGCATGTGTTTGAAGAGATAATGGCAGAAAACTTACCCAACCAAACCCGTAAACCCAGTATAATAATGTGAAAAATCTCAGACAAACTTAGATTGGGGGGCATTTTAAAGATATCTGGCCAGTTTTCCTCAAGATTCTCAAGGTCATGACCATCAAAGAAAGATTTAAAACCGTCATATAATTGAGAAGACTGGGGAGACATGGCAATTAAGCATCTTTGGCTCCTGGATCAGAAAGATGACATTAATAGAACAATGATGGAATCCAAATAAAATCTGGAGTTTAGTTAATAGTAATGTACTATGATCAGTTTCTTAGTTTTGACAAAGGTAACATGGTAATGTAAGATATTAACAAGGGGGAAACTAGGTGAATGGTATACCAGAATTTTCTGTAACTTTGCAACTTTCCTGTAATTATTCCAAGATAAAAAAATTTATTTAAAAAACAACAACAGAAAAACAAGATAGTGAAAACTAAAAACCTATGGACAGCATTTACACTAAAACAAAATGACAATATATCTTTACAAATTCCAAAATATAAGTGGGTGAAGTCAAAACATCAACACCAATACCAAAATACAAGGTCTGAATGGTATCAACATCTGTGTAAGGAAAGCAGTAGGAAGTGCTAGGTTATCTGTTAGACCTGCGAGCAGAGAATGTCAAAATAGGAAGCACTGAAGCCAGGAGAGATTTTACACAATTCAATAGCGAATGAATGCAAGGGGCCTGCAGTGAGGTCTGAAGGGGCTGGAGACCTGTGATCTCTCAGAATTAGTGCTCCAGGATTCCCTTTCAAGACAGCATTCCCCCACACTGAAGAAAACGAGCTGGTAGTGGACAAAGATAGAAGAGAGAGGATGTAAAGAGAAAAGTCAGATAAATTTCAGGGAGGACATACCCAAGAAATCTCAGAAAGCCATTTTATTTTTGAACACTACATTCATTACATTCTGTTGCTTACAAAAAACAGAAGTAGGAGTCCTATGAAGTTAGGAAAGCTACCCTAAACCATGCCTTCTTCTGAAGGTCAGGAAATTCGTTTCACATAAAATGACCAGGAGAATTTTATAGTTGTGAAATTCTATACAAAGTTATTATAAGAAAAGATAATGAAGAGAAAAATAATATCTCTAGAGACAATGAAAGCACAGTAGAAATACATGTCCACAGAGCACATCAAAATTGTGATCTTCTACTTCAAAATGAACTAAACGATGGTAAAAAGATGACTTAAGAGGTGAAAAAAACCCAAAATAAATCAAAATCAGAAAAACTCAGAATGTATTGGCAGAACTAAGTGAAGGATCAGAAATAAAAAAAATAATAATAATTTCTTAAATGAAAACTAAACTATAAGAAACACAAGAGCAAATACCTTAAAAAAAAATAGGTGAAGAACTCAGCCAGTGTCATGCAGTGGCTGAGCACTGACCTATGAACCAGGAGATCACAGTTCAATTCCTGGTCAGGGCACATGCCCGGGTTGCGGGCTCGGTCCCCAGTAGAGGGCACGCAGGAGGCAGCCTATCAATGATTCTCTCTCATCATTGATGTTTCTATCTCTCTCTCCCTCTCCTTTCCTCTCTGAAACCAATAAAAATATAAGAAAAAAATAGGTGAATAAATAAAGAAGATAGAAAGAAGGAAAAATTTTAAAGTAAAAAATAAATGAATATATAAAAAGGATTTGAGAAAAACTGCCATATATTGAATAGAGGCAAAGAAGTTACAAAATACAGATAATAGGAGTCCTTGAAGAAAAATATGAACCAGGAACAAAACAAATATTACAATGTCCAGTTCCAGAAAACTTTCTGAAATAAAAAATATTTAAAATTCGACATTGAAAGGAGCACATTATATACCTGAAAATATTGATCCACAATAGCCAACACCAAGACTT
The DNA here is from genome assembly GCF_963259705.1 of Myotis daubentonii. Taxonomy (NCBI): domain Eukaryota; kingdom Metazoa; phylum Chordata; class Mammalia; order Chiroptera; family Vespertilionidae; genus Myotis; species Myotis daubentonii. The sequence goes on along the minus strand of NC_081842.1, from coordinate 142,680,422 downwards.
TAGAGAAAAAATTCCTTTGAGCATCTAGCCAAAAAGATAATATTACTTATAAGGGGAAGAAATGTAGATTATTATCAGATTTTTTCAACAATACTTTATACCAGAAGAAAATGGAGTAATGTTTTAAATACCCAAGGTAAGAACATGAGAGACAGGGTGTTATAGCCAGGAAACTGAATCTCAGTTGAAGGGCACAATCTGTTTTCAACCTGTAAGAATTCAGAAAATATTATTTTCATGAGCTCTTCCAAAGGAATCTACTGGAAAACAATCTTCAAAGAACCAAAGTGGCTAGGGAGATCTTGACCTTAGAACTGATAAAAAACATTAATCAAGTAGTTACTTGTAGGCTAACAAATGAGGGCTGAGATGGAGAGTATGGAATGTAATGACACTCTCAGACAGTGTGGGTATAGTACAACTACAAAAAAGAGAATACCATTGTTATTCTGAGATCATCATGTATGTAATATGGGATAAATAAATGGGTGATTTTGGAATATTCTAATCTTATCCCGGTGACCTTAAGAACCAAAATTCTCAGTGTGGAAGAGAGAAGACACAGATATTGAAAATGTTGAGTAAACATTGTATAGCCCTGAATTTGAATAGGAAGTATCAGTATGAACCCTTGAGATGGTTTACCTTGAAAGAGTAAAACAAAACCAACTGTCCTAGTTTTGACCACTGAAGATGCCTAGAAACAATGATCAACCCAGTGTCAATGAGCATCCTTAGTGCCCAGACTGTAATCTCGAGATGCCATTTCCCTGTAAAAGAAATCCAGGGACCTGCTGATTTAGGAACAATTGGTAAGTTTTGCTTGGATAAATCAATGGCAAAAAATTATTTTTCAAAGAAGATATGAGAAGAAGTAGACACCACAACATACAAAGCACATAATATGTGAGGGGTTCTGTTGGGGGATGGCTAAAGAAAAGATGAGACAAAGATTTGGTTTTGTATAGCAGTTTCTTCACGTTGATTTGTTTGGTCACTAACAACTTAGAAACATGCTCTCAGATGCCTTGAGCCTGATGATTTTATTTTTAGAGGTGTGCAAACCTTTCTGGTTTGGATGGTCCTGGGTATGAAACAATAAAGTTTCTATGTTTGGCTCTGATAAGGAGAAAGGGACAAACATGCATTGGGCTAAAAAGTTATCTTCTTAAACTGAGAAATTGCTTAGATACAGCTTAAGAACTGTAGAAATATCTGAAATGTTTTACAAACAATAAAGGGAATTGCAAAATGTGTACATCACATGTTTTTAAAGACACTTTTCTGCTGCCCACATTTCCTTAAATGTTGTTCCCAAAGGTGTGTGGCCCAGACCCTAGCAGGGATCTCTAGCGAGAGTGGCATGGACAGTGTGGGAGGAGGCAGAGGAAGGAGAAGAAAGCAGCCTTCCAGGTAAAGGTCAGCACTCAGCTTAAAGATCAGTTTTAGGCAGGGAGGCTCAAGGGAAATCTGCAGGGAGCAGCTGAGTGCTGGAATTAGGTTCTCCCCACCCCGGTCAGGTCTGACCAGGTGTGGTCCAGCATTTTCTGTGTTTAGAGATGACTCTCTTTGGTGCATTTCAATTCAGCATCCAAATGACCAATTGTCTTTTCCAGTGTGGCTGTCTGTCTCTTAACAAGATCAGTCCTAGTGTCTGCCAACTTGGATTTAATAACAAGACTCTTTCTTCCTCATGTTTGCCTTCCTTTGGGAGGACTATTCCTCACCTTGTTCGGACACTTCAGGTCTGGCCCATCAGTCTGGTCTGCTTATCCATCTCTCAGCAAGAGCACTTGGTCATGCCAAGTTCATTACAACCACTGCCATCATACCGCCCCCTCCCCTCCTTCTGAGCTACCTCAACTAGTAATGGGCTTAGCTTCTGTGAGTTACATTTCCCGGAGCTCCACTGTCTCCTCTTTATCATCAAGCCCCAGTTTGTGATCACTTCAAACCTCCCTTTCTCCTCTGAAGTTTCCTGAGCCTCGTCTAGTTTTTGCAGGGGGGTGGCCAAGCACTCCTGAGCTTTCAAGAGAGGATTTTAAAATATGATATGTATTAAACAATCAGTATTTTTATCTTGTAACGCTTTACCTTGAGAATCTGCAGCAATATTCCAGGGGTGCTGCCACTGTTCAAATTGTTTTCGATTCTCCTTTTGAGTCTGGAATATTCTTTGGAAATCTTTCAATGGTAGCTGACTATTGTTGGTGGACAGGCATAGTTCTTAGAGCAAAAGTTACTTTGAACCCAGTATGGTAAATAAAGTTGGTAATCAAATGGGTCAGGTGCACAACTATAACATATAAACAATAAAGTGAGACATATTATGGAATGTGCCATACTGCCCTTAGTTCTCAGGAAGAGGAACCCCAGTACTGGTTTCATGATTTAGAGGGCCCTGCATATTAAAAAATAAAAAATGCATGGAAGGTCTGTCATTCAGGGTCTAGGTCAGTGATGGCGAACCTTTTGAGCTCGGCGTGGCAGCATTTTAAAAAACCCTAACTTAACTCTGGTGCCGTGTCACATATAGAAATGTTTTGATATTTGCAACCATAGTAAAACAAAGACATATTTTGGATATATATATTTTTTTATTTCTTCAGTCAATTATTTATTTATTTATTATTTTTTTAATTAAATCTTTATTGTTCAGATTATTACATTTGTTCCTCTTTTTTCCCCCCCATAACTCCCCTCCTCCCAGTTCCCGCCCCACCCTCCGCCCTCACTCCCCACCCACTGTCCTCATGCATAGGTGCACGATTTTTGTCCAGTCTCTTCCCGCATCTCCCACACCCCTTTCCCCCCCAAGAATAGTCAGTCCATTCCCTTTCTATGTCCCTGATTCTATTATAATCACCAGTTCATTCTGTTCATCAGATTATTTATTCACTTGATTCTTAGATTCACTTGTTGATAGATGCATATTTGTTGTTCATAATTTGTATCTTTACCTTTTTCTTCCTCTTCCTCTTCTTAAAGGATACCTTTCAGCATTTCATATAATCCTGGTTTGGTGGTGATGAACTCCTTTAGCTTTTCCTTATCTGTGAAGCTCTTTATCTGACCTTCAATTCTGAATGATAGCTTTGCTGGATAAAGTAATCTTGGTTGTAGGTTCTTGGTATTCATCACTTTGAATATTTCTTGCCACTCCCTCCTGGCCTGCAAAGTTTCTGTTGAGAAATCAGCTGACAGTCATATGGGTATTCCCTTGTAGGTAACTGAGTTTCTTTCTCTTGCTGTTTTTAAGATTCTTTCTTTATCTTTTGCTCTTGGCATTTTAATGATGATGTGTCTTGGTGTGGTCCTCTTTGGATTCCTTTTGTTTGGGGTTCTCCGCGCTTCTTGGACCTGTAAGTCCATTTCTTTCACCAGGTGGGGGAAGTTTTCTGTCATTATTTCTTCAAATAGGTTTTCAATATCTTGCTCTCTCTCATCTTCTGGCACCCCTATAATTCTGATGTTGGTGCGCTTGAAGCTGTCCCAGAGGCTCCTTACACTATCCTCGCATTCTTGGATTCTTTTTTCATTTTGCTTTTCCGGTTGGGTGTTTTTTGCTTCTTTGCATTTCAAATCATTGACTTGATTCTTGTGCTCCTCTGGTCTGCTGTCAGGAGTCTGTATAATATTCGTTATTTCAGTCCGTGTATGCTTAATTTCTACTTGGTTCCCCAATATAACATTGAGGGTCTCATTAGTTTTCTTGTAGATCTCATTAAGTTTATCGGCGGCTTCTAAACAGTTCTTGAGAGACCTTAAAAGTGTGGTTCTGAACTCTATATCTTCCATTGACAATTTTGTCCTGTTTCTTTGTCTCCGCATTTTGTTATGCTTCCTTGGTGCACCCCCTAGTGGTCTTTGCTCGCAGTCTTATAGTTAAACCTTGATTGTTGTAGCTAATACTAGGGAGGGTTTGACCTCCAGGCCAAGTGGCTATGAGAATCAGCTGTGTCAGCAGTGAGAGAACTTCTGTCCTCTAGGGAGGTGCTAATCTAGCCTTTGCCTGAGGCTATCCGGCAAATGCCTCTGTGCAGGGCTTGGGCAGGGCGGGTCGCACAGGATCAACAGGGTGGGCCGGAGAGAGCGGTTATGGCGGCTCTCAGTCCTGTCCCCAGGGGCTCTGCCTCTCTGAGTCCCAGCACCCGCTGCAAAGCTGGGAGAGAAAGCTGCACTCGCTCTGACCGAAGCCAGACAGTCCCGCTTCTCCCGTTTGAGTCTGGGTCCTTAAAGACTCGCCTGTATCTGGAGCTCAGAGTCTGCGACTCCCTCCCGATTGAAAACGCCAACCGCGCCCTCCGCCGCCAGCCGGCTCCGCGCACTCCGCACCTCAGAATTTGACTTCAGCACTGTGCCTCCTCTGAGTGTCCGTATGCGTTTCTCTTTCCTCCTAGTTGTAGGACTTCCACTCAGCCAGCGTTCCTGTGGTTCTGGGTGATGTCCCTTCCGTCTTTTAGTTTCACTTTTGAAGTAGTTGTTCAAAGCAGCAAACTCCGGCGTTAACCTATGCCGCCATCTTGGTTCTATTTCTCTGATATTTATTTTATATATTTAAATGCCATTTAGCAAAGAAAAGTCAACCAAAAAAATGAGTTTGCGTGTCACCATCACTGGTCTAGGTCCACCACTGGTACAGTACAACTTGTATCCTTAAAACATCTGCCCTCGTGATTAACACTCTTCAGGCCCCAAGAAACTACTTTTCAGCAGTAGTTTCCTTAAACCCCTTAAAACAGAAGGTAAATGCCTGCGTGCTGTGAGGTTGTACCTCTGCCGACACCGCGACACTAGTTTGTTGGACAGCCAGGCCATTTTGAGCCGTAGATGTGCTTAGATAAAATACAAATTAATAAAGGAGTCAGATATATTTTCTCAGAGTGCTGAAGGCAATAGACACTCACTTAAGGAAGCAACACTTGCCAGTGGGTGTCCAGCTTCTATTTTCAGCCTTCATGTTACAGTTCGTGGCTGCGGAGCAGTTCACAAGAATTGCACAGGGTGGCTGAAAAAGCAACATTAAGCAGTTCCTATTATTGTAAAATAGATTTGTGGGTCTACTAGACATAACATATAGGAAGTCTGATTCTAATTCTTTATGTTAGCTAGATGGACACTGAACACTAGAATTGTGAGTAGCTATATTTGTATAAATATTACATAATGTGTAATAAAATCTCAAAAAAAGACAAAACATTTAACTTTAATTTGATTTAAGTTTTAATTTTATTAATTATAATTTGTGATCTGCCACTGTTTTAATGGATGATTTTAAAAGTTTGGAAGAAAAATGACTTTTGGGGAAAGCATATATGTAAGTAATTTTAATTTTTGATTTTTAACTGTTGTTTTACATTTTTATGAAAATGCACTTGAATTATATATACTTTGATTACAAATACATTTCATTTTTAATCTTTTAAATCATTATCAATAGAACACAAATTATGTGTAAGTCTTAGTACAACATAAGTAGTGATTTTTACTGATAGAAAATAAAAAAACGTTCTGAAATAAATAATTTATATAATATATATCTTTTTTTTTTTTTTTACTTAACCCAGTTTGCCAACCCATCAGCAAAATATCCAAACTTATGCAATAATAATTCAACTCAGTTGCCTTTGCTATGTTGCCGCATTTCCAGCATCTAAAAACCATTGCTTTACACACGTAGGCTCCCCCACTCCTCTTTCATTATGAAGGCATATTTGTCAAGTGAAAAGGATGGAACTTATTTTATTTAACTCCTAGTTTGATTTATAGCTTTTAATTATGTAGACATATGATATGTGTGTCTCAGTTAGCACTCTTTTTCCAGGCTCTTTGAATGATAGGGATGGGTCTGGGGCTTTTCAACCAGGAAGATCTAATACTGTTTTGAGTACTGCCATTACACTCATAACATTTACAAAGGTGACCACTAAGGACAGCACTCATCTGTAGACATACATCTACAGGGTGTCCCAATTTAACAGCTGATAACTCAATTTTGAAGATGAAATATATTTTAATAAATACTGCCTTTATAATTATTCAAAGTGTGTGTATGCATTTTGGGGGATACCCTATATTTAGAAACTACTCATTTTCCTTTATAGAAAAATCTTCATATTACTGTCATGTGCTTAAGCATGAACAATGATATGCGTTCCTGAAAGATAATGTGTACCTCAGATTTCTTGAGTGATTTAGAGGGCTCACTAAGAGTGCTAGTGAACAATTTGTATTCTAGAGCAAAGATTCTTTTTATAAAGCAAGTTATCATCTTATTAATTGACATTTTTGGAAATCCATGCTTACTTAAAACAGTGGTTCAACCCTAAATGCATATTAGAATCATCTGGAGAGGGTTTTAAAAATATTGACGTCCTAACAAAACAAAGAGAAAAGAAAAGAAAAAATATTGATGTCCTGTCCACCTCAGGAGATTCCATCTAACTGGTCTGGAAGAGGGCCCAGGCAGCAGTATTTTATTAGCGTACTTTGTTGTTATTGTTGTTGTTTTTGCTTCAAACTTTTATTTTGAAATAATTATAAATTCACAGGAAATTGCCAAATAATATACAGGGAGGCCCTGTGACTCTACACTCAGTTTCTCCCAATGATAATATTACACAAATATAGTACAATATCAATTCCAGGAAAATGACATTGGTATAGTCAAGGAGCTTATTCAGAATTTACCAGTTTTACATATCTATATATATAAAAGCCTAAGAGACCAAACGCCTGTTCGATCATTCGACCGGTAGCTATGATGTGCACTGACCACCAGGGGGCATATGCTCAATGCACAGGCTTGGAAACATGAAACAGACTGATGAATCTCAGAGGGAAGGGGGGAAGGGGAGGGCAGGAAGAGATTAACAAAAGATCTTATATGCACACTAGAGGCCCTGTGCATGTATTCGTGCACCAGTGGGGTCCCTAGGCCTGGTCTGTGCCCTCTCACTTCCAGGACCCCGTGGGGGATGTTGGACTGCCGGTTTTGGCCCGATCCCCGCAGGCCAGACCGAGGGACCCCACCGGTGCACGAATCCATGCACTGGGCCTCTAGTGCTCTTATATTTGTGGGCATGTGTTTCTATGCAATTTTACTACATGTGTCAACATACAGAACTGTACCATAACCAAAAGACTCCCTATGCTATCCTCCCATCTCTGACCCCTGGCAACCACTAATCTGTTCTCCATCCCTCTAATTTGCTTTTTAAAGAATGTTATGTAAATAAGATTATATAGTATGTATATTTTGAGATTGAATTTTTTCACTTAAAATTCCCTTGAAATTCATTTAAGTTGTTGCATATATCAACTTGTGTAGTATTCCATGGTATGGTTGTATTATGGTTTCTTTAATCATTCACCCATTGAAGGATATTTGGGTAGTTTCCAATTTGGGGATGTTATGAATAAAACTGCTATAAATGTTCATGTACAGATATTTGTTTGTACCTCAATTTTCATTTCTCTGGGATAAATGACCAAGTGAGGAGTTGTTTGGCCATATGGTGAGTGTACACTTAGTATTATAAGAAGCTGACAAACCATTTTCCAAGTGGCTGTTCCATCTTACATACCCACCAGTGTCTCCCCACTATTGCCAGCTTTGGATGGTTTCATTATTTTTTTTTGTTAGCCATTTCGATGGATGTATAGTGACATTTCATGGTTTTACTTTTCAGTTCCCTCATCAGTAATGTGCTTATTCATGTGCTTATTCGTAACCTGTATGTCCTCCTGGGGGAAATAATGTTTGCTCATTTTTAAAATGGATTGTTTGCTTTTTACCATGAGTTTTGAGAGCTTTTTATATTTTCTAGAAACATCTCAACTCTGTTGTTGGATATATGATTTGTAAATATCTTTATCTAACTCTGTAGTTTGCATTTTTATTCACTTATAAGCATCTTCCACAGAGTAAAGGTTTTTCATTTCAACGAGATCCAATTTTTCCTTTTATGGGTCATGCTTTTGGCATCAAGTCTAAGAACACTTTATATAACCCTAGGTCCTGAAATTTTTCTACTATTTTTTTCCTAAAAGACATATTTTTATATTTGACTGTGATCCATTTTGTGTTAATTTTTGAATAAGTTATGAAGTTTAATCTGAGATTCATTTTTACCTATGCACATTCAATTGTTCTAGTATGATTGCTTGAAAAGAATATTTTTTCTCATTTAAATTACTCTTTCATCTTTGCCAAACATTAGTTGAAGATATTTATGAGAACCTATTTCTAGGTTCTCTTTTCTGTTCCATTGATCTATGTTTCTATCTCTCCATCAATACCACACTGTCTTGATTCCTGTAGCTATATCATCTTAATATCAGGTGAAGTGACTTCTTCCACTTTCTTATTTTTTTATTTAAAAAATATTGATTTGAGAGAGAGAGAGAGAGAGAGAGAGAGAGAGAGAGAAATCAATTTGTTGCTCCACCCATTCATGCATTCATTGATTGATTCCTGTATGTGCCCTGATCGGGGATCAAACCTGCAACCTTAGCTTATAGGGATGAAACTCCAACCAACTGAGCTAGCAGGCTGGGCCCACTTCTTAATTTTTAAAAAAATTGTGAACTTTGGTTTAAAGCTAGACACACCTAAACAAAAATTGACCTTGAAGAACACATGACTCAAGCATTGGCCTGAAAGTTTGAAGAATAGGTGGGCTCTTCTAAAAAACAAACAAACCATGAAAAGAAATTTTAAAAAGGGAAAGGAGGAGAGAGAAATAGCAATTCCTTAATGACCCCATACTCTCCATTAAACATCCATTTAGGTAGGTTGTGTCTAGCTTTAAAAAAGTAGCTCAACTCATCTTGATGAATGAAGCACCAAAAAATGTAAACAATTGGTTTCCAGCCACAGAATCCTCCCATCCAAGTACTCACCAGGCCCGACCCTGCTTAGCTTCCGAGATCAGACGAGATTGGGCGCGTTCAGGGTGTTATGGCCGTAGACCACAGAATCCTCACTTCTCCTGAAAACCCAAAAGACTTAGGTGTAGCCCTGGCCACACCTATTAGAGGCAATTTAGGAAGGTGTGGTGCAATTCAGCCACATGAAGGCATTTCTTTCTCTAGGCAGAGGTGATAAAAAGAAGTCTTGAAAGTTTAAGGGATTTTAAAAGGTGGGTCAGCTCTACAAAATGCTTTAAATCCTGAGCCACATTCAGAAGCTCAACTGGAATAAAATCAATACTGGCAAATGTCAGATTATAATATTGTGTTCCCACTCTTTTAAAAACAGTAGATACCTGTTTCAACAGAACAATCTTTTTTAAACTTTCAAGTTGGTTTTGTTATATAGAAAGATATAAAGTGAAGTATTTGTTAGGAGAAAATAAGCATTTTTTGGTTAGGAGAAAATATGTAAGGACTGATTTTATATACTTTTAATACGCATTTCAATGTAAGTGTTCAATGCTGGGGAAGTAAGTATATGAAATATAGCTTAAATAATTGTGGTGTGTAGAATTAAATAAATACCTGTTTAAAAAGACCTTTTTGTGTATAAATAAAACTTGAGCTCCTAATTAAAACAAACATAATAATGGTAGGTATAGGAATAAAGATGTTGTTTCTTTTAAACTAAAAATCCTTTTTGTTGTATCAGTAAGTATCAATGTTATTAATTTCCTTATAATTCACCTATAATTTATAGCAGCCATTGGTGAATAGGTGAATATATGCTTGAAGGAAGATCTCCCTTTAAATGTTGTTGATCGTCTTCTTTCCACTGCAATTAATGCATGTTCTTTCTGTAGCTATAGGAAAGACTGAATGGCCCTGGCCTCTGTGTGACTCAGTTGGTTGTTGTCCTATGTACAGAAAGGTTGCCGGTTTGATTCCCAGTCAGGGCACATGCCTGGGTTGCTGGCTCGATCCTTGGTAGGGGACATGCAGGAGGCAGCAGATAGATGCTTCACTCTCATATAGATGTTTTCTGTCTCTCTCTTCCTAAAAAATAAATAAAAGTATTTATTGTTTTTTTTCAATATATTTTTATTGATTTCAGAGAGGAAGGGAGAGGGAGAGAGAGATAGAAACATCAATGATGAGAGAGAATCATTGGTCGGCTGCCTCCTGCATGCCCCTCACTGGGGATGGAGCCCACAACCTGGGCATGTGCTCTTGACCAGAATCAAACCTGGGACCTTTCAGTCTGCAAGCCAACACTCTATCCACTGAGCCAAACCAGCCAGGACAAATGAACAGAGCAGCAGAGAAAGGTGGGAGAATACCAACATATGTGTACCAGAAGTACCAAAAAGGAGAGAGAAAGAAATAGAAAGAATATGTGAAGAAACTATGACTGAAAACTTCCCAAATTTATAAAGAAACAATAATCTACACACCCAGGAAATGCAGTGAACTTCAAGAAAGATAAATACAAAGAAATCTACAAACAGTGCACTTACAGGTTCCTGGTTAGATTACCTGTCAGGGCACATGCCCCGGGTTTCAGGCTCAATCCCCAGTAGGGAGCGTGTGGGAGGCAACTGATGGATTTTAGACTCTCACATCCATTTTCTCTCTCTTCTCCCTTCCTTTCTCTCTAAAAATCAATTAACTACTCTTTAAAAAAAGAAAAGAAAATACAGAATGATCAAAATAATACCATTGCAGAACAAAATACAGTCCTTTTCTGATGTTCCACACCTCACCACGTAGCTGGCACCACAAAAGGCTGGGTCTGGGCACAGTTTAGGGAGGTTGAATGTTTGTTAGCAAACACATTTACATTTCTCAGAGCTGCTTTCTACAGTGGCCACAGCACCAGGAAACAAGTCTTTTTCTTCACATTTTCTTCCTCTTGCCTCAGTTCATTGACCTTTACCTGAGGGAATTAATTTGTCATGGGTGAAGAAAAGGTCTTCTATGGAAAGGAACCTCACAGGGTCATAAATTCTTAACTCAGCAGGTCATGGTGGGCAGTCTGTGCCAGGCATATGATTTCTTCAGTGAAAGGTTTTAAATCAGCCCTGCCCATTGTTCTTGGGCATCTAGGCCGACACACCTTTGAAATGCCAGAGGTAATGCCCCTCAAAGTGGGTATTAACCTGAAGAGAGCACCTAATCTTGTCAACTATCCGGTAATCCCACTCCAGCCTAGCTTTTTCCAATCTCCCTTTATGTTTCCTCCTGAAATTAAGGAGGGAACACATGTATAAAAGAAGCTGTAGAAGTGTTATTCTCAGGAGTACAGTATTCGAGATCTTGCTCCCTGGCATATGTCATCAGTTTGGCTCAAATAAACTCATAAAAATGCTTTACAGGTTTGGATGTTTCTTATGTCAGCACTATTCACTGATCTCTCTCTTCAGTGGCTCTCAACTGTATCTCCTTGGAGGATCTAGCTAGCCCAATGGTTCTCAACCTTGGCTGCACATTAGAATCACCTGGGAATCTTTTTAAAAATCCCGATTTCTGGGCCTCATCCTCCGGAAATTCTGTTTCTTTGTTATGGGGTGGGGCCACAACATTAGTAACAAAGAAACAGAATTTCCGGAGGATCGGGCCCAGAAATCAGGATTTTTTTAAAATAATTTTTTCTTTTTTTAAAAAAAATATATTTTATTGATTTTTTTTTTACAGAAAGGAAGGGAGAGGGATAGAGAGTTAGAAACATCGATTCAGCTGCCTCCTGCACACTCCCTACTGGGTATGTGCCCGCAACCAAGGTACATGCCCTTGACTGGAATCGAACCTGGGACCCTTCAGTCCACAGGCCGACGCTCTATCCACTGAGCCAAACCAGTTAGGGCCCCAAAATCAGGATTTTAAAAAGATTCTCAGGTGATTCTAATGTGCAGCCAAGGCTGAGAACCACTGATCTAGCCGCTCCGACTTGAAGTCTGACTTGAAGACCACAGCTGCAGTGTGAATTGTGATAGGGGTGGGGTCTGAGCCTGCTCTCAGGCTCCCAGCAGCAAAGTGCTGGTTATGATAAAGATGCTCTTAAAACACACCTGGCTGGGGGTGCCACATGGCAGCCATGATTGGAGGAGCCTTCAGGGAGGGGCTCTCCTAGCTGTCCATTCTCTTCAGACCCTTTCCCTCCAGGGCTTCTCCCCTGGCATGCTCTCTCTTCTCCTCTCTGCAGACACCATGATCCTCCCCTTTCAGTTCTCACAACTTCAATGAGAATTAGACTGACAACTTGTTCTACATAGATACTGCCCCCCTCCCTTTTCTAGACCTGCTATGTCACAGCGAATGAGACAGCAGCATTCTGAGGGCGTGCTTCTTGTTCAAAATTTCATGGGGAGGGTTTCAGGCTCTGGTCTGTCCATGAGGCATCTATACTAAAAAATGATTCTTCCCCTTGAGATGTCTCATGTTGCAGCCTCTTCTGTCCCCTCCACAGTCCCCCTCCTGTGGTCCCCCTGCCCTGGGCCTTCACTGCCTCAGTGACCTCAGCCTCCCACTTCCTTCTCAGCACAAGTTCCTAGCTGTGGGACATCACTTTCTCTGTGCTGCCCAACCTCCAAATCAGCCCCATGCCCTCCCCATTTGCATTCAAGGAATTAAAAAGTTGTTTTGATGAGCATAGCAGTGGTAGGACTAAAAATAAGTGCTAGGTTTCCCCAGCCAGAGATTTTGTAAACTGAGGTCTAGCTGTGTGTCTATTGTCGGCTTTGTCACTAGCAGACCCAAGTGGGTGCTGCGCCCTAACTTTACTGTAAGGTTCTTAAGAGTAGAGACCATGTCTGCTAGGCCCCCCCCCCCCACATTTTTTATAAGCTTCATTGAGAACCAAAAAGGATTTTAGAGGCGTAGTGAGGAGAATTATATAAAGAAAAGAGCAAGGGTTTTGGAGTCTGGGTGGCTAGAATAAGGGCCCCACAAACATGTCCACATCCTAATCCCTGGTACCTGTGCATATGTTAGGTTACTTAGCCAAGGGGAACTAAGGTTGCAGATGGATTGAAGGTAATTGGATCACCTGAAAGTAGGGATATTACCTGGTATAATCATGAGAATTCTTAAAGATGAAAGAGGGAGGCAGAGAGTATCAAAGTCATGTGATGTGAGAAAGATTTGACCAGCCATTGATGGCTTTAGAGATGGATGGGCCCATGGGCCAAGGAGTGTGGGCAGCCTCCAGAAGATGGAAAAGACATGAAAATAGATTTTCCTCTAGAGTCTCCAGAAAGGAATGTGGCCCTGCTGACACCTTGATTTTAGGCAAGTGAGACCTATCTTGAACTTCTGATCTACAGAACTGTAAACATTTCTGTTCTCTGAAGCCACAAAATCTGTGGTAATTGGTTGCAGCGCAATGGCAAACGAATATAGAGTCTGACAATCTCTTCACTGCCACTTATTAGCTTTACGTGAATTTTGAAAAGTACTTGAGCACCTCATTTTTCAAACAGGGATAATGACACAAACTGTGAAGGACTCCTATTAGGATTCAATGAAATAACAGTATGTGAACTTCTAGCCCGTACGCAGCACACCAGTGGTGCTTAAACATTAATTCTCTTTTCTAGAGAGATGATCAATCCTAACTTTTACTTGATCTAAGGTTTTAAAAATATGTATTAGTTTTTATTTCAGAGAAAAAGTGAAAGGGAGAGAGAGAAACATCAATGATGAGAGAGAATCATTGATCAGCTGCCTTCTGCACAGCCCCTACTGGGGATCGAGCCCACAACCCGGGCATGTGCCCTGACCAGGAATTGAACCATGACTGCCTGGTTCATAGGTCGATGCTCAACCACAGAGCCAGGCCCGCCAAGCAGATTTGGGATTTTTAATGTAATATCCTTTATGAGTCAGTTATTTTTGAATACCGCAAAGAACAGGGAGCTCACTCTATTCATTTTGTTTTCAAAGTTATTGTTAAAAACACTGTTCCTCATAGTTTTTATGTACTAGTTTTATTCTGTCATTTGGATTTCTCTGGAATACTCGCCACAGGGACACTGCTAGCCTACAAAGTGCTTTGGTAAAAATTAGAAAAAAGAGCTCCCCCCTTTCAAGGCACTTTCCTTTTTGTCTGTTGGGAATTTGTTATAATGAACCATTTTGTAGCACAAGGTATTTGTTGCCACCAATCAGAAACTTGCTGCACTGGACATAGGAATCTATGATGTCTGAGAGTGAATGGTGTCCCCTTGAATGCAGCCCCTTGCACAGTGCATCACTTACACAACCTAACCCAGTGGTTCTCAACCTGTGGGTCGCGACCCCTTTGGGGGTCGAATGACCCTTTCACAGGGGTTGCCTAAGACCATCGGAAAACACATATATAATTACATATTGTTTACAGTAGCAAAATTACAGTTATGAAGTAGCAACAAAAATAATTTTATGGTTGGGGGTCACCACAACATGAGGAACTGTATTAAAGGGTCGAGGCATTAGGAAGGTTGAGAACCACTGACCTAACCCGACACCCTTCAGTGACCACTGATTTATACAGTACTTTCCTTTTACACAGTTTCCCCCAAAGTAATCTAATTTGCTCTTCCCAATAATCTGTAAAACAGGTAAATATAATTATCTTAATTTTATAGAGGAGGCAACCGAGGTTTAACAAATGCAAAAGATCATATAGCTAGGAAACCTTTCTGAATTCCAACTTTCATCTAATAATTCATATTTTTCTTTAGTTTCATATCACTTGTAATATTGAGCGAATGGCTCCATGATTTCAGATAAGTCATTGATTTAAAAAAATGCACAAGGAGAAAGAAGGGGAATCTTTTTTAAAAATATTTTTATTAATTTCAAAAAGGAAGGGAGAAGGAGAGAGATAGAAACATAAATGATGAGAGAGAATCATTTATTGGCTGCCTCCTGCACACCCCACACTTGGGATCGAGCCCGCAACCCGGGCATATGCATGACTGGGATTCAAACCATGGACTCCTGGTTCATAGATGGACACTCAACCACTGAGTCACACCGGCCAGGCAAGAAGAAAAATCTTGAGTGACTGCTAGATGCTCACACTTATTTATTTGATATAATCCTATTCTTCTGGGGAAAATCATTATACCCATTTTAAAGATCAGGAAATAGACTCAGATGGTAAGTTGCTCAAATTCCCAAAGCCAACAAATAGTAAGTGTAAAGATAGCCTTTACACCCAATTCTTTCTGAATTCGAGACCCCTGTTTTCCTTTCTATACTCTGCCACATCTCACAAGGCAAGCCACAAATAATTCTGGATTTTGGACTTCTTGTTATTTCTTATAGGTCAATGTCATGTCTTGCTTGTACTTGGTTGTTTCCTTCCTTCCACATTTCTTGAATATGTTTTTAAAAATATGTGTTAAATAGGGCCTGCAATTGAAGCTATGTCTTTAGATTCCTACCTCCCTCTTCTACTTTGGTGATCATTTGCCATTTTGAAATTAGAATTCCTCTCCTGAATACTTCCCAAGAGCTTTTTTCCATTTAGAGGAGTATTTGCTGATTAATTGAGAGTAGGCACTCAATGAATATTTTTAGAATTTAATTTAGGGATTCCTAGGGAGCTAGCATACTTGATAAACCTTATAGTCACAAGAATTTAATTTTATCATTGCTTTCATTTGAGAATATATTTTATTTTTAGCTGAAATTGCTTTATTATTTATTTATTTATTTATTTATTTATTTTTAATCCTCACCTGAGGATATGTTTTTTGTTTTTAGAGAGGGGAAAATTTTAGAAAGGGTATAAAGGTAAAGCTTCCTTCATATTCACTCACTTAGTATTGATTTTAGAGATGGGGGGAGAGAGAGAAATGTCACTGTGAGAGAGGAACCTCAGTTGGTTGCCTACCATATGCACCCTGATTAGGGATTGAACCCACAAACTTTTGGTGTACAGGACAACACTGCAACCCACTAAGCCACACAGGCCAGGGATGAAATAGCTTTATTATTTATTATTTTTTGAAGGATGCTGGCTTTTTAAAAAATAAGTTTTATTGATTCTTAGAGACAGAGGAAGGGAGAGAGAGATAGAATCATTGATGATGAGAGAGAAACATTGATCAACTGCCTCCTACATGCCCACCACTGGGATCAAGCCTGCAACCTGGACATGTGCCCTGACAGGGGATTGAACCAATGATCTCTTGGTGCATGGGTGGACACTCAACCATTGAGCCACACTGGCTGGATATATATATTGATTTCAATATATATATATATTGATTTCAGAGAGGAAGGGAGAGAAATAGAAACATCAATGATGAGAGAGAATCATTGATCGGTTGCCTCTTGCACGCTCCCTACTGGGGATTCGGCTGCAACCTGGGCATGGGCCCTTGACTGGAATCAAACCCAGGACCCTTTTGTCTGTAGGCCAATGCTCTATACACTGAGCCAAACCAGCTAGGGCAAGATAGAATTACTTTTAAGGTATAATACAAAGATTTAAGATTTGTATGTTTATTTGTGCTTTCTTATAGCAAGACTTTTAAATCACAAAAGACTTCCAATTCATGATGGTTATCAGAATAAATACATGCTAAATGTTTAATATCCCTAATAATTACAGCATAAAACAGACATCACCATCCATGCATACACTGTAGAGAACACTTCAGAAATGCATGGACTTAGAAAGTCGGCCATCTGCATTTTGAATGAGTTACAAAAAAGTGTACTTTAGCAAAGCAAAACTGACACTCAGAATATAGAAAGACAGTTGTTTCAAAAAATCCTAGTGGAAAAAAATGGACAAAAGTCATGAACAGGTAGCCCTGTTCCTCAAAATGAAATAATTAACTAATAAATAAAAGAGTCTCAACTTCACCAAAAACAAGGGAATGCAAGTTGAAACTGATGGGTAATATAAGACATTGTGGGGGGGGGGGGGAATTAGCAATCTGAATCTGTGCCAGTAACCTGCCTTCTAATGCATACTCTTGCTAGCCAATAATTATTCATTGATGCCTGTCCTGTCTTGCAGAACCTGTTTCCCAGAATACTCCCACTTTACAGAGGCCATAAACCATAAACGATACAGAACTCCCAGAGGGGGTTATCAGTGCTGGCACCAGGCCAGGCCTTTAGGTGTAGTCTCATGTCCCCTATCCCAACACACAAGGCTTTTTGCAAAGCCCACGAAAGGTCCGGAAGCCTGATCCATATTTGGGGGACAAAGAAACCAAAGGGTATAAAGGGAAAGCTTCCTTCATATTCACTTACTCAGGATTTGGGAACAAGCTCCCTTGAGTCACTGTACTAGCACGTCTAAAATAAATGGGTTTTTCCTGAATCTCTGAGTCCTCCTTGTGTATTTTTCAGTCGCCTAGTAAATTCTGTAAGAAAACAAATGAGTAATGCTTTGGGAAAGGAACCAAGATGGCGGCATAGGTTAACGCCGGAGTTTGCTGCTTTGAACAATTACTTCAAAAGTGAAACTAAAAGACGGAACAGACATCACGCAGAACCACAGGAACGCTGGCTGAGTGGAAGTCCTACAACTAGGAGGAAAGAGAAACGCATACAGACACTCAGAGGAGGCGCAGTGCTGAAGTCAAATTCTGAGGTGCGGAGTGCGCGGAGCAGGCTGGCGGCGGAGGGCGCGGTTGTTGTTTTCAATCAGGAGGGAGTCGCAGACTCTGAGCTCCAGATACAGGCGAGTCTTTAGGGACCCAGACTCAAACGGGAGAAGCGGGACTGTCTGGCTTCGGTCAGAGCGAGTGCAGCTTTCTCTCCCAGCTTTGCAGCGGGTGCTGGGGCTCAGAGAGGCAGAGCCCCTGGGGACAGGACTGAGAGCCGCCATAACTGCTCTCTCCGGCCCACCCTGTTGATCCTGTGCGACCCGCCCTGCCCAAGCCCTGCACAGAGGCATTTGCCGGATAGCCTCAGGCAAAGGCTAGATTAGCACCTCCCTAGAGGACAGAAGTTCTCTCACTGCTGACACAGCTGATTCTCATAGCCACTTGGCCTGGAGGTCAAACCCTCCCTAGTATTAGCTACAACAATCAAGGTTTAACTATAAGACTGCGAGCAAAGACCACTAGGGGGTGCACCAAGGAAGCATAACAAAATGCGGAGACAAAGAAACAGGACAAAATTGTCAATGGAAGATATAGAGTTCAGAACCACACTTTTAAGGTCTCTCAAGAACTGTTTAGAAGCCGCCGATAAACTTAATGAGATCTACAAGAAAACTAATGAGACCCTCGATG
Source organism: Myotis daubentonii (assembly GCF_963259705.1). Taxonomy (NCBI): domain Eukaryota; kingdom Metazoa; phylum Chordata; class Mammalia; order Chiroptera; family Vespertilionidae; genus Myotis; species Myotis daubentonii. The sequence goes on along the minus strand of NC_081842.1, from coordinate 142,662,261 downwards.
TTATGTTGGGGAACCAACTAGAAATTAAGCATACACGGACTGAAATAACGAATATTATACAGACTCCTGACAGCAGACCAGAGGAGCGCAAGAATCAAGTCAATGATTTGAAATGCGAGGAAGCAAAAAACACCCAACCGGAAAAGCAAAATGAAAAAAGAATCCAAGAATGCGAGGATAGTGTAAGGAGCCTCTGGGACAGCTTCAAGCGTACCAACATCAGAATTATAGGGGTGCCAGAAGATGAGAGAGAGCAAGATATTGAAAACCTATTTGAAGAAATAATGACAGAAAACTTCCCCCACCTGGTGAAAGAAATGGACTTACAGGTTCAAGAAGCGCGGAGAACCCCAAACAAAAGGAATCCAAAGAGGACCACACCAAGACACATCATAATTAAAATGCCAAGAGCAAAAGATAAAGAGAGAATCTTAAAAACAGCAAGAGAAAGAAACTCAGTTACCTACAAGGGAATACCCATACGACTGTCAGCTGATTTCTCAACAGAAACTTTGCAGGCCAGAAGGGAGTGGCAAGAAATATTCAAAGTGATGAATACCAAGAACCTACAACCAAGATTACTTTATCCAGCAAAGCTATCATTCAGAATTGAAGGTCAGATAAAGAGCTTCACAGATAAGGAAAAGCTAAAGGAGTTCATCACCACCAAACCAGGATTATATGAAATGCTGAAAGGTATCCTTTAAGAAGAGGAAGAGGAAGAAAAAGGTAAAGATACAAATTATGAACAACAAATATGCATCTATCAACAAGTGAATCTAAGAATCAAGTGAATAAATAATCTGATGAACAGAATGAACTGTTGATTATAATAGAATCAGGGACATAGAAAGGGAATGGGCTGACTATTCTTGGGGGGGAAAGGGGTGTGGGAGATGCGGGAAGAGACTGGACAAAAATCGTGCACCTATGCATGAGGACAGTGGGTGGGGAGTGAGGGCGGAGGGTGGGGCGGGAACTGGGAGGAGGGGATATATGGGGGGGAGGGGAAAGAGGAACAAATGTAATAATCTGAACAATAAAGATTTAATTAAAAAAAAGAAGAAAAAAAAAGAAAAAAAAAGAAAAATATAATTTTTAACTCATCAGGGGAAACAAACTCATCATATCAAATATTGATGGTGACAGGAAGACATGGGTATACTCAATGCTTTTGAGGGTATAAATTTTTATAGCTATTCCATAGCACAGTTTTGCAATATTTGTTAGAAAAAAAAATATACATTCTATTACTCAGTAACTCTGCGACTACATCTAACTTAGAAATATGCTTGCGTGTGGCCGGTATGAGAGCACAGGTACACTCAATGCAGCAGTGCTGATAGCAGGCAAAGATGAAAATATCAGAATTGAATAAAGACCGCCCCCCCCCCCAGTATATCCAGACTAGGCAGCATATAGTGGAAAACAGGGCAGAACTATGTGTACCAATGTGGAAAGGTCTTCAAAAGATATTATTAGGAGACAGAAATACAATTTGCAGAACAAGAAGTAAAGTATAACAAGGTTTAGATGTAAAATCAACTGTTCCTGCATATAAAACATAGAGAAATAGACATAGACACACACACACTCACAGATTCAAACTCGAAGTAAAGATAGGTTTGGATACATAACAAATTGGTGAGTAATTTCCTCTAGAAAGAGGACTCAGATTTTGAGTGTTGCCAAAGGAAACTTTATCTTGTACATTTGATATATTTGTAAAAATGTGAATATATTCATGTTTTACTTTTGAATGAAAAAGTAAGTATTTGTAAAAGTATGATCCAGCCTCAGGATAGAAAACTGGAAACACAAAAGAAAATAATCGCTAGTCCTACCAATAGCATATTGTAAAATCCTATTTTCCTCCACTGACTTAACATATATATCATGAAATTCAGTAATTAATAGTGGAAATAGCTTTAGCTGACTTCTTTTTCTTCTTCATTTTACAGAGTAAACTCAAAGGAGTTATGCTGGTAGGTAGGGAAGACATCAAAATTAGAATTAGAACTATGGGTTCAGTTTAACAGGGGTAAATGCATCTGAAATCTAGAGCTGAAGTAGACATTTGTTTTTATTGAAAACCTGACATCCATTTCCCCTTCTTCTGAGAACTGAACCCCTTTTTTTTCTGTAAAATTACTACTCTCCAACATGATTAGCTGGAGAGAATTCCATCCCTAGTTCCAAGAGGGCCACGTGGTATGGGCCTGGCCAATTACAGTGGTTCAGAGATGGGCACATGACCTGTCCAGAACCAATGAGATTGAATCCTGAGATTTCTGTTGGGAGGATAGAAATGGTGAGTATGGGATATTAGCTGGAATTGCAGGCAGCCATCCTGCCACCTTCCAGGAGCATTGCATGAGAATGGAGCCATCACAGAGGAATGCAAAGCCTAGAGATGGCAAAAGACCAATCCTGAAAAACATTGAGGCCCTGGGTCTAGAGAATCAGGGGTGGGCAAACTTTTTTACTTGAGGGCTACAATGGGTTCTTAAACTGGAGGGCCAGAACAAAAGCATGGATGGAGTGTTTGTGTGAACTAATATAAATTTAAAGTAAACATCATTACATAAAAGGGTACGTTTTTTTTTTCTCAATAGTTTTATTCATTTCAAACGGGCCGTAGTTTGCCCACGGCTGGATGCATCTGAAGTGCAAATAATACTCTTGAACTTTTCAGGTATCTGACTAATTAATTATGCAAACCAATAAATCTCTGCCTTTAAAAAATTGCTTAAGTATATTTCCAATGGAATTTCTATTATTTGCAACTGAATGAAACAGTAAAAACATGATAAAAAAAAAAAAGCGCTAGTTGGTAAGTATAGGATTGAGGAGACATGGCCTAATAGCTATTCCTGTGGAAAAGGCTCTTAGTAGAAATTCTTACTCATGTTAAGTTGAAATCTGATTTCCTGAGAAACATAACAATAGGTCTTGGTTCTACACCAAAGAACTAAATGAAAAAATAATGTAAATTTACTTTAAATGGCAAGGATATTTTTAACTTATAGAAACAGCCAATGTGCACTGCATTGATCATGTCTCAACCAGAAGATTATTTTCAGTTTTGTGTAATGATTTTTGAGAGAGACAGGGACAAACAATATGATCTCAGGAGGAGGGTGGCTAGGATGATATGGGATCTTAATATCACACCTATTGAAGGAATAGATGTTTAGCCAAGAAAAGTGAAGGCTTAGAAGAGAGAAAGTGATGTTTTCATAGACGCTAACTACTGTCAATTGGAAGAAAATAAATGTTATTTCATCAGTTTCTTTTGTTTGGCAGAACTAGGAATAGTGGTTAAGTTTTAGGAAGGCAGATTTTACCTCAAGATGAGCAAAAAAAAATTTTTTTTACATTCCTATTTTTTAACAAATTCTTTATTGTTTAAAGTATTACATATGTCTCCTTTATCCCCCATGAATCTCTCCCTGGCCACTCCCACCCCCAGCACATGCCCTAACCCCCCTAGTGTCTGTGTCCATATGAGCAAAATTTTAAACCATTATACTCTTTCCGCAGTGTCTGTCATGGATTACATATGAGCCCCACATTCTGATTGTTGACTTGGAAGAACCAGTTGACACAAAAATGTTTCACTGTTTAAAAAGAGCCTCTCCCCTCCCCCAGTTAATAACTGAGAGAGGACTATGTTTGTCTGTACATCATTATATCTGTATGGTCTGGGACAATGTCTGATAAAGCCATTATCTTTAATATGTACATAGTGTTCAATAGGGCATACATTCAATAAGGGCATAGTTCAATAAATACATGAATAAAATTATTGATGTTTTTAAGACCTATCTTCTCATTTTATTTTATTTATTTTTTTAAATATATTTTATTGATTTTTTACAGAGAGGAAGGGAGAAAGATAGAGAGCTAGAAACATCGATGAGAGAGAAACATCGATCAGCTGCCTCCTGCACACCCCCCACCGGGGATGCGCCCGCAACCCAGGCACATGCCCTTGGCTGGAATCGAACCCGGGACCCTTGAGTCCGCAGGCCGACGCTCTATCCACTGAGCCAAACCGGTTTCGGCTATCTTCTCATTTTAAAAACAATGTTCTATCTGCTGAAACCGGTTTGGCTCAGTGGATAGAGTGTCAGCTTGTGGACTGACGGGTCCTAGGTTTGATTCCGGTCAAGGGCATGTACCTGGGTTGTGGGCACATCCCCAGTAGAGGGTGTGCAGGAGGCAGCTGATCGATGTTTCTCTCTCATCGATGTTTCTAACTCTCTATCTCTCTCCCTTCCTCTCTGTAAAAAATCAATAAAATATATTTAAAAAAACAAACGAACAAACAACCAAAAAAAACCCCAATGTTCTATCTATCTTATGACTTAGTGAATGCTTATATAATAATTTACTTCAGTTAGCAAAATATTAATTTATACTTTTAAGTTACAATGAAAAACATATGGCAGGACCTGACCTCTATCTTCTAAGGAGGAATTAAATGTGGCCTTAGTTTTCATACACTTGATATAAATGATTCCTATGTCCTGTCACACTGTATCATATTGATGTGTTTAGTTTCCCCAATAAAGCACTTCAAGGAGAAGACTATGTCTTATCAACTCCATATGAAAGTACTAGAGGTTCTAGCCAGCTCAATATGGTAAGAAAAAGAAATAGAAATGTAAGGATTAAAAAGGAGGAAATAAACTGTAACCTTTTTAAGAAGGTGGTATGACTTTCTACTTAGAAATGTCAAAAGCATCTATATACAAATAAATAAAATTAATAATACAAATGTAAAAGATTGCTACATATAAGATAGATCACTTTCAAAATTAAAGTGCAATATACAGAACATGTAATGTAAAAAAAAACACAGAAAATGTAAAGTAGGTGGGATAAATCTAATAGAATTATCATGGCATTTACATAGAAAATGATAAAACTTTATTAAAAAGCATAGGAATTTCTGAATATGTGAAAAGACATGTACTCATGGAGCAAAAGACTCTCTATATAAGGATTTCAGTTCTGTACAAATTGAGAATTTCTCCACAAATGAAGAAATAGATTCAGTATAATTCTAATCAAGTCTCAATGGAATTTTTCATGGAACCAAGAAACCAGTTCTAAAATATACATGGAACAAGAAGGTCCCGATTAGATGCTCCTGAAGAGCTGCGTGGTGAAACGTGCCCTCCCAGGTACCAAGTCTGGTAACACATGTATTGTAATGGTGACACTGTGGTATTGGCTCAGGATAGACAGGCAGAACATGGAATAAAATAGTGGGCTTAGAAATAGATCAATGCCAAAATAAAAACTTGATATATGACCTGAATTCTATGTCACATCATACCCAGGAATTAATTCCAGATGAGATAAGTACTTTAGTAAAAAAACCAAACTGTAAAATATTTTAGGCAACCAACATGTCCTTCAGTAGGTGAGTGGATAAACAACTGTAGTGCATCCATACAGTGGGATATTATTCGGTGATGAAATGAGTCGTCAAGCCATGAAAAAAACATGAAGGAGCCTTAAAAATGTATCACTAAATGAAAAGAGCTCATCTGAAAAACACCACATACTCTATGATTTCAACTACATGGCATTCTGGAGTAGTCAAAACTACTAAAGGATAGAGGGGAGGCACCGGGAGAGAGGGATGAAGAAGTGGAGCACAGAATACATTTAGAACAGTGAAACTATACTGTTTGGCACAGTGGTGATAGATGCATATCATTATACGTTTGTCAAAACCCATAGAATGTACAAAACAAAGAGTGAATTCTAATGTATTTTATGAACTTTAGTTAACAATAACATAGCAGCAAAAATGAAAACAAAACAAAAAAAGAGAAAACAGTAGCATAGCAATATTGACTCATCATTTAAGCCAATATTGTACCACATTAATAAATGTGGCACATAAGGTGTAAATAATAGAGGAAACTGTGGATGTGGGGGGTATGTGGTAAATCTTTGTACTTTCCAGTCAATTTTTCTGTAAACCTAAAAAACAGATCTATTAATTCAAAACACAAATCTATTAATTTTTAAAAATTAGGAGATAATAGAGAATAAGGTTATCTGTGAATTCCAGGTAAGATGGATTTCTTAAGTAAGATACAACAATAAAGAAAACAGATTTTCTGTTTTAAAAAAAGGTGCCCGGCCGGTGTGGCTCAGTGGTTGAACATTGGCCCATGAACCAGGAGGGCACATTCAATTCCCAGTCAAGGCACATGCCTGGGTTTAGGGCTCAATCCCCAGTAGGGGGTGCAGGAAGCAGCCAGTCAATGTTTCTCAGTCATTGATGTTTCTATCTCTCTACCCATCTCCCTTCCTCTCTGAAATCAATAAAAATATATGAAAAAAAGATAGATAAGTGTAACTAAATTTAAATTAAGATGATTTACTTTGAAATACTATAAAGAGAGTGAAACAAGCTACAGGCTAGGAGAAGATATTTGCTACAATTATGACCGACGAATGTTCTTTACTAGTATCCAGAACATAAAGAATACTCCTAAAAATAAAAAGAAATAGATAAGACAAAAATTATCAAGAGGTAGGCAAAAGGAGTGAATAGATATTTCAGAGAAGAGGACGCCTGAGTGGTCCCCAGACAAATGAAAAATACTCAATTTCATTACTAATCAGACAAAATAATAAATGTACCTCACCCTTGTCAGTTTGACAAAAATTGAAAAGGCTGCCAACAAAGTGTGATAGTACAACTACTTTGGGAACCTCCTTGGCTTTACCTTGGAATAGTAAATGTGCATTTGCTTATGAGCCAGCAATATTCACACTAAGTCTACATGACAGAGAAATTCTTATACATGTTTACCAGGGGTCAAGAAGATTAATAACAACATTTTATGGTAGTGTTTTTAAAAGCAGAAGTCTGGAATAAATAGTTTTTAGATGTCAAATGGACCAGAATATTGTTAAATAAATTGTGGTACATTTTATACAAAAGAATACTATATAGCACTAAAAATGAAAAAGCTGTTTTAACACATCTCTAAATGGGTGAATCTCAAAAATATATTATTAAGTGAAAAAAAAACCCACAAAAAATCTCACACCACAAGAATGAGGGGATTCCTATTTCATCACAAGAATGAGGAGATTCCTATTTCACCACAAGAATGAGGGGATTCCTATATAGAGGGTAATCCCAGCTAAATCTAATCCTATATGCTTAGAGATATATGCATATGTGGTGAAGCTGCAAAAAGAAGCAAGTACATACTTAACATAACACTCAAATAATTGTTACCTTTGAGAGATGGTGATGCTTTCAGAAGGGTCACATAGGGCTTCTTAAGGCAAATATATTCATCACTTATTTCCTTAAAGAATTTTGAAAAAACCATGTATTTGCTTCCACATCTCAAAATTAACATCTAAATTTTTTTTTAACATCTAAAATTTTTATTCTAGCCCTGGCCAGGGTGGCTTGGTTGAGCATTGTCCACATGCACATGCCCAGGTTCAATTCCTGGTCAGGGGACACATGCCCAGGTTTTGGGTTCCATCCCCAGTCGGGGCACAGGTGAAGGCAATCGATTGATGTTTCTCTTTTACACTGATGTTTCTCTCTCCTTCTCCCTTCCTCTCTCTTCAAAACCAATAAAACATATATAAAAATAAATAAATGAAATTTTATTATAAGTTGAAATAGTTGTAAGGAATGGAGTGGCTTAGTTGGTTGAGCATTATCCTGTACATGGAAAGTTGCCAGTTTGATTCCCAGTCAGGGCACATAAGGATGGCAACCGATCGATGTTTCTCTCTCTCTCTCTCTCCCTTTCTCTAAGCATGTCCTTGGGTGAGAATTAAAAAACAAACAAAAATGATACTGTCATAGAGGGGTAATTGATGATAGAAAAAAAAAGATACTGTCATATCTTCTTTTTTAAAAAAAATATTTTATTTAGTTTTTACAGAGAGGAAGGGAGAGGGATAGAGAGTTAGAAACATCGATGAGAGAGAAACATCCATCAGCTGCCTCCTGCACACCTCCTACTGAGGATGTGCCCGCAACCAAGGTACATGCCCTTGACCGGAATTGAACCTTGGACCTCTCGGCCCGCAGGCCGATGGTCTATCCACTCAGCCAAACCGGTCACGGCCATATCTTCTTTTTAAAAGTTTTTAAAATAATCTATTATAAATTTGGATACTATCACAAGCAAACACTTAAAACATACACAAAAAAGCTTTTTAATATTTAAAATATGTAAATCTTGAATCATATTTCTATCCTACTTCCTCTACAAACTTTTGTCCTAATACATTTTTATGCTTGAAAGTGATCTATTTGTTACTCTATCATACTTATCCAAAGCAAAATATGCATATAAAAGTAATTATTAACATTTACTTCATTTTCTGAAGTCATTAGGCTCTAAGATTTAAAAATAATTCTTTTAGATTGAATTACCTTTTTTATTTTTAATATATTTTACTTGAATTTATTGGTGTTAATTAGTTAATAAAATTATATAGGTTTCAAGTATACAACTCTACAATAAATCATCTGTATATAAATATTTTTATGTTTTTATTGATTTCAGAGAGAGGAAGGGAGAGCGGGGAAAGAGATAGAAACATCAATGATGAGAGAGAATCACTGGGGATTGAGCATGCAACCTAGGCATGTGCTATGACAGGGAATCCAACCGGTGACCGTTGGTGCATGGGTGGACACTCAAATACTGAGCCACATCGGTTGGGCCATCATCTGTACATTGTATTGTATGTTTGCCATCCAAAGTCTAGTCTCCTTTCCTTACCATTTATATCCCCTTAAAGCCTTTTCTACCTGTCCCCACCAATCTTTCCCTTTGGTAATCACCATACTGTTATCTGTGTCTATGAGTTTTGTGTGTGTGTGTGGTGTTTTTTGTTTTTTGTTTTGCTTAATCCCTTCATCTATTTTACCCAGCCCCCCAATGCCCCTCTTCTTTGACAGCTGTCAGTTCTCTGTATCAATGAGTCTGTTTCTGTTTTGAATGTTTGTTTATTTAGTTCATTAGATTCCTCATATAAGTGAGATCATCTATAATAATAAAAGTGTAATATGCTAATTAGACCAGACAGCTGAATGACCTTCCGGATGTCCTTCCAGACATCCTTCTGGATGAACTTCCAGACAAAGCCAGGGCTGCAAGGGCCAAGGCAAGCCGCCACAGATGCGAGGGCCGAGCCCCTTGCACGAATTTCGTATCTTGGGCCTCTAGTAAGGTATATATTTATCTTTCTTTGACTTGCTTATTTAACTTAGCATAATACCCTCTAGGTTCATCCATGCTGCCACAAAAGGTAAAATTTCCTTCTTTTTTATGGCTAAGTAGTATTCCATTGTGTAAATGTACCACAGCATTTTTATCCACTCATCTACAGATGGGCAGCACTTGGGCTGCTTCTAAATCTTGGCGATTGTAAATAGCACTGCAATGAACATTGGGATGTATAGATTCTTTTGAATCAGTGTTTCAATTTCTTTGGATATATCCCCAGAAGTGGAATCACTGTCTCATACATCAGTTCCATTTTTAACTTTTTTTAATACCATACTGTTTTCCACAGTGACTGCTCCAGTCTGCATACCCACCAACAGTGCATGAGAGTTCCCTTTTTTCCACATTCTCACCAACACTTGTTGTTTGTTAATTTATTGATAGCCATTCTGGCAGATGTGAAGTGGTATCTCATTGTGGTCTTAATTTGTATTTCTCTGATGATTAGTTCTTTGAATTCTTTATAAAGTTTGCATATTATGCCCTTATCAGATGTATCATTGGTGAATATGTTGTCCCATTCAATAATTTGATGTTTTTATCTCTCCCTCTCCCTTTCTCTCTCTGAAATCAATAAAAACATATTGTTAAAATAAAGAAGAACAAAGTTGGAGGAATCACACTACTTGTTATCTCTGGGCAGAGAATTCTTTGTGCATACCCAGGGGGAGATAATGGAATGTGGCCGTAGCAAGTGAAATGTTGTCTCAGCAAAGGGAATGTCCATAGTAAAATGGCCTGAAAAGCCAGTTCCTGGGGGAGGGGTATTGATTCAATTGCTCAATCAAACCTAATGGTCTCCATTTTGTTTAGTTCTTTTTCTGGAGTTTTGTTCTGTTCTTTCATTTGGGACATGTTTCTTTATCTCCTCATTTTGGCAGAATCCCTGTGTTTGTTTCTGTGTATTAGGTAGAGCTCCTATGTCTCCTGGGCTTGGTAGAGTGGCCTTGTGTAGAACATGTCCTATAGGGTCCAGTGGCACAGCCTTTCCAATCACCCAAACCTGGCATTCATGGTGTAACCCCCACTCCTCCGCTCCTGCCCGACCCCCCCTGCCCTGTGCCCCCCCCACCCCCCCCAAATGTGGGCTGTGTAAACTCTCCACTCATGATTGAGTCTTGATTGATGTTAGCACTCAAATGAGAGAGATTTACTCCCAGGCTGATCTTTTGCAAGAACTGGCTGTGACTATCAACCACTGTGGAGGATCTGCTGTCTGCTGTACAGGGGAATACCCCACAGAGCAGGCCTTACTTCAGCAGGGCTCTGATGCCTGTGCAGTCTGTCACTTCATTGTGTCACTGTAGAGTTGATTGGGTGGTGTTTTGACATGGTCTGAAGCAGTCCACTGGGTACACTGGCTCTGGGGCCTCCCAGGTGGTACAGACCAAGGTCTGCTGAGGCTTTTGTTCTGCCCAGGGCTACCCAGCTTGAGCTACAGTTTGATCTACAGCTGCATGCTTTTTGTGCTGGGTTTGGAGGTGACCATGTGAGGCCAAACTGCAAATCATGGCTGGCTGCTGCTTGTACTGGGCCTGGTGCCATTTAGCAAGAGGTACAGGGTTCACTGAGGCCAGATGATGCTTGTTTAAGAGAGTTGAGGAAAGTCTGAAGTATGAGCTAAGACAGGCTATTCCTATGGAAAAGGCACTGAAAACAGTGTGGGTGGACTGGCAAGTTTGGTGGGCAGGGTCTTAAGTACTCACCAGGGTGGGGCAAACAGTGATTTCCAAGTTGATGAAGACTCAGCTATGGCACACACCTGGGGAGGGGGGAGGCTCATCAAAGGAACAATAGCCTCTGCCAGCACTTCTCTCTGGGAGAAAGCTGCTCCTCCAACTCTTGTCCTGATACTATACATTTCAGTTTCTCCCCATATGTCCCTGGTGCCTTTCGGGCCACTATTCTAGCAATGGACTCAGAGAGAATGAGTCCAAATAAGTTCGTGTGTGGGCCCTTTAAGAGGAGCTTCCTGGGACTCCATCAGTCCTCTGTCTCGCTGAACCTCAATTCCCACTGGTTTTTACAGTCAGAAGTTATGAGGAATTCTCTTCCCAGCATTGGAACTCTGGGCTTGGGGGCCTGATGTGGGTCTAGGACCCCTCACTTCTCAGGGGTCACCTCTGCCGCTGAGATATCCCTCCCAATTTTTATCCACCACACATGGGTGTGGGACCAGCTCATTCTGAGTCTTGGCCCCTCCTACCAGTATCAATGCGGCTTTTTCTTTAAGTCTTTAGTTGTATGAATTCTACTCAGCTAGATTGCAGGTGGTTCTGAATGAAGTCGCTTAGTTAAAAATTTTGATGTGTTGTGGGATGTTGTGAGTACTGCATTTACCTATATTACCATCTTGAGCGGAAGTCTGGAAATATATTCTTTATAAGGAGGATCATGATCTCCCATGCTTTTGATGAAGAGAAAGGTTTATACGGGTAAGAACAGTGGGACTAGCAGTTCATTTAAAAAAATTTTATTAATAGGAGAAAATGGTAAGCATTTTTTGGATGAAATAAAATGAGGAATCAGTATGATTACAAAGAAAATTCATAATATAATTGAGAAAATAGGTGTTCTTTTAAAATCCTCACCCAAGGAGTGAGAATATTTTTTCCATTGATTTTGAGAGAGAGAGAGAGATTGCTTCTCACACCCACCCCAATTGGGAATGGGGATGGAACCTGCAACCCAAGCATGTGCCTGGAACCTACGACCCTCTGGTGTGCAGACTGATGCTCTAACCATTGGCCAGGGTGATAAATGTTGTAATTTCTACAATGAATACCACATGAACAAAGTAACACAAATTTTAACTTTAGGTTTTACACAAAATTGCCCTGAAAATTTTGGCAGTCCCAGAAAACATTCCAGCTTTATTGAAAATAATTAGAAGAATTTTGCTTCTTCATCTCATCAAGATGTTTTTATTTCCAGCAAATGACACACCCTATGAAAGAGTCTTGAGAATAGCTTGAAATGCTTCTTTTTAAATATATGGAAAAAACCCAGCCTTTTAGTCTTGAATATTTCTTGCCCATGTTCTTGGTTTGCTCTCCCAGAACTCTTCCTCATTTTTTGAAAATAAGCTGGGGAAGAAAGAGGTGAAACTTACCATTGCCACTCCCATGCTTATCATCACTGTAGATTTGACTTCAGAACATCTTAACAGAAGCCAAAATACTTGATTCTAAAATTCATGCTTTACTCTTAACAGAAATATGTATGAAATGGGAAGCAAAGAAAGCCCTGTGGGTTTATGATGCTTTGCTTAATCCTTTGGGAGACGGCCCATCTGGAGCTGAGAAGGTTCACTTCCCAGAAATAAAATGAGGAATCAGTATGATTACAAAGAAAATTACATCTAGTCCACTGTAATGTTTGCAATGGGTGCTTTGGTTAAGTGGATGGAGGACTATTGTGAACTCAAGTGTTCTCAGGCAAATTGGTTTTAGAATGAGTATATATGAAATTTGGGTATCTAGAAACAGATTTCCTTATACTGTAGATATGTATGTAACCCCCAGGTAATTTTGATGTACCTGATTAGGGCTGAAGAATGGTGAGGAGGCTGAAAACCTCAGTTTGAAAAACACTGTTGATAATATTTCTGATGTTCTCTTTCTTAAAATGGGTTGTGGGAACATGCATATCTGTTTTATTTGACTAGTTTTATGTTAACTATATATATTGCTACATTTTACACATATGATGTATCTCTCAATAAACATAGTTTTGAAAATCTACAGTTTGTGGATTAAAAATGGTGGTGGAGTAAGGGGATGCTGCATGGACATGCTCCCAGGTCCAAACTGGAATTACAACTAAAATAGAGAAAAACTTACTGAATAATCAATGGAAAACTCTGGAGAGAACCCTGATAACCAAGGACCAAAAGTGGAGACCACATAGAGGCTGGTAGGAGGGTGGAGGTGTGAAAGGGCCCCCACAGAGAGCAGCTGAAGTTCCAAAGTTCCGGAGAGATATCTCAGCGGTGGGAGGTTGCCACTGAGAACTCTGGGGTCTAATTCCTGAGGTGGGCCTCCCAGCAGAGAGCACCAGAACTGGGAAGGGTACGCACATAATATCTGGCTGTGAAAAGCAGTGGGGCAGCTGTCTGCCAGCTAGAGATGGCTGGAAATTCAGGCATCCTCTTAAAGGGCCAACGCATAAAATTCCCTGTGGAGCCACCCATCTTGTGCTCTGAAAGAGGAACAGCAGAGTGGATTGGAGCTGGGTGAGCAGAAGCCAGGATTGAGGGCTCTGGGGTTAGAGCTCAGAAGGCAGACACTCTGGTTTCCTGTGCTTAGCCATTTCCTGCAGACAACTGCTATATAGGCAGCATTGCCTGGGTGAAGACAGCTGATCCACCCTATGGAAAATGCCTTGCTCCTTAGGAGCCTGAGAATGACAATTAGCCACCAGGCAGAAACAATTAACCCACCCTGTTGAAAAAAAACTCTTGCCACACCTGAGAAAGATTGCCTGAGGGCAGATCAAGAGGAATCCTAGCAGTCTGCAGCCAGAGGATCTCTGGAGGCTTTGAGTCTTTGCCTGATCTAATGGTCAGAAACAGCATTTGACACTGTCCTGCACTGGAGATTGAGAGGTGTAGAAGATCTACCTAATACATAGTCACAAACCCAAACAGGCAGCCAATATGAGGAAACAAAGGAACTACCCACAAATGAAAGAACAAGAGAATTCTCCAGAAGAAGAGATATGTGAAAAGGAGATAAGAAATTTATCTGAAACAGACTTCAGAATAATGATGGTAGAGATGCTCAACAGCATGAGAAAAGATATAGTAACTATGAAAAAAGAACAGTCAGAAATAAAGAATGACATAACACAAATAAAGAACACATTGGAAGGAATACACAACAGATTAGGGGAAGCTCAGGACTGAATCAGTAAATTAGAAGACAGGGTTGAAAAAAAATCACTCATTCAGAGAACCAAAAAGAAAAAGCAATTAAGAAACAGGAGGACAGCTTAAGGCAGCTGTGTGATAACATGAAACATAACAATATTAGAAGAGCAGGTGTGCCAGAAGAGGCAGGAAAGGAGAAAGGGATAAATAATGGCAGAAAACTTCCCTAACCTGATAAAGGAAAAAGTCACACAAGCTCAGGAGAGTCACACACAGAGAATCCTAAGTAAGAAGAACCCAAACAGGCCCACAACCAGACATGTCATAATTAAAATGGCAAAAATTAAAGACAAAGAGAGAATCTTAAAGGCAGCAAGAGAAAAGCAAACTGTTGCCTACAAAGAAATTCCCATTCTCATCAGAAAATCTACAGGCCAGAAGGGAATGGCATAAAGTACTCAAGGTAATGGAAAGCAAAGATCTGAAACCAAAATTACTATATCCATCAAAGCTATCATTCAAAATAGGTAGTCAAATAAAGAACTTCCTGGACAAAAAAAGGCTAAAGGAATACATCACCACCAAGCCAGCATTACAAGAAATGCTGATGGGACTGCTGTAATGAGAAGAAGAAATAGAGAGAAAAACCTATACATACAGAATGAAAATGGCAATAAACAAATACCTATGAATAATAACCTTAAAGGTAAATGGATTAAATGCTCTAATCAAAAGACATCCAAATTGGAAAGGAGGAAGTAAAACTCTCATTATTCCCAGATGACATGATATTGTACATAGAGAACCCTAAAGACTTCACCAAAAAACTACTAGATTTAATAAATGAATTTGGCAATGTAGCAAGATACAAAATCAACACCCCAAAATCAATGGCTTTTTTATATACCAATAATGAATTCTCAGAAAGAGAAACTAAATAAACAATCCCATTTACCATTGCAACATAAAAGTTGAGATACTTAGGAATAAACTTAACCAAGGAGGCAAAAAACCTGTTCTTGGAAAACTATAGTAGGTTAAAAAAAGAGATAAAATATGTAAACAAGTGGAGAATATATCGTGTTCATGGATTGGTAGAATCAACATCATTAAATGTCCATACTACCCAAGAAAATCTACAGATTCAAGGCAATCCCTATTAAAACACATACTTCACAGAGCTAGAACAAATACTCCAAAAATTTATATGGAATAAAAACAAAACAAAACAAAAAACCCCTGAATAGCTGCAGCAAACTTGAGAAAGAAAAATAAAGTTGGAGGAATCATAATACCAGATTTCAAGTTATACTACACAACCACTGTAATCAAAACAGCCTGGTACTGGCACAGGAACAGGCTTACCGACCAATGGAACAGAACAAAGACCCCAGAAATTGACCCAAGCCATCATGCTCAATTAATATTTGACAAAGAAGGCAAGAGCATACACTGGAGTCAAGACAGTCTCTTCAATAAATGGTTCTGGGAAAATTGGACAGATAAAAAGGAAACTAGACCACCAACTTACACCATACACATGAATAAATGCAAAATGGATAAAAGACTTAAATGTAAGTTGTGAAACCATAAAAATCCTAGAAGAAGCCATAGGCAGCAAAATCTCATACATCTCTCACAGCAATATGTTTACAGATACATCTCCTAGGGCAAAGGAAACTATAGAGAAAATAAACAATGGGACTACATCAAAATAAAAAGCTTCTGCACAGCAAAAGAAACCATCAGCAAAACGAAAAGGGAGCCCACTGTATGGGAGAACATATTTGGCAATGATACATCTGATAAAGGGTTAATATCCAAAATATATAAAGAACTCATACAACTTAACAAAAGGAAGACAAACAATCCAATTTAAAAAAATGGGCAAAGGACCTAAATAGACACGTCTCCAAAGAGGACATACAGATGGCCAAGAGACACATGAAAAAATGCTCAAAGTCATTGATCATCAGAGAGACGCAAATTAAAATGACAATGAGGTATTACTTCACACCTGTCAGAATGGCTACCGTCAACAAATCAACAAATGAAAAGTGCTGGTAAGGATGTGGAGAAAAGGGAACCCTAGTTCGCTGCTGGTGGGAATGCAGATTGGTGCAACCATTATGAAAAACAATATGGAGTTTCCTTAAAAAATTAAATATGGAACTGCCATTTAACCCAGCAATCCCCTTCTAGGAATATATCCTAAGAATCCCAGAACACCAATCAGAGAGAATGTATGCACCCCTATGTTCATAGCAGCATAATTTACAATAGCTAAGATCTGGAAACAGCCCAAGTGCCCATCAGTAGATAAGTGGATAAAAAAGCTGTGGTACATTTATACCATGGAATACTATGCAGCAGTATAAAAGAAGAATCTTTTACCCTTTGCGATAGCATGGAGATTCTTGGATAGTATCATGCCAAATGAAATAGGTCAATCAGAAAAAGATAAGTATCACATGATCTCACTCATATGTGGAATCTAAGTAACAAAATAAACTGATTAACGTAGTAGATCCAGAGACATGGAAGCATGGAACAGAATGTGGAACCTCAGAGGGAAGGCGGGGGAGGGTGAGTGGGTGGGAGGTAATTAGTCAAAGACCTTGTATGCGAATATGCATAACCCATGGACACAGACACTAGGGAGCTGAAGACCTGGGGTGGGGGGTGGGGGTGGGCTAGGGGGTTAGTGGGGGGAAAAGGGAGACATATGTAATACTTTTAACAATAAAGATTTATTTAAAAAATGCAAATTTAGGAATGAAATAAAACAATTTAGTACCTTGTCATGTAATAAAAAAAATCAACAGTTTGCAACACAGTTTTACTTCTCTCTCTCACTCTCTCTCTCTCTCTCTCTCTCTCTCTCTCTCTCTCTCTCTCTCACACACACACACACACACACACACACACAGAAACTGCAGCCCAGGAAAACTGGATTCACAGATGTGACAGTTGGGGGGTTGGAATGTAAAATTGTCAAATCTGGCAGGATTCCTCTCAGGGAAAAAGCTATCTTATGTAGGAAAATTGTAAGCCTTTTAAAGAGCTTATTAAGCAAAAAGATAGTTTAATAGTGTCACATTAAAAATGAAAGAATTGGATCAACCCTTACATATATGGTCAATGATCTTTGACAAGGGTATCAAGATCACTCAACGGGGAAAAGATAGTCTCTTCAACAAATGGTATTGGAAAAACCGGATACCCACATGCAAAAGAATGCAGTTGGATCCTCATCTTACACCTGATCTAAAAATTAACTCAAAAGGGATTAAAGACCTAAACTTAAAACCTAAAACTAGAAAACTCTTCAAAGAAAACATAGGGGAAAAATTTCATGACATTGAACTTGGCAATGATTTCTTGGCTATGAGACCAAAAGCACAAACAACAAAAGTGAAGCAAGAGAAGTGGGACTACATTAAAAAAACAAAACCAAAAACTTTTGTGCATCAAAGGACACAATCAACAAAATGAAAAGGCAACCTATGGAATGGCAGAAAATATTTGCACATCATATGTCTGCTAAGAGGTTAATATCCAGAATATAAGATAACTCCTACAACTCAACAATAAAAAAAATCAAATAACCTGACTGAAAAATGGTCGAGGCACTTGAATAGACACTCCTCTAAAGATGATATACAAATGGCCAACAAACATGTGAAAAGATACTTAACATCCCTAATTATCAAAGCAATGCAAATCAAAACCACAATGAGATATTACCACATACCCATTAGGATGGCTACTGTTACAAGCAAACAAACAAAGTGTTGACCAGGACATAGAGAAACTGGAATCCTTGTTCTCTGTTGTTGGGGTTATAAAAACTGTTATGGAAAACAGTATGATAGTTTCACCAAAAATTAGAAATAGAACTACCATATGATCCAGCAATCCCACTTCTTGGTATGTATTGAAAAGAACTTATGGCAGGGTCTCAAAGAGATATTTGCAACCCATTTTCACAGTAGCACTGCTCATAATAGCAAAGAGGCAGAGCAACCCAAGTGTACATTAACAGATAAATGAATAAATAACATGTGGTAGGTACATAAATGGAATATTGTACAGCCTTAAAAAGGAAGGAAATTCTGACAAATACAACATGGATGAATCTTGTAGACATTATGCTACGTGAAATTAGCCAGTAACCAAAAGACAGAAATGCTGTATGATTCCACTTAGATGAGGTATTTGAAACAGTCAAATTCATAGAAACAGAAAGCAGAATGGTGTTACTAGAGCCTGAGAGGAGAGAAAAAGCAGAGTGGTTGTCTAAAGAGTATAGCTATAGACACTTCTCTACTCGATTCCCTGCATTGACTCTTCATTGCAGTCAGAGGAGCAGCCAACGTTGTTATAATGGCCTCCAAGGTCCCCATAGACTGTCCCCCACACCTCACTGGCCCATCTCCTCATTCTCTCCCCTTATTCACTCTGCTCCAACCTTCCTGGCCAGCCTCATGCTTCTCCACCCTGCCAGGCCTGCTCCTGTCTCAGGGCCTTTGCTCTAGATCAGTGGTTCTCTTCCCCACCCCCCCTTTTTAAGGGGGTAAAACTAATCTTTCCATATATCTTTATTTAAATTGTATTATACAGGGTGTAGATCAGTGGTTCTCAACCTCCCTAATGCCGCGACCCTTTAATACAGTTCCTCATGTTGTGGTGACCCCCAACCATAAAATTATTTTCATTGCTACTTCATAACTGTAATTTTGCTACTGTTATGAATCGTAATGTAAATATCTGATATGCAGGATGTATTTTCATTGTTACAAATTGAACATAATTAAAGCATAGTGATTAATCACAAAAACAGTATGTGATTATATATGTGTTTTCCGATGGTCTTAGGCGACCCCTGTGAAAGGGTCGTTCGACCTCCAAAGGGGTCGCGACTCACAGGTTGAGAACCGCTGCTCTAGATAGTTCCTCTCTCTGGAATGTACTTTGCCCAGAAATCTGCTCCGTTAACTCCTTGTCTTTCTTCAGCTCTTTGTTCAAATGTGACCTTCCCAATGAGGCCTCCCCTGACAACCCAGTTAAAGGCTGCAACATACATATCCTACCTCATGCACCCCTTTACCCTGCTGCACCTTCCTTTTCTGTGCACTGGATCATCTTATTAATAAGAATTTTTCCTTATGCCTTCCCCTGCTAGAGTGTAAGCTCCAGGAGGGGCGGGATTTTTGTCTGTTTGGAGTTGCTATGTCTCCCAAGCACCTAGAGGAGCACTTTATAAATAATAGCTCCTCAATAAATATTTGCTGAATGTTAAATCACCCTTCACAAGCAAAAAACACTGTTTCCCCAGCTGAATCTGGAGAATGCTAATTCTAAAATATGCGCACTACTTACGCAACAAAATGCTTGTGGTCAAATGGTGATAGAAGGAGACTTGACTTGGGGTGGTAAACACACAATACAATATACAGATGATGGAATATAGAATTGTACACCTGAAATCTATATAATTTTATTAACCAATGTCACCCCAATAAATTCAATAAAAAAATAAAAGAAAATCCCTTGTGGTCAACTAAGCTTGATGCCTTTTTCTTGGAAATTGAAAAGGTAGTACTTGCTAGTGTATTTTTTTGTGAAAATCTAAGCTTGTTTTACACGATACTGAGAGAATTGATCAATAATGATAAAAAATATTTACAAATAAATAAAAGTTGCAGAAATGGCTCATTAGGAGTATAGGAAAAGAGCCAAGGCAACTGGGGCAAATACCTACTCAGGTCCTATAAATAACAGACTGTGCACTCAGCATTTAGGGCTGCCCAGCCTAATGTGCTGACCGAAGGCCACACAGGCTCTGAACAATGAGCTGGGTCATGAGGACTTAAGTGAGAAAGGGGGAGACAGTCATGAGTTCTGTTGGCTGCATTGATTGCCAGGGAACCATCCATCCATTCATTCTGAAAGATTGTTATGCTTAGCACTATCATTGGGCCAGGCTGCAGAAGAGAGTGAAGAGTAAGGTAAAAATACAAGGGTGAGGGAGATTCCATGTGGCCTCCAGGATGAATATAAGGTCGGGGGTAAAGGGTTACTGCTGAAGCCTAAGATGACAGCGGCCTTCAGCCACAATACCCACGGTTGGGGTGGAGGGTGGAGAGGGTAGGGCCAAGCATCTCAGGATACCAAAAGCTCCAGGGGTATCAGGGTATCAGGGCAGGCCCTACTGTCGTCGTCTCCTCCCCCTCCCCCTCCTCCTCCTCCCCCTCCTCCCCCTCCTCCTCCTCTTCCTCTTCTTCCTCCTCTTCCTCCTTCCTCTTCTTCTTCTTTACTGCAGCGAACCAGAAAATACTGGAAGCATAAGCAGATAGGTTTTTGCCTATCTCTGTATTCACAAATATTATTTTCGATCACACTTTATTACATAGGATACTTCTTTGGCAAGAGTAACTATTTGGAACACAACCAAAGAAGCAGGAATTAAGAAAAAAAACCCACCTATGAATATCCAAGATAGCATAGAGTTTTACTTAAAGTTGAAGTATTTCACTTCTTTAAGAATTCCTTAGGCGTTCAGCTCTCAAAGCCGAGTGATTCTAAGGCGATCTATAGAGTTCCCCAGATCATAGGAGAACCAAAATAGCAGGCAAGGCAGTGACAACTGAAAGATGAGAGCAGAAGAGGAGACTGAAAATTAGAAAGTGGACACAGTAATTGAGAAAGCTTACCTCTTTGGGCATAATTTAGTACAAGGACAAACTCTGGCATCACTCATCACTGTATTGCAGGATGGTTCCTGCTTACAATAGTGTCCAATCCATCACTAAAAATTCAGTTATGATCACTAACTCCATTTAAGTATGCAGGGATGCATTTTAGGAAGATCTATTTCCCAAAAGACCAAAGTTAAAATAAAATGTTAGTTTAGTTCATAAAGGGTACATTTTAGCTAGGCAGTTTATATATATAGTTAATCCTCACCAGAGGATTTTTTTTTCCCCATTGATTTTTTTTTTTTTTTTTTTTTTTTTTTTTTTTTTTTTTAGAGAGAGAGAGAGTGGAAGGGAGGGGTGGGAAGAGACAGAGAGAGAAACATTGGTGGGAGAGAGACACATCAATTGGTTACCTCCCACACACATCCCCAACTTGGGGGGGAACCTGCAGCTCAGGTATGTGCCCTTGACTAGAATCAAACCTGAGACCCTTCAGTCTGTATGTTGAAGCTCTAACCACTAAGCCAAATAGGCTAGGGTGGCCGTTAATATTTTTTGAACAATTACTTGTGATAAGTTATTTCACATATAATCTTTCCTTCAGTCCTTATAGCAGCCACAAGAGATCATAATCCTTATTCCCACTTTAAAGAGGAGAAAATTGAGGCTTGAGGAAGTTGATTGACTTGCTCA
The DNA here is from genome assembly GCF_963259705.1 of Myotis daubentonii. Classification (NCBI taxonomy): domain Eukaryota; kingdom Metazoa; phylum Chordata; class Mammalia; order Chiroptera; family Vespertilionidae; genus Myotis; species Myotis daubentonii. The sequence continues at coordinate 142,640,692 of NC_081842.1, read as the reverse complement.
GTCACAAAACCAGTAAAAGGCAGTATTGCTGTCAGTTGCAGTTTTGTCTTGCTCTGAAGGCTGGGTTCTTTAGATTTTCATGATCTGTTCCTCTTCTAGGTTTTAGGCTCCGGTCCTGACCACCCAGAAGTTGTACAAAATCATATTTGTAAATACTGTTCTGAGCATTTTTAGTTAATGGAGTTTTGTTAGCAAGCTTTATTTCTGCATTCAGTTATCAGTGACTAATTCCTGCTTGCATTTCTCCAAACTGATTTCTTGGATTCTTTTGTCTTTAGACATCTCAGCATCTCCCTGGTGTGTGTACATAGGGTGGGAAGCTGAGCTAATTTATGTTGATTTACCTTGAATGACTAACTGATATAATACCCTTAGGAAAACATGTGATTACTCAGCAGTAATAGCTATATCTGGTTGGTGTTCAGTTATATTTCTTCATTTTCTGCACATGTACAAATACAAAAACAATGTTTAACTGTGATCTCAGCCTTAAAAAATGTTAGGTAAGTAGGCAGCCATATATGTTCCAAGCAAACACAGACCGGTTGAGCTAGAACATTAAAAAGCTGAGTGCTCATTGTAAAGTCTATATTCCCTAAGGTTTTGTGAATAATGCTTAAAGAAACTGCTTGCAAAGCAAGAGTGATACCCATTGTGGGTCAATTCAGACCACTCTGCAGATCAGTTCTCAAATGTTAAGCATGGAGTTTAATGTCCTGTGCAGGCAACAATTTCTGCTGCTTTCCTGAAGGTGGACTCCTAGCATAATAAAAAGATTTCTGTATAATAAAAAGAAAAGTGGAATAGCCAAATTTGAAACCTACTTTTGCTGTTTACTAGCTATATAAAGCTAGCTGCAAATTTCCAGAAATTGGGATTCTTATGCATAAAAATGGAAAGGATGGTGGCATAATAATAAAAATGATAACACCTGCCCTTCCAACCCCATAGAGTTGTTGGCAGGATCCAAGGGAGGATATAAATGAATATGCTCTGTGAACATACAGTATCATCACATAAATATGTAGTATTATGAAATAGTAATTCTATTTTTACATGTGCTATGTGATCATTTTTGGTTGAATCTAGACTGATTGTATCATTAGAATTTTATCTTCTTGAGGGGTTGTACCTTTGAACACTTTGAGGACTGTTTTAATTCAGTTTTGCTGTTTGAGTATCTATTTGGCTGGGCCTGGACCGGCACGTGACTGGTATTGAGTTCCTATCAGTCCATAGTATCACCCTGCCTTCCTGAATGCGCCAGAAGCCTTTCCAGGTCTCTTTGTCTGGCCTTTAATTTTAGACCAGTCGTCAGCACTGGGTCTTCTGGATGACTTCACATTCTGAGACTGGTTTACTCTCCCAGGAGGGAGATTAAAAACCCCGTTTTGATATCAAACCTCATTCTACTGTAGACAGAAAACAGGCGAGACAGAGTGCCTGTAGCATCAGGCTGCCACTTCACTTGGAGCAGTAAATACAATGCCCGTCCCCAGCAATGACAGGCCTGTGGCAGGCCTGTGGGTGGGCCTCTCCACGAAGAGAGCAATGCTTTGCTTTAGAGGGGCAAAGCGCCAGGGTGACTCAGGCCTGGGCTCTGGAATCGGGCAGTTGTGTTTTACTGACCCCCACGCCTGCCCCCACCTAAATAAAACCGAGTCCTTAAGCTCCAAAAGCTCCAGTTTTCTCATCTGTAAATAGAGATTATAGTAACGAACACATGGTGATTGTCCGTGGTCAATGAAGAAATTTTACTAAGTTATATCTAACAGTGTAACTGATCTATTCTCTTGACACTGTGCCATCTAATAGTCCTCTTAATATTAATTGTACAACAGTATCAATAGAACTTTTCTTATGTGGCAATTTATACCTAAGTGTTGATTTTTAAAACACACCGTGTTTTGAAACACCTCACTTCAGCTGCTATTTTGCTCAAGATAAGAGGAACATTGCTACAATTTTGGTCAATTTCTAGGACCTGTGTGATATCTAATGAGTCTGTGTAGCCTAGTTAATTTACAAGCGTGTGTGTGTGTGTGTGTGTGTGTGTGTGTGTGTGTGTGTGTGTTGAGATTGTCATCTGGTGGTGGTGGTCTCCTTTAAAATCTCCAACGGGACAAGGAGCGGTGATAGGAACTGCTTTTGCTCCATGACAGGGAACATGGGTTGAGAAATTCTGGCCTGGCCATTTGCAGTTTTGGGCAGTTTGTTGGTGATGAAACTCAAGAAAGAGGGGAGTCTGGGTGCTGGGGCGATGGCTAGCACCAAGGGGCTCTCCTTGGGCTCCAGCCACCGGCATATTAACCCTTTTCAGTAGGGACTGCGAGGGAGAAAGCTCCAAAGGAAAGCGCAGGAAATCTTAGCTGGCGCTAGGACAGGCAGGAGCGGGGGTGAGGGCGTAAATAGGGTGGGGCAGAAAGGCGCCCGCCTGGGTGATCCGGGTGGAGGTCGTGTCGTTTGGCGGGGAGACGACGGGACGGCGAGCTGCGGGGAGGAGGGGAGGCGCCTTCAGCCCCCTGGGCCGCGCGCCACCAGCCCGCCACCAGCCCGCCCGCTGGCATCACTTATCCACTCCCCGCGGCCTGGGTCGGGGCTGGACTGGGCGGGCCAGGCGGCGCTGGGGGCCGGACTCCTTGTCCCCACTTTTCCTGCTCCCTCCCTCCTCCTGGGCTGTCCCAGCGGCCCGGCCAATGGGCGCCGAGAGGAGGGAGCGGGAAGCGGCGCGCTCGGCACAGCCCTCCCACGGCGCCCTGGCCGCAGCGCCCACACTAAGTTTGCGCCCCGGGAGTGGGAGTCCCTCGGCCTTGCCGCTAGGTCCCTGGGAGGGAGTCGGTCGCTAGCCCCTCGGGACAGCCACCGACGAGCGCACGGGCGGGAGGACGCGGAGTAGCGGGAGCGTGCCGGGGTCGGGGCAGCCGCCTCCCGAAGATGCGGGATGGCAGCCGAGCCGCCGTCCAGCCTCTCCTACCGCACCACGGGCTCCACCTGCCTGCACCCGCTTAGCCAGCTCCTGGGCATCCCGCTGGACCAGGTGAGTGCGGCGCGGGGCGCAGACCCCTCCCCAGCCAGTGCGGGCGTGGAGCCTGCGGGGCAAATGCTAGCCCCCTCGGGCCCCGCCGCCAGAGCAGATTTTCCAGCTACAAACTGGACAGGTGGGCAGTTTTTTGAGTTTGTGTTTCAACTGTTAAGTGTGAAAAAAAAACATATACTCTGCACGACAGGTTCGAAATAACTTTTTTCTTTTTAAATTTAAAGTTTGGGTTGCTCCTTTTTCTGGTACCAAGTTCTAACGTCTTCTGAGAGCTGAATCAGTTGTTTCTTCCATCAGCGGAGTCTAGTCATTATTTTGAATGTAGAGGCCCCTCCATAGAAATACACCTGATTAATTGAGAGGCTATAGCCTACAGCTTTTGAATGAGAGACCCGGGTTTTAAACTTCAGCAGTGAGGCTTGTTAAATCGGGATGACCATTACTTTGTACCACGTGCGATGTCCCTGGAGAGGGCGGAGGGACACAGCCCTGGTTTCCCCAGGCTAAGGGTCCAGGCTCCCCAGTACGAAGAAGAGCGGCGCTGTTGAAGTTACCTGGACTGTCCCGTATCGTCTGCTACCATTAAAACTGAAAATGGCAGTAAAGAACAGCAATTCCTGGTGAGAAATCTTCCTGGGGGGTGAGACTGCCTTACTCATTTTCACGTCTGCCTTAGGTGCCGCAGGCAGGCTGGATGCACCCTGGATTTAGAACTGAGTCAACAGCGTGTATTGATTTACAAGGAATCGGGTGCGGCTGCTGGAGGAGGGCCCCTTGCACTCCAGCCTGTTCTGTTCCATGCTGAGTTTTGGCCCAGGTTTCTTTCTCTGCCTTTCACTTGGGATCTTTTTTTGCTTCAAGCAAGAGCACACCTGCTGCCCTTTCCACTCACATTCTCTGAGCAAGGAGGAAGTGAGAGCCAGTGGCCTTCCTCAGACACTCTATTGAGCAGCCCTTCCACAGGGTTCCCTCTGGGGGTCTGGTTCAGAACCCACCTGACCTCACCGGTGCCTTCTTATCAGTTGCAAAATCCAGTGAGTTAAGTTCTGGGGAGAGGTATCGAATCCTAACTCGTGCTTTTGTAGGTTACTCTTCCGTGTGTACTGAGGGTGGGAGACACCCAGGGACGTAGGCAAAGGCAGAAATAACAGTAGTCTTTAGCCCTGAAATGATTGTAACCCATAGCTAAATCCTTAAGGGGAGTTCATTTTGTACTTGCTCCCCACGCCCCTTCAGAATTTATTTTATTTACTTCTTATTTTTAGTATTTTTTTATTTTCTAAAGTTTTACATATGTTTCCTTCCCCCCGCCATTGATCTCCCCCCCCCCCCAAGGGCAAGCTCCCACCATCCCAGTGTTTGTGTCCATTGGTTATGCTAATATGCATGCATACAGGTCAGAATTTATTTTTATTTATTTTTCCCTTTATTGATTAAGATATTACAAATGTGTCCTTATCCCCCCCAATGTCCCCTCATCCCCCCAATCCTACCCTCACCCCCTGTTGTCCACATCCATCGCTTCTGCTTATATGCATGCATACAAGTCCTTTGGTTGATCTCTCCCCCTCACCCCCACCCTCCCCTACCTTCCCTCTGAGTTTTGAGCATCATCAGATCGATGCTTCTCTGTCTCTACATCTGTTTTTGTTCATCGGTTTATGTTGTTCATTATAATCCACAAATGAGTGAGAGCATGTGGTATTTATCTTTCTCTGACTGACTTATTTCACTTAGCATAATGCTCTCCAGCTCCATCCATGCTATTGCAAATGGTAGGAGTTCCTGTTTTAAGCTACCCTGCACAGCTAGAGAGAGGAATCCAGCCAGGCCTATGTACGAATAGAGATACACTGAATAGAGATACATTATTAACGGAACCTAGCGGGAGGTGCTACCACCCCCCTCTCCAAATATCCTGGGTCTCTGTCATAAGAACGCTATTTTTAGTTTATAAAAAAGAATAAAAGAGCCTTATGATGTTTAAGGATTTCTGGGATGAACGGAAAGAAGGGTGTGGGCGATGGGCAAGGAGGGAGCACCTGTGAACTCTTCCATCTTAGGACAGCCCTCCACCCCCCCGCAGGCTCACATCTGAATGACTCTTGGTGGGAGAAGCACTTGTAGGGCGATGCCCCAACTAGCTCATTTTAGACCCAGGGAGAAATCCCAAACCATGAATAATGTGATTTGAGTCTGTATGGCAGCTTGAGAGTGTTCTCCCTCCCACTTTCAAGAGCTTTTTAAGATCTTAGATGTCGGACTGGCCAGGGTGTAATTCCTGCTCTGCCAGCAGACTTCCTGTGTGACCACAGCTGGCACTCTACCCGTTCAGAGTCTCAGCATCCTCGTGTGTGAAATGGGAGGTGGCATTAAGACCTACATTTTGCAGTTGAGACATATTATGTAGATATAAACTTTTTATGTAGATATAAAAGTTAGGAAGGTCCTTGTGTCAAGCACAGTCCTGGCAGGAAACAAAATTCAGCTCAGTGGGTTGTAATGAAAAGACTTTAATGAACTACTTAGAGGGATGTGGGCAGGATTAAGGGAACTGGCAAATGATGTTCAGGTACCAAGACCTGGGAGCTGAAGGGGAAAGTGAAGGAAGTTTGAATGAAAAAACTCTTCTATTATCTTTTTTGATTCTTCCATTTTCCTTATTAATTTGCTGCTGCCCAGTGAGAGCTGCACCTGCCAGGATGGGGTGGAGGGAGCAGCAAGAAAGAACCTCAGCCCTCTCAGCCCTCCACCCCCACAGCCCTTCCATTTATTGCCAGTGCTCTTCAGTGGTCAGACCCCACCCAAAGGTGGCTGACCTGGGTCTTCAGGGGCTCCTCCCAGGGCGCAGAATGGGGCAGAAAAAGGGAGAGCCAGATATGGAGAGCAATCCAGGAACACAGTCCTTGATAAATGTTTGTTCCTGTTGCTTTGAAGAGTGACTTTTTTATAAAAATATATGTTTTTTTTGATTTCAGAGAGGAGGGGAGAGGGAGAGAGAGATAGAAACATCAATGATGAGAGAGAATCATTGATTGGCTGCCTCCTGCATGCCCCACACTGAGGATAGAGCCCACAACCCGGGCATTGCCCTGACTGGAATCAAACCGTGACCTCCTGGTTCATAGGTTGACGCTCAACCCAGAGCCATGCTGGCTGGTTGAGAGTGACTCTTTACTGGCCTGCGATATGCTAAAAATGATAAAACTTATACCTCAAGTTACCCAAATTGTTCTTCATGTGCCCCTTAAAGACACTGAATGTGTCTTCCCCAATGACTGACTTAGCATTTCACATACATTCATCATTTCTGAATTGAATGAATTTCTGAGAACTTCTTGGCTTCTGGATGTCCCTTTGTCAAGTAGTTTATTTTTATTTTTTGCAAAAACTGAAATATCTGTTTACCATTCTAGTATGTGAGTGAAAAAGTGTTTTACTATCTTTTTCTGATTCTTCCATTTACCTGTTCTGTTAACTCCTGGGGGAAGCCTGTGTTCACTTGTGACCATACTGAGGGGAAAAAAAATCTGTGGTTTTAGTTCCCAGGGACTTTAATTAGCCTGATATCCTCTTAAAGATGTGAAATGTAAAATCACAGCACTTCAGATAGAGCACAGGAAATGGGCAATGACGTAGGGGCCTTCACAGGTACCTCAGGATGAGCTTGTGGAAAGTTGCATTTCTCAATAGTGAGTCCCTGTCTGTCCAGCAAATATGGAGCTCTGGCAATTAGTAGGATTTTTCAGATAGAAACCTTCCCCTACCCAAGATAAGTCAGGTAACAGCTTTTCCTTCCCATTTCAGGGGACTTGAGGAGTGGAGGATGAGTGTTTTGTTTTACTTCTTGTTTGAATCATCTGCTCAAGTCCTGTCCACTTTGTTTTGGTTGCGGGTGTGACATGACCTGACTTTGACCAAAGCCTTCTAAGTCTTCAAGATGGACTCAGCTACCAGATGGACGTGATACGGACGTTGTTAATTTGTATGGTGCATGGTCATGTCCTAGGAGCTGTGAAAGCTGAGAAGCTGTCTCCTTATTTTAAGGAATTTCCACTTTGGTGGGTGGGGGTAACTCCCCGTGCCAAGGCTATTTTTACTGACTGGCACTCCCACATTTTCTGTTTGCATAAAATATCAATTCAGTGTTAAATTAGGATTATTTGGGTTTGTTTGTTTGTTTACTCCTTCCTTCCTTCCTCCCTCCCTTCCTTCCTTCTTTCCTTCCTTTCTTCTTTCCTTCCTTCCCAATTTAATCAGCAGAAAAAGGAACAAGGGAAGAATAGATCAGGAAATGATATTGAGATCAAAGCAGCAAAGGGTTAGCTGGATATTACAGTTCAAAAGGCTGGATGAAGGAAGACCAGCTCTGAAAACCTGGTGCTCTGGACTAAGGGTGATACCAGCAGAGAGTTGATAATTTCAGGAATGGGGTAGTAGAGGGTAGGGCTGTGACCACAAGGTTTCTTTACCTGCCTGCAATTTTTAATCACCCACTTGGTTCCCTTGCTCATTCTTGGAAAGCCCAGCCTTCAGTTCTTATCTATGGTTTGCCCTTCCTTAAAAGCTCAGCTCACATTCCACAGTCATTATTAAATCAATTAAATATTTATTTAACTCTATTAGTGCCAGGTACCTGGCCAGGTTGTAGAACCAAAAGATGAAAAAAGTCAAGATTTTCCCTGTCTGGGAGGAGTTGATAGACCAGAGGAGACCAAGGACCCATAGGAGTATACAAGCGCGGTGTACTCACTGGCCTGTGGGGTGCCCATGGAGGTTTGTAGATGGAGCCCTGGTGGAACAGAGAAGGGAATGCCCTAGGCCACATAGGATGCCTGAAGAACTTACCGTTTACCTTTGACATTTAGTAAATGTGACCTGATATTGTCAGTTATCTTGCTGCATTTATATGCTGAATTTCAAACTAATTAAAGTCTCTTGGAGGTGGAGGTTTTATCCCTTCTTGTATTCCAAGGAAATAATAGGTGCCCAATAAATGTTTATCATTAGTAGCAATATATGCCAATGCTGCTGATGTCTATTATGAAACTTCATTCTATAGAGCGTTGAGTTTAAAGTGGACAGTAGATTGGCCTTTGTGGAGGAAGGGTCCTGCACCTAACTTCTCCCCTCCAGCCTCCAATGACACTGCCTCTAGGCTGTACCGTGGGGTTCTGACTTCACCCAGGGCTCTCTGTTCGCCCCAGCTCAGGATGTGTATGGCAGGCACAGAAATCGCTCTCGCAGAGAGCCACTTTATTGTTCTTTTCTGGCCTGAGTAGTTCCTGCAGAGTCAGATCTCCTCTTCCCTCTTAATTTCCCCTTCACTGTTTGATAATGAAAATGATTAGCTTACAGGAGAGGAAAATACAGTGGGGCCTTGACTTACGAGTGTCCCGGCTAACGCGTTTTTTGAGATACCAGCTGTCTCTCTGCCGATTTTTTGCATTGAGTTGATAGAGTAATTTGAGTTAACGAGCTCCTTAAGGAGCTCGGTCTCGGAACGAATTAAACTTGTAAGTCAAGGCCCCACTGTAATTCAGTTAAGGGACAAACAACATGTATTAAGTTTCAACTGTGTTCCAGGAATTCCTGGAGCTGTGCTAGGCTGTGAGTATTCAAATATGAATAAAATAGGGCCCATTTTCAAAAAACTCATTGTTGGGTCATGGACACATACATCAACCAGTGTTGCTCCTGTGTGGTACCTGGACCAGCAGCAGCAGCAGCAGCCTGGAAACTTGTTAGAAATGTACATTCTCTGCCTAGTGCCCCCATCTGCTGCTCTGGGGACGGGCTCAGCCACAGGTGAGGTAATGAGCCCTCCAGTGGGTGCTGATGTGCCGGAAAGTTTGAGAGCCATTGCAGTAGACTGAGAAGTGGGATACAACTTAATCAAACACAGGTGAAAGCCATGAGGCATGGTCATCAAAGAGCATCTCTCAGGTGAGGAGGGTCAGCATTGGGTCTTGAAGGAAGAAGAAAAATTTGTGAGGCGGAGTGATGAGAAAGAACAGCACATGCAGAGGTATGGCGTGTGAAATGCCTGCTTCATTCAAGGAACTGCGAGCCCACTGAAGTGCATGGTGGGCTGCAGTTATGCGGACTGCAGGACTCTCAGAGGGAGAGGTAAGCAGGAGTCACCTCACCAGGAAGCTGAAACGCTGCAGACCAGGGGTCGCCAAACTTGCTATAAAGTCTAGACAGTAAATATTTTCGGCTTTGCAGGCCATACAGTCTTCGTCACGACGACTCAACTCTGCCATGATAGCATGGAAGCAGCCATAGGTAAGGTGTAAATAATTGGGCGTGGCTGTGTTCTCAGGAAACTGTGTAGGAACCCTGGAATTTGAATTTCATATAATTTTCAGGTGGTGTGGAATTTTCTTCATTCGTTTTATTTTAACCGTTTAAAAAATGTGAAACACAATTTTTGTATGCAGGCCACACAAAAACAGGCAGCAGGCTGGATTTGGCCCCAGAGCCAGTTTGCAGACCCTGCTGTAGACTAATTTTTTTTTTTTTTTTGAAAGTTCGTGTATGGACTATCATTCATCAGAATCTCTTGCCATGTGTGTGTTTGGGATCATTTCCAGGCCTAATGAGTCTGACTATCAGGGTGGAGGGGCTCCCCAGTGAGTCTCTGAAGTTTAGAGCCACTGCTACCAGTTTTGAGGATGAGTGAAGATGTAAAGTGATCTTTATGGGCGGGTAGAGAAAGAACTGACCAGAGGCAATTTATGGGTGGCTGCAGGGTCATCAACCTACTGAAAATTCTAGATTTTTAGAGGCACGGATTTGTGTCAATATGTGACTTTTCTCATTCAGCAGCTCCTTTCAGGAGCAGAAGTAAAACAGGTAGTTGGCGATTTCCAGGGAAGGTTGTTGGAAAGCTAAGGAGTAAGGGTGTTGAAAGATGCTGACAAGTAGTTGGAAGTGATGAAAGTGAGAAGAGAAACATCCAGAGATGGAGGGACTTTGAGGAGCAGGTGCAGCAGAAGTGAGAGAGCTGGGGACTGGGATGTTGCAGTTGAAGATTCTCAGTGAAGCTTTTTTAGGCGATGATGAAAGTCAGGGTGTGGATGTGGGACCTGGGGTACAAGTCAGTTTGGTTTAGTCAAGGAACTGGGGGTTGGATGGATTGTTCTCTTAAACAGTGAAGCTTCCAAGTTGACTTCGGGGATGTGAGGAGAAAAAGACAATGTAGGACCCCAGCTCCGCAGGATGGTGCAGGTTGATGGGTTCTACCGTGTAAGGACCCGAGAGGGTATGACTTGCTCTGCTACCGGGCACTCAGCCAGCTGCTCTGCAGGCTGCAGCTCATTTAATGTAAGGAGTCTGGGTGGGATCTGAGGGCAGGAAAGGTCTTGTATAAGGATGATGGAAGAAAAATGGTCCAAAGCAGCAATGAAGAACCTGGAAAAGCAGTGATTTTCTTCTTTCTACTTACCCCACTCACTCCCTCTACCCCCATTGTAGTGGTAAACTGAGAAAGAAAATGCTTTGAGGCAAACAGTTCTCTTGCAAGGCTGAGAGTGGAAGGAGGGAGCTGGGAAGACTGAAGTTTTGGATGGAGCAGAGGGAGGGCGAAGAGCAGGTCAGCAGTGGGAAGGAGGGGAGAGGAGCCATCACGGAGGAGGGGGGAGGAGGAAGTCAGGAGCAGCACATGGCTGCAAGTTGAGAAGTGGAACTTGCTTGCTGGGCATGAGGGTGTGCATGAGTGGGAGGTTCTAGGCAGGTAGGGCCCCAGAGATCTGATAAGACTAGTGACTAACCCTGAGCATTTTGGTCTTTCCTGGGGCCACACAAAAGTGTGGTGGGAGCTTCCTTGTGGTTCTAAAGAGGTTGCTGTTTCAAGGTTGAGGGACATCAAAGGGTAAGGTATGTTCAGGGCAATACTGTGAGGTATAAACCCCCAATTCCACAGACTTAAGAGGACAGGGCTGGTGGAGTTGGGGATCATCCATTAGTTAGCTCTGCACACAAAACTGGAGGTGAGCAGTCTCCATTCTAGGGAACTCTGGGTGGGTCCAGCCTGGCTGGTGTGACAGTCTGGTAGCTTCATTTGACAGTAATTGGGCTGAGAGAGTGGAGGTGTGACCACTTACTTCCTGGCATTTCAAGGAGAGGCCTCTGGGTCCTGGAGCTTAGCCTTCCCATTGTAGAATAAGAGCTGTTCTTCAAACTTGGCCTTAGTTTCCCATCTGGCTTAATGATGCCAGAACTTCTGTACTGAATGCTTATGCTGCTAACTGCTCTGCATATGCTATCTACCTCATCCATAGTCATGTGCCATATGCCAACTTTTCGGTCAATGACTGTGGTCCCATCCTATATAATAAAAGCATAATATGCTAAGTGTCTGACCACTCGACCAGTTGCTGTGATGCACACTGACCACCAAGGGACAGATACTCCTACTGGTAGGTTAGATTGCTGATGGGGTCCAGCCAATCAGGACTGGGCGAGAGAGCCGGACATGCCCTAGAGCCCTCCCTCGATTCCTCCCCAGCCCGCCGGCCCTGATCGGCCCGATCGCCTGCCAGGCTGAGGTACCCCACCTGTGCACAAATTTGTGCACTGGGCCTCTCTAGTAAGATTATAATGAAGCTGGAAAGTTCCTTTGGGCTAATGACTTTGTAGCCATTGTGACTTCAGAGTGTAGTGCATTCCTCAAGGGTTTGTGGTGATGCTGGTGTAAACAAGCCTGCACTACCAGTTGGATGCAGGTATAGTGCGTACGAGTAGGTACAGTGCGTACTACTTGATCATGATATAAACAACTGTTACTGGTTTGCGTACTTTCTACACTATACTTTTTATCGTTAGTTTAAAGGGAACTCTTTTTACTTGTAAAAAAGAAGTTTGCTGTAGCACAGTGTGCTTCATCCACCTCATGTTTATCGCATCTCTTGATTGCATCATTTTTCTTGTGCTTGATTTAATCTCGTGTTGTTTTGCACCATACCATGCTGTACAGGTTTATAGCCGAGGAGCAATAGACTGTACCATGTAGGCTGAGTGTGTAGGAGGCTATACTGCCCATGCTTGTGTAAGTGCACTCTGTGGTGTGAGCACAATGACAGCATCGCCTAACGACGCATTTCTCAGAATGGAGCCCTGTCGGTAAGCGGCACAGGGCTGTATTAGCTTATCGAGCACCGTATGCCAAACATTGGGCTAGAACGGGATACAGAGATTAGTGAGGATCCGAGCCTTCTGGGAGACAAATCTGTGAACACTTGTTACTACTGTTTTACCTGTAAACTTGGTAATATATGTACTTGATGCTCTAGGGCTGTGGTTCTCAACCTTCTGGCCCTTTAAATACAGTTCCTCATGTTGTGACCCAACCATAAAACTTTTTTCGTTGCTGCTTCATAACTGTAATGTTGCTACTGTTATGAATCGTCATGTAAATATCTGATATGCAGGATGGTCTTAGGCGACCCCTGTGAAAGGGTCGTTTGACCACCAAAGGGGTCGCGCCCCACAGGTTGAGAACCGCTGCTCTAGGGGCATCTGTGAGGTATAAACAGGGGGCCTGTGCCTATGCCATTGCCCAAGGACATGGCCTCCGCTCCAATGGGCTTGTCCTGAGAGGGTGCCAGGAAGACTTCCTGGGAGCAGCTGCTTTTAAAGGAGAAGGAGAAGGTGGCTGGGTGGTGGCGGGTGAGACAGGCAGAATATTCTAGGAAGAAAGCTGTTTGAACAAAGACACTGAGCCTGGAGAAAAGATGAACGTTCTTTGTGGGTAGTGAATCTTAGTCATCTTGGCATGTTTGGTACAAGGTAGGAACTAAATTAATGTTTGTTGGATTGAAATAGGATTTTATTTACATTTTTCCCTTGGCATGAATGACTAAGTTAAGATAACATTGGGAGCCAGTTCCTTTTACCAACTGGTTTGGCCTGTTCACTATTTGGAACCTACATTTCAGATTGAATAGTCCTAATTTCCAATTTGAAAGTTAAATCACAGCCCAATTTCTGATAGTTAAATGTTAATCTTGGGCTGTTTAAGTCCTAAGTACTCCATTCCCATTTTCATTTTGTGGAGTTGATGGATATATCATAGGCAATGACATGTGCAGATATTCGTATCATTTTTTGGATGAACCATCTCAGGTTCGTGTGAACAACATGTGGACGTTTCCTTGAGCAGCTGAAAGGCAAGTCACGTGGTGCCATCTACTCAAGTGCTCAGAACTCCACTAATAAAAGTTCATGAAGAGATTACATCTAAGGAGATACAATCTGGAAATGTCTTTTGTAGCAGCAGAAATCAGGATGTGTAATTTAATAACAGTGTTTGGTTGCGTGCTTTTCAGAAGCTTTCTATTTTAAGCAAGCCTTTCAGTAAACAAGAAAAAGGGAAAACTTGCTGCATTCTTATTAACGACAATTTCTTGTGGTTTTGCCAGGACAGCACAAGGAAGGAGAGTAATAAGTGAGAAAAGTAACTTCAAGTAGTTTATTCTGGTTAAACACATGCTTTCCTAAAAGACCACTGTCCCTGTGGGCCGGAGAAACATGACTACCTGCCACAGATGAACTCCTTAACCCATTTGTAATGTGTTTTTTAATTATCCCAAAACTGTGTACTTGGTAAATATTTACTGACTTCTTTATAGTAATGTAACTCTGCTTATAACTTTTTAAAGTTATCGTGGTTAATCTTTTATGCATTAGTAGTATTGATCTGATTTGCGGTAATGGTTTTGAAAGTTCACAACAGCATTAATGTGTTTTTTTTTTTAATCCTCACCTAAAGATATGTGTGTTTTTAATTGTTTTTTTTTAATTTAATTTTTTTTTCTTTAGAGAGAGAAGAAAGGAGAGAGAGAGAAACATGGATCAGCTGCCTCCTATATGCACCCTGACCAGGAGTTGAACCCACAACCTTTTGGTGCACAGGATGACACTCCAATCAACTGAGGCACCCAGGCAATGTACAGTGGTTTTAAGTGTTAAATTAAGATATGTCTGGGCTGATAGAGCTGGGGATTTCCCAACCATCATATTATTAAAATATTCCATTCTCAGGTTTATTTACCAAAATAACAATATGAGCTCAGGTTCTAGTCTAGGTTGAAAAAGAGCAGGGGTACATTTGAAAAGGTTCTATTCAGGTGGTTCTAAATTCTTATTTCAAACAAGTAATGAAAATAAAAAAGACTGGTTTGTTCCCTTACCTTCATACCTTTTCCTTCTGTCTCATTCATCATTCTGTATTTCCAGTTTGAAACAAAGGTATACAGCAAAAGGTTGCTAAGGCTTATAGGAAGTTGCTAAATTCAAAAGTCATTTTGTGAAATTTCATGAAGTGGTTTAACTGTGAGTGTCACTGGGGTGAGATATCTTTAGTCCCAACCCCTCCGTCCCACATCACAGTTTTGCTCTGTTTTTGTTTTAATATTCATATTACATATTTATTTATTTTAACTTAAAAATTAAAAAAACCCTAAGTATTTTTTTTGCTTTTATTTTGTATAAATACAGTTTAAAAATTAGTTTTCTGAGTAGGTAGCTTATGTATCAAAATCAAGGCAGAAAAGGGGCTATAATGCAAGGCTAGTGTCCCCCCACACCCATCTTTTCCGCTGCCCAGATCCCCTCTCACGGAAGCCAGGGGGTGCACGCGTGCACACGGAATCTTTTTGACTGTTTCTGGCACAAGTGCTTCCACTCCTTGTCTCTCTCTCCCTCTCTCTCTCTCTCTTTAATAATAGTGTCTCCTAGGGGTTGATCCATATCTGCATACACAGAGCTCTTGTGACACTTGATTTCCTTTCTGCCTTTTCTGAGAGTTTTCTTTCTGTGCTTCCAGCAACAGCCTTGTCCTTAATTAAGCTGAGGCTGGAGGTGCTGCTGGTGGTGGGGGCGGTGGGGGCGGTGGGGGCGAGGCTGGGGAGGGGTCTTCCTCTGCTGACATTCCCAAGAATTGGAGAGCAGTGGGGACCACTTACCAGGGCACACATGGCGGGGGGGGGGGGGGGGGGAGGGGACACTGAGCTGGGGGAGGCAGAGATTGGTGTTTGTTCCCAGTTTTGCCTAAGACTTAGGCAGGAGGACATGGCAGATTCCCACATCCCCTGTGTCTCAGGTAAAAATGTCTCTGCCTCTCACTAGCGAGGTCTCCAGAATTCTTGGCACTGGATTCCCGTAGGCTGGAAACGATACTCTTCCTGACCTATTTAGCTCTTAAATTCTGTGATTCCAAGACCTTCAACAATAGCCACGAAGGGCTGATTTAGGTAGAGAAACACTTTTTGAGGGTAAAGCCCACAAACCAAGACTTTATTTTCCACTTTTCAGTGGATGAAGCTAACATAGCTAAAAGGATTGTTCCTGTATATTTTACTTTCTTATTTCTTCCAATGAAGCATTTTGGTACATGTTGGCTGAAGTGTATTGACCTTGAAAGCTCTGGAATCTCCTCTCTCTCTCTCTCTCTCTCTCTCTCTCTCTATCATTATTCACAGTATTACAGATATCTCCCATTTCTTCCCTTTTTGTCCTCCTCCACCCCACCCCACCCCACCCCAGGCTTCCCCATACTACTGTCTGTGTCCATGGCTTATGTATATATGTTCTTTGGTTAATCTCTTCCTGTACCCTCAACCCCCCTCTGAGATCTGTCAGTCTGTTCCATACCTCTGGATCTATTTTGTTCATCAGTTTATTTTGTTCATTAGATTCCACATATAAGTGAGATCATGTGATATTTGTCCTTCTCTAGCTGGCTTATTTTGCTTAGCATGATAGTCTGAAAGGGTTAAGAGCTCCTTTTTTACAGCCGCATAGTATTCCATTGTGTAAATGTACCACAGCTTTTTTACCACTCATCTATTGATGGGCACTTGGGCTGTTTCTATATCTTAGCTATTGTAAATAATGTTGCTATGAACATAGCCATGCATGTTCTTTGTAATTGGTGTTAAGGGATTCTTAGGATCCCCAGAAGTGGCATTGCTGGGTCAAACAGCAGTTCCATTTTTAATTTTTTGAGGACCCTCTTTAGTGTCTTCCACAGTGACTACACCAGTCTGCATTCCCACCAGCAATGCATCAGGCTTCCCTTTTCTCCACATCCTTGCCAGTACTTGTTTGTTGATTTGTTGATGGTAGCCAGTCTGGCAGGTGTGAAGTCGTACCTCTTTATAGTTTTAATTTGCATCTCTCTGATGATTAGTGATGTTGAGCATTTTTTTCATATGTCTGTTGGCCATCTGTATGTCTTCTTTGGAGAAGAGTCTATTCAGGTCCTTTGCCCACTTTTCAATTGAATTGTTTGTCTTCCTGGTGTTGAGTTGCATGAGTTCCCTGTATATATGATCAGATGTATCATTGGCAAATATGCTTTCCAATATAGTAGGTTCCCTTTTCACTTTTTTTTTTTTCTGCGCAGAAGCTTTTTAGTTTGAGGAACAAATTTGGAGGGAATCACAATATCTGATAGCAAACTATACTACAAAGCCATTGTAATTGAAGCAGCCTGGCACTGGCACAAGAACAGGCGTATAGACCAGTGGTCGGCAAACTCATTAGTCAACAGAGCCAAATACCAACAGTACAACGATTGAAATTTCTTTTGAGAGCCAAATTTTTTAAACTTAAACTATATAGGTAGGTACATTCAACTTTAAATTCAACTTTAAATTCACGGTTTTCATCTTCTGTTTTTCTTTGCTTCTTCTTTGTAACCATCTCAAACAGGGCACCTAAAAAAATGTTTCATTTTATAATAATAAAGCCACCAGCACAAAATAATTACAATTCTTAAATTGATGACAAAAATACCTGTAGGATTTGTAGCTGGTTGGAAAAATACAGGTAACTTTATGCTTCGAGTAGGTACTTTTGTCACCCACGCGACTAGCACTAACCACTGCACATGAGACTGCTGACTGACTGGCTCGCTCAACTCGTGCATGAATCGCGCGCCTCCCCTGCGCTGTGTATCCTGCGGCCCACCTGCGCCCGTCTCCCGTTGCCCGTTGGACCAACACCTCCCACTTCTTCTAACGCCACTTCTTCAAAATAGACTCGCCCAGGCCAAAAACCGACTTCTGTGCATGGGCCACGAAGTTTCAGTCACGCCCGCATGTGGTATTTTGTGGAAGAGCCACACTCAAGGGGCCAAAGAGCCGCATGTGGCTCGCGAGCCGCAATTTGCCGACCATTGGTATAGAGCAATGGAGGCACCAGAAATCGAACCATACCAACATGGTCAATTAATATTTGACAAAGGAGGCAAAAGTATACAATGGAGTAAAGATAATTTCTTCCATAAATGGTGTTGGGAAAATTAGGTACATGAAAAAGAATGAAACTAGAGCACCAATTTGTACCCTACACAAGAATAAACTCAAAGTGGATAAGATGCTTAAATGCAGGTCATGCAACTATAAAAATCCTAGAAGAAAACATAGGTAGTAAAATTTCAGATAATTCACACAGCAATATTTTCACTGATACATCACCTAGGGCAAGAGAAACAGGAAAAACTTAACAAATGGGTCTTCTCTCTTCTTTTACCTCCTTATTGGAGTAAAGTCAGAATGCCGTAAGGCCCTGGCTGGTGTAGTTGGTTGGTCATCATCCCATGCACTGAAAGGTTGCTGTTTGATTCTTGGTCAGGGCACATGCCCGGGTTTCAGGCTCGATTCCCCATGATGGGGGTGGGGGGTGCAGGAGGCAACTAGTCGATGTTTCACTCTCACATGGATGTTTCTCTCTCCATCTCCCTTCCTTTAACTCTAAAAATCAATTTAAAAATCTTAAAAAAAAAGAATGCCTTAAGAATTTGGAAGAAAGAGCATGTAGAGAAGAGCTTCTGTTTGTTGTGTGCCAGGGAAGTTGAACTGTTTTACTTCCTTCTCTAACAGACAATTGCCTGTTCTTCTCCAAACAATAAGTGTTAACTTACCTGCAGGCCATTTTACAAAAGGGAAGCAAATCAATATTTATATAAAATTAGATTCAGAGAGAAATTTTATGCAAATGTGGAGGGAAAGACAAAAAGATTTTTTTTTTTTTTTAACGTAAGAGGCCTGAGATGGAGTTTACCAAAAGACCATCTTACATTTATTTTTGTAATCTCAGCTGTATTGAGTTAACTTGTACCTCAGTTAGCTATACTGAGTTTCCAAACTTCCAAAGTTGACTTACATATAATTTATCTTCATACTGAGGTATTTCGAATGTCTTTTTACATGTCTTTATCTGAATACCAGTTCTGTTATCTTAGTTTAAAGAAGGGCAAAATGTAGTAAAACTAAAAGAAGTCATTTTGTCAAGATTTAGGGTGGGGCGCTATTTCATCATATGTGATGAATTGTGACTGTCCTTTTTTTTTTTAAAATATATTTTATTGATTTTTTACAGAGAGGAAGGGAGAGCGGTAGAGAGTTAGAAACATCGATGAGAGAGAAACATCGATTAGCTGCCTCCTGCACACCTCCTATCGGGGATGTGCCTGCAACCCAGGTACATGCTCTTGACCGGAATCGAACCTGGGACCTTTCAGTCCGCAGGCCAACGTTCTATCCACTGAGCCAAACCGGTTTCAGCATGACTGTCCATCTTAGTTAATTGAATTTGCAGAGAGACTTCGAAGGCAGGTAGTGGGCTATAAAACAACTTAGAAATTGACCACTTACGAGGTTTTTTTTTTGTTATAAGAGCTGAAAAGTCATTTCTTGTGTACTTGGCAACCCTCAAACATTTATTAGTGTAATATGTATCTAGATTTGGTTCTCTGTTGCCAGTTTCTTGAAAAATTGGAGGAGTTAAAAAAGAACAAGAAAAATTGTTATAAGCTAGAGACTGAAGATTGCTAAACAAAAGAAAATGCACTTGATTAAAGAGTTAACTAAAGATGGCAAAAGCCACAGATTGTGGAGTGGCCATTAATGGGGACCTTAAAATGCTGATTATGTAACCATAAATGGGGCACACCACTAATGCATGTCATTTCCTGAACAAGGCCTTGAACTTGATGGTCTTGGAGAGTTCCTCTGTTGTGTTATTTTGTAATTAACCCTCTCTCACTCAAGTGAAAATTCCAAGGGTCTCCCCAGTATTTTCAGAAACAACTTGCACATCTTTTAAAGACACCTTTTGCTTCATAATAGATGGATCACATTTGTTGAAAATTAAGAAAAAAACTTTTTTTACTTTGGAATAATTTAGTAGAACAGTTGTAATGATAGTGCAAAGACTTTTTATACATGCCTCACTCATTTTTCTCCAATGTTAACATCTTACATTGCCATGGTGCATTTGTCAAAACTGAAAAATTAACACTGATACATAACTATTAAATATCAGACTTTTTTAATTTCACCAATTTTTTCATTAATGTCTTCTTTCTATTCCAGGATCCTGTACCTTACAATTCACCTATCTAAAATGTATAATTCAGTGTTTTTAGCATATTCACAAGGTGGTGTAACCATTGTCACAATCTAATTTTAGAATATTTTTGTCCCCCCTGCCCCCCCCCCCCCCCGCCCCGAAAGAAACTGGTTATCATTAGCAATTTCGACTTCTTTCCAAATCCCACCTCCCTCCTTGTCCTCTTCCACCAGTCCCTGGCAACCACTAATCTACTTTCTCTCTCTATAAACTGGCCTGTTCTGGCTATTTCACATAAATGGAATCAAATAATATGTATCTTTGTGATTGGTTTCTTTTATTTCCAAGCGTGTTTAGTGATGTTTGGACTGGGTGCTCATGCTCTGTTGTACTTTCTCTGTGGGAATATCTAGAGACCTGGATTTAAAGCACAAGCCTTCTGAGGGTTTGCGTTTCCTTCTGTCAGGGCACCTGGGGGCTCTCCCAACCAGGCTCGCTGACATTGCAATGTCTGCTTTGGATTTATTTATTTATTTATTTTTCCCCATACAGGGCCTGTGAACTCAGACCTCCAAACTCTTATTCTCAGGGGAGTCATTGTACATGTTCTCTCTCTGCTCAGAGGCAAAACTCACATAAATACACATCCCACTGTCTTTGTCTGTGGAGAGGGCTTTTTTCTCTAGTGAGGTGCTACCTTTCAGAAGTTTAGGAGGGGTCCTGCCTTCAAGACATGTCTTAGTTTTATGCAGTATCTCTAATTTCTTTCACTTCCCCTTTCTCAGCCTGCTTTGGGTCTGGTGCCCAAGCTCTAGGTGACCTGAATGGGCATATGCCCCAGAGCAAGTGCCATCTCTCATTTCTGCTTTCTTGCATTTCTGGCTTCTAAGGAATTCTCCTACTTTCCCACCACTTCAGCTGTGCATGGGAGTAATCAAGCACATCAGTATGAACTCACGTTTAGCTTAATATAGATATAGATGGTTGCATGTAGGAATATTTATAAATGTATATATATATATTCAAGGGTTAGTATACACACACATATATTTCCTTGATCTGTTAGTGAAAAGAGTCTACAAGGAGTGACATTCCATTAGCAATGAGCATACCTACACTTAGACCTTGGTTTCTAAGACCTTCATCCAGTAAAAGAAACCAGGGATCCTTGGAGATATGGCTGATTCTGGAACTGGGGCAGGAAATATACAGAATGAGGGCGCAGTATCTCATAGTGCCAGAAAGTAAAGAAGTACAAAAACAAAACCAAACCCATCTTGTTGAGAGTGTGTCAAGTGGACATAGGAACTGACAGAAATAGCTTCTAGTGGTCAAAGCTGGAACAATTTGAGCAATAAAATAAAGAAGTAGTCGATTATAAAAGCATAGATTAAAGAAATATAAATTATCAATCTATAATCTATAGGTTATAAAAGTATTAGAGTGTAAACAAGAGTATAAAATACATATCCATGAGTTCATACTGAAATAAATGAATGATTGAGTAAATAAATAAACAGGGAAATAGACAAATCTACTTGCAGAATTCCAAATAATTCATGTAGATACTCTTCCTTCAAGGAGCAGAAATATTACTCTTCACTTCTTAAGTGTGGGCTGTGCATTGTGACTTCTTCCTAAAGAGATCAGTATGGAAAAGGTTTGGGGGAAGAGTATAGTGGAGGAACCTTACAAATATTACCTTGTCCAAGTGACCAAGGTCAGCACCAGCAGTGATAATTGTATAGATAGTACATTATCCTTAATATGACACGGGGAAAAGGATACTTTATTTCTGTGCTCTTTCTTCCCCAAACCATTAATTCCCGTCTGATTTTGAGAAAAACATTAGACAGATCTCAATTGAGAGAGTCTACAAAATACCTGATGAGTATACCTCAAAGCTGTCAAGGTCATCCAAAACAAGTCTGAGAAACTGTCATAACCATGAAGGGCCTAAAGCAATGGCTCTCAACCTTCATAATGCTGCGACCCTTTCATACAGTTCCTCATGTTGTGGTGACCCCCAACCATAAAATTATTTTCGTTGCTACTTCGTAACTGTAATTTTGCTACTGTTATGAATCGTAATGTAAATATCTGATGTGCAGGATGTATTTTCATTGTTACAAATTGAACATAATTAAAGCATAGTGATTAATCAGAAAAACAATATGTAATTATATATGTATTTTCCGATGGTCTTAGGCAACCCCTGTGAAAGGGTCGTTTGACCCCCAAAGGGGTCGTGACCCACAGGTTGAGAACCGCTGGCCTAAAGAGACATGACAACTAAATGTAATATGGTATCCTGGATGGGATCCTGGGTCAGAAAAGGGCATTAGGTAAAAACTAAGAAAATCCGAATAAAGTATGGGCTTTAGTTAGTACTGCTATATCAACATTGGTTCATTAACTGTAACAAATGTACCATCTCTATATATATAAAGCCTAAACAACTGAATGACCGAATGACTGGTCGACCGGTCGCTATGACACGCACTGACCACCAGGGGACAGATGCTCAACGCACAGGATCAGGCTCCCTATTGTCTGGATCAGGCTCCCTATTGTCTGGATCAGGCCTGCGAGTATCAGGCCAAAACCAGCTATCCGACTGGGGTAGCTGGGGGTCCTGAATTGTGAGAGGGTGCAGGCCAGGTCAAGGGGCCCCACCAGTGCACGAATTCGCACACCGGGCCTCTAGTAAGATATAAGATGCTAATAGAGGAAACTGGTGGTGGTATGTATGGAAACTCTGTACTACCTTTGCAATTTTTCTGTAAATTTAAAAGTGTTCTAAAGAGTAAAGTTAATTTAAAAAGTGGATTTAAAACAAATTTTAGATCTATGATTATTACTTGTGCTATATCTGTGAACATGGAGCTCACCATATGTCAGAAATAGAAGTTGAGACCAGTATGTTTTTAGAGAATTTTCTATTCAGAGGAATGGAAAGAAAAATGCAGTTACATGGGTATGTGTTTGTGCTTTAGATTGACCTGTTGCTTGAAAGTTAGATTTATTAAAATCTTTGCATGCTTCTAAGTCACATTTAGTAAAGATGTAAAGGACTTTTAGTTTACCCTGCATCCTCGGGCTCCTCACCAGGTAATTTTCATTAATGTATAGTTGTTTCATAAGATAAATATTTTTCTCCTGGTAATATCAAGCAACAGAACCACCAACAAACAAAACCTTCCATTTATTTACCATTACACGTGGAGATGTTTCCTCATTAAGTTTTGACCTTGGAGATTGCTCTTTTGCCTCTCAGTTCTCCATTCAACAGAAACATGCTAAGTGCATATTGTTTAATCTATAGAATTCATGAAAAAGACTGTTCATAAGGAATGATGGAATACTAGCTGCATAAAAGTAGACCAGCTTTCAGACCCAGGCTGTGTAATTAACATCTGGGTTTCCTTCTGAGATCTGGCCTGTGAACTCACCTTGCTCTAAGATAGTGGGAAGAATGCTGGAATAGGACTGTAAAAAGTTGGGTTCTAGGTTTAGAGCCAGGATTTAGTAGATGTGAGACCTTGGACAAACTATTTAAACTTTCTGAGCCTGATTCCTTATTTGTAAAATGAGCTAATAATTTCTACATCAATGGGTAGTTGTGAATATCAAATGAGGTGGGTGGACCCATGGGGAAGGTTTTAGTTAGTAAACATGTTGATGTTGTTTGCTGTTATTTCCCCATTGTCAGCCCATCACATTTTTGTAGCCAATAGGGACAAAGGCTTTGTTGTAATAGCAATGAACTTAAGAAATACACATTTCCTGTCTTCTAGGAGTGTACTTTCCAGTGGTCAAAGCTCACGCCATTGAAACTTCTTAGATTTAAATACGTTCTTGGGATTACCTTAATGAATGGATAGGATGCCTGGGCAGTGAGGTGGGTGTGAGTGGTTTTGGAGGAGAAATTGGGTTTTCAGTTTGTATCTGGTTAAGAGAAAGAAAATACTTGATTTAGAGCAGTGGTTCTCAACCTTCTGGCCCTTTAAATACAGTTCCTCATGTTGTGACCCAACCATAAAATTATTTTCGTTGCTACTTTATAACTGTAATGTTGCTACTGTTATGAATTGTAATGTAAATATCTGATATGCAGGATGGTCTTAGGTGACCCCTGTGAAAGGGTCATTCGACCGCCAAAGGGGTTGCGCCCCACAGGTTGAGAACCACTGATTTAGAGGCTGCTAGGGGATGAAAGGGTTTAGGGTACTTCAGGGCAGAAAAGATGGGGCAGAAGAAGGCAGTGGGTAAAAACATGGATACAGGTGGGAAGAAAACTTTATTTTGACTTTAGTGAAATGTGAGGGTGGAGATCGAGGCTGAAATGCAAGTAAGCTTAGTGCACCCCGGAAGTGTGAAAGAACCTTGCAAAGGAATGACTCTTATCAGGTAAACATTGTTTCTTATCACTTGAAATGTGATACTTGTTCCTTTGGGTGTGTTTATAGCCTCCAGAGTGGTTTTGCCTGTGGGGATATTAAAAAAAAGTCAGCTGACTTCAGTAACAGGTTTTTACTTAGCCAGCTGGGTATATATAAAATACATAACTTCTTTCTATCTCTCTTCCAACAAAAAGGAAAATACAGCTTAATATGGGCCATAGCTGCTCCTATTTATTCTATCGTACGGCAATATTTCTACCTTCAACTTCTGGTCATAGTGCTAATCAAGCTACACATTAAAATTCCTACGATGAGTGCTTCCGATATACAGTGCTAAACATTCCATATAAATGATCTAAGCCACACAACAACCCCGTGTGGTAAGAAATAATAGCCCCCATGAAAAAACAGGGAGGGTAAGTCACTGTGTAAGATCCCATGGCTGGTCAGCAGTAAAGCAGGGATTTGGACCCAGGACGTTTGGAATCCCAACCTAGACTCCTATCCACTCTTGTGTGTTATGCCTCAAGGCATCAAGTGCAGTCGCAAAGCTGGATGCCTTTGAGAATATTGGGGTCAATCTGAGAATGAACCAGAAAGTAAAGCAGTTATGCATCTGTCCTGTTTGGCTTATCCAAAGTGGTAAAATGACCCAGGGGACACATTTTATAAGTAACACTGTGAAAGGGCAGGTGGCCATAGCAGTCCACTTGGTGCTGGTCTGGGCATAGCTCCCCAGGTGTTTAGTGCTGAGTGTCAGCTTTTAAGAGGGACATTGGCAAACTGAGGTATAGCAGAAGGCAGGTGAGCAGCAAAGCGTGCAGTCTTGAACCTAGTACATGGCAGGAGAAATTGTTGAAGGAAGAGGAGGTGTTTAACTTAAAGAAGAAAAGCCTTAGGGATGATATAATACTAGTTTCAGATATTTGAAGAGTATAATTATGCTCTGTTCTCAGCAGAATTTAACTCAAGGGATGGAAACATTGGGGAGTTAGGTTTCAATCTGTCATAAACTTCCTTATTAATGAGAGTTGTGGAGATAAAAGAATTGATCATCATTGGTGTTCAGGAGTCCCCCATCCTCGGTGGTTTCCAAGCAGAAGCTTTGTGGTGACGATTCCCATGGTTAGGTGTTATGCCCAGATTTCAGGATCCCCAAAAGACCACCAGGGAGCCAGCCGAGTCCGATGCAAAAGCAAAGAGTCTTTATTCGAGCTAGCTCGGCTCCCCGACCACACTCACCGACGCAGCGGCAAGCAGCAGGAGAGAGCTAGCTCTGTGGGAAGAGGGGTTTTATAGGGGGGTTGGAGTAAGGGGAGGAGAGAGGACTGTGGGCCCTGCCGATTGGCCAGGCGCAAGTTGGGGTCTTGTTACACAGGATGTGGTCATATCTATGGCGCGCACTTCCCTTGATTATCATTGGTTAATTTAAAGAAATCCTAGGTGTGGCTAGCAGAGGCTTGGGCTTCTGGGAAGAAGCTCCTTGCTGAGCACATGGCTAATGGCGGCCGCCTCAAGAAGTCGAATTAAAGAGTCACATTTATTGCAATGCGGGACTATGAGGGGCCATTTCCCAGATCTCATAGTGATAAGATGGTGGCAAAACCAGACTTATATAGGCAAAGATCACAAAGGTATTGATTACATCTCAAGGTTTGGAATGAGGAACCTGGTTTGCAAAAAAGCAGTTTACAGAAGCAGATTTAAGCATGTTAATTATAGTTTTGGGTCTCGGGGTCACAGAATTGACAGAAACACCTATCTAGAGCCCTTGGGTCTTGAGACCACTGAGTTGTCAGGAATTCATTATCTAGAGCCATCGAGGCAATTTAGAGTAATTATGCTGTCCTGGTCTTGGGACCACTGAGTCAGCTGGAACGCATCATCTGTGGCCACTAAAACAATTTAGGATAATTGTGCTGTCCTGTTCCCCAGGTACAGAAGAATGTGCTTTCTAAAACCAGTAAGATAACAATCAATGGGATAGTCATTCAATCGAATGGGATGATGTATACAATTCAGAAAATCAAAATAACCTGTCCATTGTTAAACAAAGCAAATAGGTACCATACTTCATTATAGACAGAGCACAAGAAATCTAATGACTCCAAAGAAGAGACAATAAGAGACAATTGCAGGAAGGGCCATGGAGAGTTTTGTTTTTAAAGATAGAGGGGAGTTGTCCATATTTGAAGATAGAAGTAGAGAAATCACAAAACCTGTGGAGAAGAAGCTGACAGAGACTTGTTGGATGCAGAATGGATTAAATGTGAAAGGGGACAGGATCCAGCACCTGGTCAACTGAGGATATCAGGAGTATGTCCCCTCTCCACCTGGAAGGATGGGGTTGGCCCGATTCACTTCAAGGTGGAGACAGCAAGAAGTGTGGGTGCTCCTGCTCTATAGCCTTGGCTTTGCTTTTTTATTCAACTGAAGAATGCCTGGGTGAAAATGTGAAAATTAATTTATCTGTATTTATTCTACAGAAAGAGCCAGTAGATATGAGCAATCAAAAGGGTGGGGTGGGCTCAGCGTGCCCTAAGGATCTAAGGCATCCTAACATGGCTGACAGTGTCCTTGGTTTATAGCACTCATTCCCTAACAGTGGTTACCATGACAATCACCTGGGCAACTTTTTAAACACAGGGATTCCTGGGCCCCACCCCTGAACTTTCTGAGTCAGAATTTCCTAAAAAGTCCCAGTCCGAGAGTCAGGGAATCTAAAGAATCAATCTACCCTTTAGGAGCTGCCTGGGATATGCTGCGTGACTTTAACAGGAAGCGTGACTTTCTAGAGTATAAAAACTTTGAGTAAAGGTTTGTCTGAACTTTTACTTCTCTAGGGACTTGTTCTAAATTTTTGCTCACTTGGGAATTTCAAGTCTCCCATGGTAATCAGGCTACTTGCTATTTCCTAGGCTGAGCCAGCCTTTGTTTGTATGGGTATGTGCTTTGTTGTTTACCATTTTTAGCCTTCCATGTCTTGTTCCTATGAAGACTGTGAGGCATGTCTGAGTACCTTGGAATCTTTTTCTCTAGGTGCTATTCCAACTTACAGGGTTGCCTCTTTCTCATGCCCCATATGATGTTTCCATTGTGCTTTTAAACTTCAGTAGAAAACCAGTGTTCTGTTAAGTTTCTTGCTTTTTTGACCTGACCAATGAATTATTACTTTTCTACTTATTCTTTCACTAGAGGCCTGGTGCACGAAATTCGTGCACTTGGGGGGTCCCTCAGCCTGGCCTGCACCCTGTCGCAGTCCAGGAGCCCTTGGGGGATGTCTGATTGATGGTGTAAGCTGTCAGTTGGACATCCTTAGTGCTGCCATGGAGGCGGGAGAGGCTTTTGCTACTGATGTTGCGTTTGCCAGCCATGAGCCCGGCTTCTGGCTGAGCAGCGCTCCCCCTGTGGGAGCGCACTGACCATCAGGGCGCAGCTCTTGCATTGAGCATCTGCCCCCTGGTGGTCAGTTCGCATCATAGCAACTGGTCGTTCTGCTGTTCAGTTGATTTGCATATTAGCCTTTTATTATATAGGATAGTAATTAATCCAGGGTCTCTTAGTGACATGACTCTCTTTTTTTTTATTTCTCTCTTTTTTTGGTTGAAGATGGAGATTGTTGAATCTTTTCTGGCTTCGCACATTGTTTCAAATTCGTGAAATAAGAATTTGGAACTATTTTTACAGGGGAAGAAGGAAGAAGAAAGTTAGCTCTGTGGGACCATAGCAGAGAATTTCCCTGGAGAACACATCCAATAAGTGCACGTGGAAGAGCCATTTAGATGTTTGTGCTAGATGCGTCATATGTATTTTCTTGTAGAATTTTCTTGTAGCATCTATAAGAAATTTTCTTACAGAATTTCTTATAGATTATCCTAACAATGATCTTATTCCCTTCACATTTTATAGACATGATCTAGGCTCATGGAGATTAGATCACTTGTTCAAGGACAAATAGCTAGCAGTAGAATTGATTGTCTGACACCAAAGTCCACGTTTTTTCCAATATGGCATGCTTCCTACTTTGCTCAGGTCTTCAGAATTAATAGAATGTGGCCATCATAAGAAGGCTAGGCCTTAGAATTAAATGGTTAGTGCAAATGGAGTCGCCATTGGTCACTGGTGTTTAAACATTCCAGGCAGCTTAGGAATTTTGTCTCATGTCCTCCGGAGGACTTTATATTAATATCTGAATGAGCAAGTTGTGGCAGTGAAAGGTGTTTTAGAAGAATAAACATAGAAGGTTATTTTTATCCGAAAGATGTTTAAGTTTGAAACAAATGTTTCCAGCCAACTTGGTAAATAGTTTCATGCAACTTTTTCTTAAAGCTGAATGGCCTATGCTTTGCTTTCCCCATGTCAGATTGTGGAACTTGTTAAATTAACTAGAAATTGAATCAAGGCACTTTGGTTTTTCTTGTGAATTTCTGGTTAGTTTATTTAATTTCAGAAGCAGACGTTTTCCTTCTCATGTGGTTTTCGTAAGCCCCAGACACAGACACATTTTTTACCCTTTATGTTGCTCAAGGTGTGCCTTTGATAGAATATTTCTGTTCTCCATCTTCAAAGGCTCCCCAGAGCTCTGCCCCAAAGTGATGGCTCCTCAGGCTGACCTCATTGACTCTACAGGTTTAGAGCCAGCAACTAGCCAGGGAATACTTGCTCAGTAAACTTGCTTCAAACACCATTCCACAGCCTCGCACCCATGGGGCTCATGGCTTCCCGAGCCTACGGCTGCCTGAGCCGTGGGCCTTGCAGCCACTTTGTCCGAATGGACGTCCGGAAGACATCCACCCTAATTAGCATATTACCCTTTTATTAGTATAGGTATCCGATCATCACTTGTAACCTTAACCTTGCACAATGTTATATGTCAATTATATCTCAGTAAAGCTGGAAAGAAAAAGATTCTTGGTTCTGTGGAAATGCCCATAATCTTATTGCAAAGCCAGACTCTTGTTTCCAGGGGCACAAAAAAGGTGAAATACTTGCAGATGAAGACATAACTGAAGCTTTCAGCCAGTTTCCGTCCTCTTACTGCCATTTCCTCCTCCCAATGACGCATTGATGGGAAGCATTCATTACAGGCGGGAGTCAGGCAGAGCTGGCACCAAGCACCGGCAGGGCCTGGGGCCAGTCACTACCTCTCTCTGAATCTTAGTCTTCATCTGTGATGTGGAGCTAATAATACCTGCCTCGTACGTTTGTTAAGAGGATGGAATGAAAAAAATATAGAATGCTTGGTTCACAGAGAATAAAATTAATTTTTACTATTGTGTGTTGGGCACTGTTCTCGGTGCTTGGCTTACAATGGTGAGTAAAACTTAACTGCCTACAGAGAACCAAGTTTAGCTAGACTATAGATACACATATACAAAAAACGCCATTGCAATTATGTGTGGCGATTAAAATGTCAGATACATACAAGTAGTACAGAGGCCGTACAGAGGCGGTTGCCTAGCCCAGCATGTGTGTGTGTCTGGGGGTGGGAACGAGGAGCTGGTTTCTGAGAGGAGGGTGTGGGTAGGGAGTGGAGGTGGGAAGATGGCAGGGGATGAGGGTGAGCTGAAGGGCTTTGGAGCCAGGAAGAGACATGATTGGATGGTGCTTCCATAGTTGATTTGGTGGGGGACAGTTTGAGGGGTGCAGACGAGTAGCTCACCACAGAATTTGGGCTAGTCTTCCTCCCGGGGACCGAGGCCCAGCTCTCAGCCTTTGCTTCGTTACTAGCGTCCTGCTCTCCAAGGGTGGCTGCCCCTCCTTGTCTGCCTGTCTGCCATGGTGGCTTCCAGTATGGTCTAGTCTACCCTGATTGTCACCCACTATTCTCTGTCCACCTGTTGTCAGTGGTGTCACCAAAGACAGTGTCCTCCCTCCCACCCGATCTGCTCAGTGACCAGGGACGCTGTGATCATCAGCTGGCTTTGCTGGCCAGGCTGAATTTCCCTGTCTGCACCAGCACATCCATGATGCCCCAGATGCTCCCTTCACGGTGGTTCTGCTGCTGGGTCCCTGCCTCTTCCCGCGCGTCGTGCTGTGAGTTCCTGGCCGAGATCCCCGGATTGCTAAGGTACTGTTTATTCGGAGTGGAAGCAGTGTCACAGATTCAGGGCAGGGCTTTGTCGGCAGCAGACCTCGGTAGGGTCACAACTGTCCAGGATCCTATTTCTTTGCTTTGCTAATTAGTCTGGACTCGGGCTTTTTGTCAGTGGACTTACACTGGATGAGGTTGATGGATGGGTGCCAACCAACAGGATGGCATGTTATCCATTCACTGTGACTAACACCGCTGATAAGCACCTTGGACATACTGATGTTGGGTAGTCATTCCACTTATATCCCAGAGAGGAGACTTTCCTTGCTAATTCAGGGGTGGGCAAACTTTTTGACTCGAGGGCCACAATGGGTTCTTAAACTGGACCGGAGGGCCGGAACAAAAGCATGGATGGAGTGTTTGTGTGAACTAATATAAATTCAAAGTAAACATCATTACATAAAAGGGTACGGTCTTTTTTTTTTTTTTTTTTTTTTAGTTTTATTCATTTCAAACGGGCTGGATCCGACCCGCGGGCCGTAGTTTGCCCACGGCTGGAGAAGTAAAGGGAACTAGCCGGTTTGGCTTAGTGGATAGAGCATCGGTCTGTGGGCTCAGTTCCGGTCAAGGGCATGTACCTCGGTTGCAGGTTTGATTCCCAGCCCCAGGTTGGGATGCGTGTGGGAGGTAACCAATTGATGTGTCTCTCACATTGACGTTTTTCTCTCTGTCTCTCCCTCTCCCTCCCACTCTCTGAAAATCAATGGAAAATATCCTCGGGTGAGGATAAAAAAAAAAGGTAAAGGGAGTCAGCCAGGTGGGCATCATGGTCATGGTGATTGAGCCATGCTGGTCAGAGGGGCCCAGTTGCATCAGATGGCGGTTCCTGGCTCAGCGGGTTGTGGCACCTGTTCACCATGGGTGCTCACATACTCAACTTTTTTTTCTCTTTCTGTTTAAAAGAATCCTTGTGGCCCTCCCCTTTCTGAACACATTATCTCTTCCAGGTAGATTATAGTGCCATGGATTAGATTACAGTTTATTTTGGTTACGTTCCAGTCTCGGGGACAGGACGGCCTGCCAGGTACCTTGAGTGAGAAAGGAACCAGGGGGAGCAGAGGACAGGGAGCCCTCTCTGTTTAGTGGTCTGCTGGGCTAGCTCTACCCCTTTCTCTACTAGGTGGCTGGCAAAGTGGCTGTCGTTTTTGTTCATTCAGTAACTGCAGCACAATGCCCGAACTCAGGCTCCCTGGGAATATTTATGTAATTGAATAAATTTAAGTGACTACCTTTCCTCCACTTTAGAGTTCAAGAGAGAAGAAGTCAGGATGGAGAGCAAAGGCCGGCAGGAGAAAATAGAATGAAGTGGGAGCAGGAAGAAAGAGAGGGCTGAAGAGCAGTGATAATAAGAAGGTGAAAGAAAAGAGATTTTTAAAGGGTGAAGGAGAGGTCACCCAGCAGGCATTGACATGGCCCAGGGTGCTGTGCTCCCTTCTCCCCGAGATGGTCCTGCCCCTTTTAAGTGGCTCTCACCACCCTTGTCTTGCGGTGGTATTTGGTGGGGATTCACCTCAGCAGTGGGCAGTGTGGCCTCTTTTATGGCCAGAGTCATTCATAAAACATCTCTCCCCATTGCAGCCACCAAGATGGGAAATGCCCTCAACAGGCCAGCACTTTGTCAACTCCGAAGTAGGCGAGATTAAATCATCTGGCTCCTATTTTTAGCCTGTTGTTTGCACTGCCTAAAACAGATTGGTTCAAGGCAATCATTTGCTACTCTTTCTGTTTTAATTATATGTCTCGTTAAACTCAGTTTGGGCTAAATCAAACTGGTTTCTGGTCATTTCACTTTCTTTAATTCTTAAATTTTAAGTTCTAATTAAGCCTTTCTGTACCACCAAATTGAAAACGTTTTGCAGATTTACCTAAGAGATATCATTTATTAAATGAAAGTTTTCATTAAATTCATTTGTCCATGGATACACAATGCTTTTAAATAATAAAAAAAGAAAAGTAACAAATAATTGGTGTTTGATAAGTGTTAGAAAGGAGAGTGAGTGTCACATTTAAGGTCAGACATTCAAATAATGTCTAGGGCAGTTCAAAAGTGAAATTTTGTTGTTAGACTTACCAAGTGCAGACAATTCTTTTTTTAAAAAAGATTTTTTAAAATTGATTTTTAGAGAGAGAGGAAGGGGGGAGAGAGAGAGAGAGAGAGAGAGAGACAGAGAGAGAGAGAGAGAGAAAAACATATGTGAGAGCAGAATATTGATCGGCTGCATCCTGCATACCCTCAATGGGGATCGAGCCTGCAATCTAGGCATGTGCCCTGACCAGGAACCGAACCAGCCACCATTTTGGTGCACGGGACAACGCCCAACCAACCGAGCTGCACTGGCCAGGGCCAGACAGCTCTTGCGTTTAGTCAGTAAAAACTCAGAGCGCCTGATTCTGTAGGGTCAGAGAGTGGGGGGCAGCGGGTTCAGGACCACTAGTGTTTATTGGAGCAAGAAAAGGGTTAGTGAGCTGGCCTTGAGGCATGTCTGAAGGTCCACATTGGGGAGGCCTCAGGAGATGGCAGAAGTGAGCAAAGGATGGAAAATGGTAAAGCCAGTGGGGAGAAAGTTGGTCAGGAGACTTGGGGAACTATGAAAATGGCAATTAGTGAGAGCAAGGGTATTGGAAATGGTTGGAAAAAGGAATGAGGGGGGATTTAAGCAGGTGGAGGATATAAGCAATCTCAGAGGCTTGTTGAAAAGAAACCAAGAATTGTCTGCTTTCTATGCCATGCAGAGCTCAGCTGGCCAAGGTTCCTCTCTGCAAGGAAGATTCAGTCTGGTAATGGGGATGAGCCGTATGCACACACTTAGGGTGCAGGACAGCATGGGGGGGGGTGCAGGAGGCCGGCAGAAGCCCATTGCAGGAGTTGACCAAGGGAGGGAGAGATTGAACGCTTGCTTCTCCCCAGTTCTTTGAGGGAAAGTATTGCTTTGTTTTGTTTTAAACCCAATTCTTGGCAAGTCCTTGACATTGACTAGATACGCAGTGCATATTTAGTGAGCTGAACTTTGATGCAGAGTGGCCATGTGGTGGGATAACCTTGCTCCCCCTGTTATATGGGGGTCAGTACAATGTATTTACTTCCCATGCTGTCTTGTAGTCATAATGACTATATGAAGTGAATCAGATAGCTGTCAGGTGGAAATCAGCCTGCTCCCCTAGGCTAAGTCACTTCATCCCTGCCAAAGTGGTAAACACATTTAGAATAATTTTTGAGTTAGGAAGGATTTTATGGGTCAGTGTGGATCTCCTGATTCCCCCATTGTGGGTCTCCTGATTTCCCTCAGGGGTTAGATGAGTTGTCTGATGTTTAATTCATAATAGGCATTGACTACAACCCACATTGAGCCTGTCACAGAGCTAGTCAGTATGTGGACCAGGATTAGGAATGGATATCTTCACTGTGACTCCAAGTATACTTGGAAGGGCTAGCCTATCTAAAACAACTATTGATTTTTAAATATTGATTTCCCACAATCCTGCAATGCTTTTCTAATATTGCTAAGTTTCCGTGGCATTAGCTACTTCATAAGGATTGCAGGATAGAGTCTTCACAGTAGGAGGTAGCCATGGCAAGCTTAGCTTTTGCTCCGAAGGGAAATGGTGTCGTGTGCGGTGGCCTAGAAGTCCATTCACTGAATAAACAAGTCAGGACTGTGTGCACATGGCGTACCAATGATAGGGACTTTCCTGTTTCATTATGTGCAGATGCCCTCCTGCTTCCTCTTCTTCCCCATAGAATCTGTGTCCCTGGGAACTAGTGGCTGCAGGTGGTAACTTCTGCCTTATACTGGGGAATGGGCCAATTCAAATGTAAAACAGAAATAACAAAACAAAACAAAACAAAAACACACACACACAAGAGGAGAAAGGAGATTGCATCTTGAATTAGTGATTCTGGGGTGCATAGATTTTTTTGTTTTAAGTTTGCACCACTGGCCAAAGTGCATTATGTGCTCCGTAGGACTGAAGGCTTATGGTAAAATCCAAAGGACTTTCCCTTCCACATTGGAATAAAGTAGCTTTAATGCCCAGTGACACATTTGAGAACCTTTTAGGCAACTGTAGGACATGAGTCTTGTGAGTGACACTTGATGCCAGGTGATCTGCCCAGCTGCCATTCATTCAGCCTTCAGGGAATTAGAGAAACTGGCATCAGAGTAAAGGGAAGGAGGGAAGTCAGGTGGTAGAGGTGGCGGCAGACAGGCTGCACTTTGGGGGGAAAAACAAAAGTGAGAAAATAAAGGTAAAACTTTAGAGAAAGCAACCATTTTAGGACAATGCCGCAGAAGCAGTTGCCAGTTTTCGTAGAGAAACCACAATGCTGAGCCTCACTTTCCATCCATATCTGCTTATCTTGGTGGATTTTTTATTTTATGTAATAGACATATTTGTTATTGTAGCATCCCCAAGGCAGGTCTGAGCTGAGCTCTTTCGTTTGCTGCTTAAGGTAGTGAAGCAGGAGGAAAGTGTGACTTCCCCAAGATCAAAGGCCAACTACTCGTGAAGGCGACTAAGCCTTATTTATTTATTTACTTATTTATTTATTTTTATTGTTGAAGCACCAACAATTAGGGTCTTTATTAGTGCTTTGATCTGGGGAGTGACAGTAATTCTTTTTTTAAAAAAAATGTATTTTTATTGTTTTTAGAGAGGAAGGGAGAGGGAGAGAGAGATAGAAACATCAATGATGAGAGAGAATCATTGATCAGCTGCCTCCTGCACGCCCCACACTGGGGATTGAGCCCGCAACCCGGGCATGTGCCCTTGGCCGGAGTTGAACCTGGGACCCTTCAGTCTGCAGGCTGTTGCTCTGTACACTGAGCCAAACCAGCCAGGGCAGACAGTAAGTAATTCTTGATGGTAGGTTAGGTTGTTCACAAATCTTAGTGTTTCTAATATGTATGAAATAGCTTTGTAAAGTGTTCATTTCTACCCATCTTTATAATTAACAATTTTGAGGCTAGACCACTTTATTATCTTTGAATGGAGTAAAAACTGGTAGTACATGACATTAATTTCCTGTCTTACTTTCAGACTGTGTAAAGCCTTAGCTTTAAAAAAATTGAGCTATTTCTGAAATAGAAATAAATTTTAATAACAATAAAATAACCCATACTGAGAGAGTTCTTTGCCAGCAGCATTTTAAATATTAATACTTTACGTATATTCATTAAAAACCTCACAGTCACTCTAAGGGGTAGGGCTTTTGTCTCTTTTGTAGTTGAAGAAGGTAAGTAGTGGGTGGGTCCCAGATTTGGATTCGAGCAGATTCCAGATCTTGTGCTTTTAACTATGACACTGCACTGTATTAATCCTCAAACAAACACAGCCAAAACATGCGCACACCACCAAGCTCTAAATCGTTTTTTGCAGGCAAACCTTATGATGCTACTGGGCTACTTGATATGTCTTTTTTTTTTTTTTAATTAATTTCAGAGAGGAAGGCTGAGGGAGAAAGAGATAGAAACAGCAGTGATGAGAAAGAATTATGTTCATAGCAGCACAATTCACCATAGCTAAGATCTGGAAACAGCCTAAGTGCCCATCAGTAGATGAATGGATTAGAAAACTGTGGTACATCTACACGATGCAATACTATGCTGCTCTAAAAAGGAAGGAACTCTTACCATTTGCAACGGCATGGATGGAACTGGAGAGCATTATGCTAAGTGAAATAAGCCAGTCAATGAAGGAAAAATACCACATGATCTCACTCATTCATGGGTAATAGAGACCATTATAAACTTTTGAACAATAATAGATACAGAGGCAGAGCTGCCTCAAACAGATTGTCAAACTGCAGCGGGAAGGCCGGGGAGGGTGGGGGTGCAGGAGGTAGGGGGGTAAGAGATCAACCAAAGGACTTGTATGCATGCATATAAGCATAACCAATGGACATAAGACACCGGGGGATAGGGGAGGCTAGGGGACTGTCTAGGGCGGGGGGAAAAAATGGACACATATGTAATACCCTTTGTAATACTTTAAGCAATAAAAAAATAAAAAAATAAAAAAAAAATAAATATACAGGAAAAAAAATTAATTTCAGAGAGGAAGGCTGAGGGAGAAAGAGATAGAAACAGCAGTGATGAGAAAGAATTATCAATCAGTTGCCTCCTGCACCCCCCCGCCCCCCACTAATGGGGATGGAGCCCACAATCCCTGCACATACTCTGACGTGGAATCGAACTGTGACCTCCTGGTTCATAGGTAGACGCTCAACCATTGAGCGTCTGGGCTACTTGATATGTTTTTCAATTGTGTGAGTGTGTGTGTGTGCGCGCGCGTGTGTGTGTGTGTGTGTATATATATATATATATATATATATATATATATATATATATATATATATTCCAATTGGTAATACTATTTCCTTGAATTTCTCTTGAAGAGAAAAATACAAATTTCTCTTAAGAACCTAAGCTTAAAATTCTTCATTTAAGTAGAAGCAGTGTCTTTGTTCAAGATAATTCCTCTCCTTGGACCTTTCTGGCTATATTATTGTTATTAATTAAAAAATTTTAATGGACTCTTAAAAAGGACCAGCTTTTTTTAAATAATGTTTTTATTGATTTTATTTTTAAATTATTTTTTTAAAAAATATTTTTATTATTGATAGTATTACAGATAATCCCCATCCCTCTCCCCTTTACCCTCCTTCTCCTAGTCCTTTCCCACCCTCCCCAGGTAAGAGGGACCAGCTTTCAGGGGAGGGAATATGTTTTTGATGCTTCTCTGTTTTTGCTACTAGCCCACAGAAGTCTTCATTCTGCATTCCAAACTTACCAGACAGTGGCTTTACTCTTGTTTCTTGACTGTCTTATTAAACAACTAGAGGCCCGGTGCATGAAATTCATGCACTGGGGGGGGGGTCCCCTCACCCGGCCTGCGCCCTCTCGTAATCCAGGGCCCTTCGGGGGCTGTCCAACTGCCAGTTTAGGCCTGATCCCTGTACCCTCTTGCAATCCAGGACCGCTGGCTCCTAACTGCTTGCCTGCCTGTCTGATCACCCCTAACCACTCTGCCTGCCTGCCTCATCATCCCTAACTGCTCGCCTGCCTGCCTGATTGCCCCTACCACTCTGCCTGCCTGCCTGATTACCCCAACTGCTCACCTGCTTGCCTGATCGCCCCTAACTGCCTCTGCCTTGGCCCCTGCTGCTGTGGCTTCATCCAGAGGACATCTGGAATGATGTCTGGAAGGTCGTTTGGCTGTCCAGTCTAATTAGCATATTACGCTATTATTGTTATTATAGATATATTCAGGGTGAATTAATTTGCCTCTCATGGGTGTCACTGTCTCTCTTCTAGATTATACCCATAATGTCAGACATGAAAACAGAAAATAAAAGAATTAAAAACATAGTAACTCACTTTTTGCTTTGAACATTCCTCTCCTAATTGGTTACTTGGTATCATTTTCATTCAATGTAGATCCTATGAATGGGACTGTTTTCTGGAACTTGATTTCTGGGAGTTACTTGGGCCCCGACTCCTTCCCCCAGCCCCAAGCAGCTACACACAGCAGTGCGGCTTGTGCTGTGTGTGACTTCAGGAGTAGCCTCCTGGAGTCGAGTGGTGTGGCCTTGCTGCACACCCTGCTGTAGATTGATGGCCTGGGCACCTGGACACTTGATCCCTTTTTCTTCTTAGTTGTCTGCTTTTCCATAAGCATGTCAAACTTGTGGCCAGCGGGCCGCATGCTCCGGCCGTGAGTTTGATATGCTTGCAGCATACTAAAGAGCTCAATCATATTATGAGACTTAGTTTTAACTTTGAGAGGAAAACGAGTGCAACCCCACCACCTAGAAGGTGGGCAATCTGTCCACTGACATCTGTGTTAATGGTCCACATATATTTTCCTTGGACCATGATGAGTCTGGAGCGTTCCATAAAAATTGTGATTGGAACCATCACAGATTTGATTAGTGTGCTGTCTTTTGCAGAAGACCTGACAGTTACTGTTCATTCTATTTTTCTTTTAAGCCCAGAGGTCCCAGGAGGTGGCTGGCCAAGGCTATTCAGGGTAGCCAGGTAGCCTGTGGAGCTTGGCCCACAGGATGGAGAGGGAGCCGCTGCTCCTTGGCCTGGTCCACTCTGGATTTGTGTAGGACTGGTCCTTTGGACACTAAGAAGTGGTGGGTGGAGTGGTGAGAACATCAGGTTAGATTTGCCTTTACTTTTTAACGCCAGAGAACAAAAAAGCAGCTTTCTAGTCAGTAAAGCCTGAGTATCATAGCATGTGACCTGCTGTAAAGAGAGGAGAGAGAGGAACCACTTGGGATCATTCTTTGGAGCCACCAGTTGTAGGTGCCATCACCTATTGTGACTGTCTCAGTACTCCGCTTTCTCTCCTGGATTTTCTTTAGCTTTCATCTTCACACCTTTCCCCACGCATCCATTCTGCAGAGATGAAATACTTACGTGCCAGGGATCAAAGCCATTGGGTTTCTGTTCTTGGACCCTCATATTCTACTGGGAACATAATTAGGCTTTGCCAGGTTTTCATCATTTATTATGCTATGCTGTCAATTCTGAGACCTCACCTGAGTTTTATACTCATTCTTGTAAGAAGTGACTGACACCAAATTCTTCTCATCTTTCCCCTTCTTATTTATTTCCCTTCCCCAATACAGACAGTCCTCTGGTTACATCGAACTTGACGTATGTCGTTTCGTGGTTACGCCGTCATCTCCCATTTATTTATAAAACAAAAAGAGTTCCATCATTTCGACGTATGTACATATGTACTTTATGGTTTTTATTATTTATTTACCCAAGTAAAGGTCAGGAATTGTTATCTTTCTTTTAAATTTTTTGTACTGTTTCACTTCATTACTGCTGTGTATGTGCTCCATGTGAGTGACGTAGGTGCTTATGTAGGTGGGTTCCCACTTATGGTGGAAATCACGTTACGTGGAGCCATAGGAATGGATCTCCGGCGTAACCTGAGGACCTACTGTATTTTGTCTTTATCCTTTTTCTGTATTTTAAACCCAGTATTCATAAATGTTTACTGTCACTGCCTGGCTCAGCATGTAGTACTCAGATTTTAAAAGTCCAGTTTCTGGTCTATCTCTTGCTGAGTCAAAACAAAAATTTTAATCTCTTTTATGTCTTCCTATTCACCAACAGCCAAATGTATTTTGATTCTTTCTCAGGTATTTTCCAAAATGAGTCATCAGTCATTTCTGATGAAATATTTCCATTAAATTGTGGTGTCTTTTAAAAACCCATTTAAATTGCTTAAGCCTGTTTTATGAAATGTTAAGATTTAAGTCTTAGATGAACTTTCAGAAGTTTATTCTTTTATGGGCGACGAGGTCTAGAAAATACCAGTAGTATTATTCAGAGACCACAAAATTCCTGTTTTGTGTGACATAAATGAGCACTTGACTTTCCTTCATAGAGTCCATCCAGGGAAGCTAAACCACATTCTTATGTTTCTGACTTTTTCCCTCTGTGCTTTTATGCATTCTATCATGTTGAAATGTTTACTAAGCATACTATTGATGATCTCTAGATCTATGTCAAGGCTATATACGTATATATATATTTTACATTTATGTCTTTGCAGGAATTTTTATTGTCGTTTTCCTGGGAATTTACTTTTCTTGGAACAAAAACTTAGGCACAGCCCATCCGGGTGTGGCTCCGTGGTTGAGCATCGACCCAAGAACCAAGAGGTCACCTGTTCGATTCCTGGTCAGGGCACATGTCCGGGTTGCGGGCTTGATCCCCAGTAGGGGGAGTGCAGGAGGCAGCCAATTGATGATTCTCATCATTGATGTTTCTATCTCTCTCTCTACTTCTCCCTTCCTCTCGGAAATAAATAAAAGTATATTAAAAACAAACAAACAAAAGACAACAAAAAGCTTAGGCACCTGGGACATTTGCTGACTACAGATTTGGAAAGGCGAAAAGGCACATTCTGTTTGGTATTAAGAACAAGAGTTGAGAGAGTAAGGTAGTGTACCTCCTTTGCTTTTAAAGAAAATTTAGCCAGCCCTGCTAATCTGTTTTCCATAGCATTTTATAACACAGCGTATTTATTTTCTCTTCTGTTTTCCTTCTGTTAAATAATGTAACACATTTTCCTGCTGTCAGTGATGCTGCTGGGGTAGGATTAATGGGATTAACTATTATGTTTTCTTTTTTTAAAATTAAATCTTTATTGTTCAGATTATTACATTTGTTCCTCTTTTTCCCCCATAACTCCCCTCCTCCCAGTTCCCGCCCCACCCTCCGCCCTCACTCCCCAACCACTGTCCTCATCCATAGGTGCACAATTTTTGTCCAGTCTCTTCCCGCATCTCCCACACCCCTTTCCCCCCCAAGAATAGTCAGTCCATTCCCTTTCTATGTCCCTGATTCTATTATTATCACCAGATTATTTATTCACTTGATTCTTAGATTCACTTGTTGGTAGATGCATATTTGTTGTTCATAATTTGTATCTTTACCTTTTTCTTCTTCTTCCTCTTCTTAAAGGATACCTTTCAGCATTTCATATAATCCTGGTTTGGTGGTGATGAACTCCTTTAGCTTTTCCTTATCTGTGAAGCTCTTTATCTGACCTTCAGTTCTGAATGATAGCTTTGCTGGATAAAGTAATCTTGGTTGTAGGTTCTTGGTATTCATCACTTTGAATATTTCTTGCCATTCCCTTCTGGCCTGCAAAGTTTCTGTTGAGAAATCAGCTGACAGTCGTATGGGTATTCCCTTGTAGGTAACTGAGTTTCTTTCTCTTGCTGCTTTTAAGATTCTCTCTTTATCTTTTGCTCTTGGCATTTTAATTATGATGTGTCTTGGTGTGGTCCTCTTTGGATTCCTTTTGTTTGGGTTTCTCCGCGCTTCTTGGACCTGTAAGTCTATTTCTTTCACCAAGTGGGGGAAGTTTTCTGTCATTATTTCTTCAAATACGTTTTCAATATCTTGCTCTCTCTCATCTTCTGGCACCCCTATAATTCTGATGTTGATACGCTTGAAGCTGTCCCAGAGGCTCCTTACACTATGTTCGTATTTTCTGATTGTTTTTTCATTTTGCTTTTCCGGTTGGGTGTT
Source organism: Myotis daubentonii (assembly GCF_963259705.1). Classification (NCBI taxonomy): domain Eukaryota; kingdom Metazoa; phylum Chordata; class Mammalia; order Chiroptera; family Vespertilionidae; genus Myotis; species Myotis daubentonii. The sequence goes on along the minus strand of NC_081842.1, from coordinate 142,599,730 downwards.
TTTTGCTTCTTCGCATTTCAAATCTTTGCCTTGATTCTTGCGCTCCTCTGGTCTGCTGTTGGGAGTCTGTATAGTATTCGTTATTTCAGTCCGTGTATGTTTAATTTCTAGTTGGTTCTTTATCATAACATCAAGGGTCTCATTAGTTTTCTTGAGGATCTCACTACATTTATCGGCGGCTTCTAGACAGTTCTTAAGAGACCTTAAAAGTGTGGTTCTGAACTCAATATCCTCCATTGACAGTTTTGTCCTGTTTCTTTGTCTCCGCATTTTGTTATGCTTCCTTGGTGCACCCCCTAGTGGTCTTTGTTCGCAGTCTTGTTGTAGTTAAGCCTTGATTGATGTGGGCAATACTGGGGGTGATTTGACCTCCAGGCTAACTGGCTATGAGAGTCTGTGTCTGCAGTGGGAGAGCTTCTGTGCTGGATCTCTAGGGAGGTGCTAATCTAGCGTTTGCCTGAGGCTATCCGGCAAATGGCTCTGCGCAGGGCTTGGGCAGGGCGGGTCCTCGGGGATCTACAGGGCGGGCTGGAGCGAGCAGTTATGGCTGCTCTCAGTTCCTTCCCCAGGGACTCTGCCTCACAGAGTCCCAGCAACCACTGCAAACCTCGGAGAGAAAGCTGCCTTTGAGTTCCGACCGAAGCCAGACAGTCCTGCTTCTCCTGTTTGAGTCTGGGTCCCTAGAGACTCGCCCGGATCTGGAGCTCAGAGTCTGAAACTCCCTCCCGATTGAAAACAACAACCACGCCCTCCGCCGCCAGCCCGCTCGCGCGCGCACTCCGCACCTGAGTATTTCACTTCAGCACTGCGCCTCCTCTGAGTCTGGGTATGATATTCTCTTTCCTCCTAGTTGTAGAATTTCCACTCAGCCAGCCTTCCTGTGGTTCTGGATGATGTCCGTTCCGTCTTTAGTTGTTTTTTTTGAAGTGGTTGTTCGAGGCAGCAATCTCCGGCAGCATCTTGGTTTCTCAACTATTATGTTTTTTGTTGAATTTGCGAGTGGGGATTAGATTTCAAACAGATCACTAGGTTTGGTTTGTATTAATTATATCCAAATAGTTGTACATGAAATAACTTTGATAATTAAAAAAAAGTGACACTTGTAACTCAAAGAAAAACACTTTTGATGAAATCAAAGCAACTCATTCTTGCACATCAGCTTTTCAGTAAACACTTTCTGAATGCACAGCCAGAGCCTGAACTGTAGTTTTTACTGAATGAAGAGTAAGAATGATCTTCGGTGCCCTCTGTTACCTGATCTCTGTCCTGCCTTTTCTTTCTCTATCTTTTCTTATTCTTCTAATATGCTGGCCAATCTCCCTTGCTCCTGAACTTACCATTCATTCATTCATGTATTAGTCATCCATTCATTTCAATATTGAGAACCAAGTTATATAGCAAGTACTAGAGATACATTGAGTAAAAGGATAGACATGGCCTCTGCTTTCTTGAAACTATTTGCCCAGGTAATGAGATAATTAGAGTGCAGCAAGTGCTGTGATTGCAGAAGCTGAGGATGTTGTGGGAGCAGTAGAAGGGAAGGCTTCTTGGAGGAAGCGATGTCTGAACTGAGATCAGAAGGACTGGGGCGGGGGAGGGGAGGGAGATGGTTGGGCAAGGTCAGAGGGGAGATTAAATGGCCCTTGAAGTTGTCCAGGTGAAATGAATGGTGGCCTGAATTAAGGTAAATGCAGAGAGGGAAGCAAAGGGATGTAAGATAGACTTGGGAGATAGATTTAATTAATTGAGATAGATTCTGTTTAGATGGGTGTAAGAGAGGTGCAGTTCTGGTTTCTGGCCTAAACGACTGGGTTGTTGAAGGGCCCCACACTTAGATAAGAGAGGAATAGATGAGGGGGAAGACGAAATCGGTTATGAACATAATGAAATTTACATGCCTGTGGTTTATACCAATGAGGATTTCAGTAAGCCTGGGGGTATATGCCTGGGAATTCAGGAGCGACATCTGGGCTGGAGAAAACGATTTGGCAGTCATCAGCTGGTATTTGGAGGCACAGGAGTAAGAGAGATCCCTCGGCATATAACATGAGAAGAGAAGCTGGCCTGGGATGCCCCCCTCCCCTCTCCCAAGGGCATCAGTTTAACAGGGGCAGGTGGCAGGGGAACAGCTCTCAAAGGAGGGGGCACGGAGTGATCAGAAAGGTAAAGATAACCAAGGGAGTTGGTTGTCAGGGAGCCAAGAAGAAAGAGCAGAGAATGATGCGCAGTGTCACATGTTGCCAAGAGCTCACGGCAGGCAAAGACTGGATATGGCTCATTGGCTTCAGCAAACAAGAAGCTGGTTGGTGACGTGGTCAGAGCAGTTGTTGTGGGGTGTTAGGGATATGTCGTGGCTTATGGCATAAAGGTGAGGTTAAGAAATGGACTATAATTTTAGGCATTCTTTGGAATTAATTTTTTACAAAACAAATCCTGCCCCCTTCCCTTGACCCTATGACTCCATGGGGACACCATAAAAAGCTTGCTTAGTACTTGACAGTTTTTAACCTCTAGCTGGCAGTGTGTTTCCTGCCTTGGAAAGCTGTTGTCCATTTTGCTCTGGAGTAGGCTAAGGTTCTTATTAACCAGGGACGCACAGTAACTTTGACTCTTGGTCCACATTGGAGTTTTCCTTCTGTTATAATAAACACATATTTTAAAGAAGTTGATTACATGATAAGAACTAAAAATAGCCTAGCTGCTAGGGACCAGGAGGAATCCCATATATTCCTTTGTTGATGGTCCACGGTTGTACCACGCTCAGGGCCTCCTGGAGTTGTGACATTCATGTGTGTCCCATCTGGCTCCACGGCACCTCTGCTTTGTAAAAGCTGACTGGTGTTTGCTTTTTTTTCTTAACTCAAGCCAAATTAAAATTAATTCTGTTTTGAGGCTTTTGAGAATTTCCTCACACACTCTGAGATAATTGGTCACACCCTGGGGTATTGCATAAGAAAAGATGGCTCTGGCTCTGCACTTTCCATTGTCCCCAGAGCTCTCACTCACAGTCGCATCTGAAGTAGTGAGTAGTAGTATTGGTGATGGGAAAGCGTGTATATCGATGGAGGGCACTTTCTTTGGAGGGATAAAGTTTTTACTTAAGTCCATCAGGAAAGGAATTGTTAAGTCAGGTTTTTTGTTTAGGAGGCAACTTAGGTTGTTGGGGAAAGAGGCGACTTGGGAGTGTGTTTCCTCTCATTAAATAACCTTATTTAACCTCTCCATTTTACCCACTGGGAAAACACAGATGATATTTATATTTATTGCCTCCTTAGTGATGTGGAACAACCAAGTACAGTGTGTGTGTGTGTGTGTGTGTGTGTGTGTAGTTATTTTTTTATAAGAAAGATGTAGTTATTTTTTTATAAAGAATCTTTACTCTAAAATATACTCATCAAACTTTACACTATAGTATAATTGGGTTATGCTCCATGCTGATTGGGCATTATTTCTTGATTAATTCTATAATTTCAAATGCATATGCCTAAGAATTTTAGAATAAAGGAGATTTTTAAAAAATGTTAGAGTAATAAATGCTGCCTCTTGAAAGTATAGTCATAAACTCAAATCTCATTTGGGAAAGAAGATAGGCTAATTGTATTTTTACATCTAGGACAGGTCTTCAACTATATAGGAGTTCAATGTGCATTTGGTAGGGAATTCTCCTTTTATGTTTTTACTCCTGGGAAATGGAGTGGAAATTATTTTACACTTATGGAAATCTAAGAAGTAGAGAGGATTTCCCTCCCATATTATGGAATATCATGCAGCTTTAAAAGTATAAATTAGCTCCGTATGAATAAACATGAAGAGATGTCTGTGATAATTGTTCAGTGAAAAATCAGGTTACAGAGTACTTTTATACCATGATCATATTAAACAAAAGGATAAACCAATATATATGGGTATGTTTTTATAAATGTGGACAAAAGTATTAAAAAAATTTTTCCCCTAAGGAAAAGGGTGGGTGGTGCATTTAGAAGGTCAGGGATGTGGCACCATATCCTTTCTTTCACTGCACCTCTCTCTATTGTTCGATTTGTTAAAATAGCATTTATTAATTTTCTAATAAAAAGAAGTCATATAAAAAACCTCTGACTTTTGAAAACTTTTAAATTTTAAATTATTAATTTATTAATTTTAGACAGAGGGGAAAGGAGAGAGAGAGAGAGAGAGAGAGAGAGAGAGAGAGAGAGAGAGAAACATCGATTTGTTGTTCCACTTATTTATGCATTTATTGGTTGATCCTTGTAAGTACCCTGACCGTGGATTGAACTTGCAACCTTGGTGTATTGGGAAGATGCTCTAGCCAACAGGTCTACCCGGTCAGGGCTTTCTATGGCTTTTTAAATTGGCTCCATTAGGTACAGTTTTACTAGATGCCAGGAAGAAGGACCCAAAGCTGTGTTAATATGTTTCATTCAGTCCTGGGAATATAGGATTAACTTGTGTGACTTTTTCCTGTTCTATATGAAGCAACTGGTGTCTCATTTACTTTTAAACCTTCTGCGAGAAGTTAGGGATGCAGTATATGAAACCTTTTTCATAGTTCTTCGGAGTTCACAAAGCCGGTGAATACAGACATTCACAGGTCGCTTTGGGCACGAAGTCTTGAATCCATTCATTGATAAGGTAGAAGTAGATCTGTCTGTAGAGTTGGGAGACTCTGGCCAGCATCTCCCCATGACTTCTCTCGATGGACTGTTTTCCTCACCCACAAATTGAGGGCTTGGACCAGATAATTGCTAATAGTCTATGATTCTCCTGTCTATTTTATGCCTGATTAAAAACTCTTTACTCTAAAATATACTCACCAAACTGCCTTTCCTCTCATGAGGTTAGCAGTGTGACGCGTGGAAGCTGTGATCTCAGGCCTGGCTGCACATTAGAAAAAACCATGAACCTTTCAAAAAAACCATGCCTGGCCTCCCCTCAACCCGTCCCCCCAAATCAGAGTGGAGCCTTAGCTTGAGTCCTTTGTATTTTAAATTTTTTTGTAGCTCCCTGGTTGATTTCAGTGTTCATGGTCTTAGAGCAGGGGTGGGCAAACTTTTTGACTCGAGGGCCACAATGGGTTCTTAAACTGGACCGGAGGGCCAGAACAAAAGCATGGATGGAGTGTTTGTGTGAACTAATATAAATTCAAAGTAAACATCATTCCATAAAAGGGTACGGTCTTTTTTTTCCAATAGTTTTATTCATTTCAAACGGGCCGGATCCGGCCTGCGGGCCATAGTTTTTGCCCACGGCTGTCTTAGAGGGTCTCACATGATAGCTAATAGTGGGGAATGCTGCATCTGTTGGTCTGTGTGGCAGCTGGGTAGCTGACCTGACAGTTTGTAGCTAATCTAATACAGTGCCTCCTTTAATGGACCTATTAATGTCATTGAAAGGTTCTGCTACTTAAAGCAAAATGGCATGTGATAAAGCCATTTTTATGTAGGCTAATATACATAAATAAGAGTTAAGATCCTGTGTTGTCATGAAACGACTCGGCTAAAACGATGCTCTTCGAGGCCCTGCTGTACTTGTGGAGCTCTGTGGTTCACAAAGTACTTTCTTAGGCCATTGAGTGCCCATTACAGTCGGCGGGGGAGGTGATTATATTATCCACATAGCCTTGTAAATGGTGGGAGACTCTTAGCTGAGGTTACTGTTCACTATGGAACCAGACTGAGAGAAGGGGCCCACAGGCCTGGCTGCGCGGACTTGGGTCACTCGTACACACAGACACGCACTCACACACGCCTGTTGCTGGTGGTGATCTCCATCTGTGTGTAGAAGTTGACATACCCAGGCCCTGGTCAGGTTTTAAAGTCACCCCAAACATTGCACTTCCTCACCCAGTGGTGTTTCCCCCAGCAGTGTGGCCTTCCCTCCCTCTGGCAGCCCAGGGTTCCTCGCTCGGACAGATCTTATTTTCCGATGGGCCTCCCTGACCCCCTGCACCCCATTCTACTTCCACTCCACATCCAAGGCTGGTGGGGAATTGCCGGGAAGTATGCCGAATGGACCAGAATCAAGACACTTTAGTCCTAGTCCCGACTCTGGCACTCGGTAACCCAGGCTGAGCTACTGACAACCTCTGGGCTCCACTTTCCTTGTCTGGAAAATGAGATGTTGGAATTACCTGAGAAGGTTGAATTGAATGAATCATCATGTAGTGCAGTGGTTCTCAACCTTGGCTGCACATTAGAATCACCTGAGAATCTTTTTAAAATCCTGATTTGTGGGCCTCATCCTCTGGAAGTTCCGTTTCTTTGTTACTAATGTTGTGGCCTCACCCCATAACAAAGAAACAGAATTTCCGGAGGATGAGGCCCAGCAATCAGGATTTTAAAAAGATTCCCAGGTGATTCTAATGTGCAGCCAAGGTTGAGAACCACTGATGTAGTGGCTAAGCAGATGGACTCCGGAACCTCAGACTCCTTGAGTTTAAATTCCAGTGTTTCCACTTACTAGGTGTGTGATTTGGGGGAAAATTTCCTAACTTTTATGTGACTTAATTTACTCATTTATAAAATGAATGCCTCAAAGAGGCTCAAATAGTTGTGAATATTAAAGGAGTTATCTATATAGGCAAAGGTCTTAGAGCAGTGCCTGGGATGTAGGTGAACACGCTAAATGCTAGCTTTTGTTGTTATTATTATTAAATATTTTGACTGGCTAATAATGGAATTAATTAATGGGGAAATTGTATCTCCATAGGAGGTGTTGACAGCATGATTATGGACAGGCTTTTTCAGGACCCCTTAAATAGGCCTGAATTCTCAGTTTTCCCTGCCTACTGGGACAAGGATTATAAGGATGTGACTTATGGGGTGGGAGGCAATCTGGAGGCAGATCCTCAAAAGATATCATACTTCAAATACTACATGTTTCAATAATTTTTTTTTCATGGCTAAAGACACAGCATAAACATTTACCCCATTATATCCATTGGAGTCACTTGTTAAAGGTTTTAACTCTAAATCATGACCAATACATGACATGATATTTACAGAGTAAGGTAAGTCACACATCTTTCTGTACAATTTAAGCTCTAACCAAGTATATAGGATTCTTTTCTAAGAATTGAGAGGCATTATCTCACTCCAGAGGGACCGGATGACTTACTCTGAACTGATGGAAGGAGGCTCGTCTGTGAATTGTCAAACCCTAGAGAGAAAGTTTGTGCAAGCCTCAGAGAAGAGCTGCTGGAAAGGACTGTGAGCCTGGCAGTTTAGTTCAACCCCGAGATCTTGAGAGGCAGTGACAGACCAGGACCAAGCATCTCAGTGTAACTCACAGTGCTGTCCTACAGCTCAGTGTTTCAGGGCCATTCACTTGGTCTCTGAGTTTCCTCAGTAGGACAAGGAGGGCGTTGGGAAGACTAAATGTGATGATAGATGTGAAACACTTAGAAAAATGACCAACATTTGTTGAGCTTCATACATGTACATGGCCAATAAATGCTGACTGTTATTACTTAAAACGTTGTGTTTGGAACAGAAGCCAAGGGATAATGAACATTCTCAGCATGGTAAGCCCATGGTAGGCTAAGGAGCTTTGGACATAGGATGGAGCAGGGAGGCAGGGGCAGAGGCTTGAAGACCCTCTCAGGAGCTGTTGGTAGTGGGCAAGTAGGAGGCTCCACCTTATGCTAGGACTCAGCTTCCCTCACAGCTCCTGCTTTCCATCTGTAGGAGCAAGGAATGAAGGGTGTTTTAACCCATGCAGTTGAGTAGCAGATTTTTATTGGGCAATGTTATGAGCTGAATTGTATTTCCCCAAAATTCATATGTTGAAGTCCTCACCCTCAGAACCTCACGATGTGACTATTTGGAGATAGTCTCTTTAAAGAGGTAATGAAGTTAAAAGGAGGTCATTAGGGTGGGCCCTAATGCACTGTGACTGGGTGTCCTTATAAAAAGAGGAAATGTGGACACAGGCATGCTCAGAGGGAAGGCCATCTGAAGACACAGGGAGAAAACCGTCTACAAGCTGAGGAGAGAGGCCTCAAAAGAAACCCACCCTGCTGGCACCTTGAATTCAGACCTGTAGCCTCCAGAACCATGAGACTCAAGCTTCTGTTGTTTAAGCTTCCTGCCCACAGTCTGTGGCACTTCGTTATGGCAACCTGAGCGAATGAATATAGGCAGCTATTAAATTCTCCCTGAGTGATAGTACTTCTGGGGAGAATGTTGGGAGCTGGGGGGAGGCGTTACAATATAATGAGTGAGAACTCACTCCAGGTTTTACTAGTAAACCCCAGTTGACTAGCTTTATGAATTCAGCCAGTGTACTTACCTGTATTAAATTTTTAAATTAAATTTATTGGGGTGACATTGGTTAATAAAATTATATAAGATTTCAAATGTACAATTTTATGATGCATCATTTTTATATTGCATTGTGTGTTTAACACTCAAAGTCAGGTCTCCTCTGTCACCATATATTTGACCCCCTTTACTGCCTCCTCCTCCCCCTTTCCCTCTGGTAACCACCATACTGTTGTCTATGCATTTTTGTTTGTTTGTCTTATTTGTTCATTTTTTTGGTTTCTGTACTTAACTTTTGTCTTCATTTTCCTCAAACACAAAGAGCTACTTCATAAGGTCGTTGTAAAGCTTAAGTTGAATCACTTATGTAAGGTTTTTCACTGTGCCTGACACCTGGTGAGCACTCAGTAAATAACTGAAATATCAATTAGAAGTTTGGTGATAAATTACACACATTGATTATCAATCATAAATAATACTAGCTTGTCTACCAGCTTGGAAAAAAATGGGCTCATTCCAGATTTAAAGCATTTCTTGCTGACATTCCACGGGGTTTGGAATGAAAGTATATAACAAGGATCTCTTTGAAAGTGCAAAGAAACTAAAGAGTATGGTACAAACAAAAGCTGCTTTTGTTCCATGGTACAGAAAGGGATAGCGTTTTTTTGTACTCTTCCCTGGCCACATTTATTTGTAGGGGGCAATGCAAAAGAGTACTGTTGGTGGAGGAGGCATGGCTCGCCTTTAAATCAGGAATTGTTTAATTAGATGGGCTTTGTCTTGGTGCATATAAGGCAGTGTTGCTGAGGAGAGCATTCCAGGCCTGGACAGTTGCCGGAGCCTCCGTGGCGAGCCACTGGTAAATCACTGCAGTAGAGGAAATCATTTTGGACTGTTAATATTTGCTGTTTGTTAAAAATAGACTGCTTGTATTTCTTCATTAGGAGGAAGGCAATGTTTTTCACTCTTGGCAAAGTTCATTTTATTGTTGGAAGAATATGAAGGCTATAGAACAGAAATCCCCAAATAATGCCTTTCTGTAGCACACTAGAGCAGAAAGATTTAAGACTTACATTTAAAACCTGCAGCATAGTTTGATTGCGCTTTGGTGATATAAGAAGTCAAACTCTCGGGCATGGGGATTTTTCTTGTTTGTTCTGTGTTTTGGAGTAGAATAGGCCTTTATTTATTTTTAAAAATTTATTTTTTAATTACAGTTGAATTCAGCATTATTTTATATTAGTTTCAAGTGTACAGCACAGTGCTTAGACAATTATGTAATTTATAGAGTGATCCTTCCAATATTTCAAGTACCTACCTGGCACCAGTCATAGTTCGGACAGTATTACATTGACTATTTTCCTATGCTGCACTTTACATCCCCGTAACTATTTAGTAACTACCAATTTGTACTTCTTAATCCTTGGGCATGTGTTTTATTTCCTTGCAGTTACTTCGAAATCTTGCAAGAGCTGTGGAAATTGAGCTCTTGCTGAATCTGAGTTATGTCAGTCTTGCTGGTGTTTACTGTCTGATCAGAACAGCTGTGCTCTGCTGTTTCCTTATGCTGCAGGGCCCACACAATACTTGAATTGTGGAGCACATACTGGGTCCCAAATGAGAATTTCAGCTTTCTTTGATGCTTTGGAGGGAGTGGCTCAGTAGAAAAATAGCCTTTGCACAAGTTCCTTTTAAATGTGAAGGGTTTATTTAAGAGCATCATGGTATATGTTTTTATCGTTTCTCTTGACATTTTGGTGCTTATAAAAACCATTAGAGGCCCAATGCACGAAATTCGTGCAAGAGTAGGCCTTCCTTTCCCCGGCTGCCAGCACCGGCTTCTCTCTGGCACCTGGGATCCGGGCTTCCCTCCCGCCATTGGCAGGCACCCAGGACCCGGGCTTCCCTCGCAGCCTCTGGAACAGGGGTGGGCAAACTTTTTGACTTGAGGGCCACAATGGGTTCTTAAACTGGACCAGAGGGCCGGAACAAAGGCATGGATGGAGTGTTTGTGTGAACTAAAATAAATTCAAAGTAAACATCATTACATAAAAGGGTACAGTCTTTTTTTTTTTTTTTTTTTTTTTTTAGTTTTATTCATTTCAAACGGGCCGAATCCAGCCCGCGGGCCGTAGTTTGCCCATGGCTGCTCTGGAAGGTCATCTGGTCTAATTAGCATATTATGCTTTTATTATTATAGCCTACAGGCCCGATGCACGAAATTCGTGCAAGGGGCTCTGAGGGCCAAGGTGGCAGCCCTGGCTGCTGCCCCAGCCCTTGCAGCAGCAGACCCACCCCGGCCCTCACAGCAGCAGCCCCGGAAGGACTTCTGGTCTAATTAGCATATTACCCTTTTATTATTATAGATGTTTTTCTTTAAGGTGAAACTTTTTACAAGTTGACTTCTTCCATGTATGCCTAATTCCTCCCTAAATTTTATTTATAGTAGTTGCTAATGAATGTAACTCTGAGGTTAGAGTAAGTAGCATTAAATATGGATTTTGATGAGTTTCTTAGAGTACCTTGATTTTGTGTGTGTGTGTGCGTGTGTGTGTGTGCATGTGTGTGTGGTGAGTGTATGGGAAATTCCACATGAATTACAATTACAGATTGTAAAAAAAAAATTACAAAAAATTTGCTTAGATTCCCATCACCCTGATAAAATAGCCATATTCAATTTTACATGTTATCTTTGTTTTTTTTTCCAAATGCCACTGTTGTTTTTAACATATTTGTAAGTGTACATACAATTTTATATTTTTTATTAAAGCAAATGTTTTTAATTTCAAGATAGTACTTTACAATGCCCATTTTTAATACTATTATATTGAATGGGTTTACTATTAATTACTATTCCTCTCTTGTTCCATATTTAAATAGATTTTACTTCATTTTGCCTTATAAATAATGCCTCAGCATTTTTTCAGCATTAAGCTTTTTATCACCAAAAGAATAAATTTCCATTGAATCACTCAAAGTATGGCTTATAGCCAATACTACCAGATTCTTTTAGAAAGAATTATAATGCAACATGCACCCTTAGTTATTTCATGTGTTAACCAGGGTCTTTACTAATTGTTGAACTTTCAGATTCCTTCTTTTTGCTAGTAGAAATAATACTGAGGTGAATATTTTTGCACACATTTTTTTGTGTGCATTTTTCTAATAGTGGCAATAATAGTGGGTTTAAAATTTATAGCCACAGACATAGATGCTGCAACAAAAAAAGTAACTGTTTAGTCTGTCCCTACTAAACTTAATTTAGTGTTCAAGAGAAATTTCTAATTGTGGGCAGCTCACTTTCCGTTTAATATAGGTTACGGTAATCTGTCTACTTCTACAGAATGAGCTAGTCCCTGAGGGGTCTACAGACGTTCGTGGCCTAGGTGAGGGCAGCGGGTCCCTGTGCCATTGGGGCCCCGCTGGCCTGTGCGCAGAAGGAGCACATCCTTGTGGTCTAGGGGGCTGGCCTCTTGTTGCGGCACCACCTGTGTTCCCTGCAGTCGCTGCCATGGCTCCAGCTGCGGGCCTTCGCAGGCCTGGTAGCTCTCAGCAGGCCTCTCTGCTGTTCCTGGAGCCCCGTAGAGGGGCCTGTGTGTGCAGGTCTGTGTACTGCCTCCCCCGGCCTTCTGAAAGCAGTGCTTCTCCGCTGGACTGGCCGTCTCCCTGGGCTGCATTCTGAGAAGCCAGGCACCATCTCTTCTCCGGAAATACCCGCATCCTTCCTCCGGACTTTTCTAGGGACGGTCTCAGCACCTTTGCTCTCACCCCTCTACCCCACGTCTAAATGCTCCTCCTTCCCCCCGAGTCCCTCCTTCAACTCTCTGGACAAGCTCTCTTGATTTTTGTGCAGAAAAATAGCACTTCCACTATGAAGAGTTTTTCTTCCCTCCATCATTATGGTTGAAGCTCTGTGCTTTAAATTCATCAGCTTTGCTCTTGACCTATGAAGGCACGTTTTTAGAATTACAAAGAAAAAGATGTCTTCTCTAAATTTCCCGATATTGCTTTAACTTTCATATTTATCTCTGCCTTAGATAAAGTCTACAAAACTCCACTCAGGAGCTGGAAAACCCTGAAACTGACTCTTTGTCCCAAACTGCACTGCCCCTCCCTGTGGAAGAAAGGACGCCGGGGGAAACTCTGGCATCTGTCTGAAGGGTGGGTGGGAAGAGGAGTTAGTGTGAGGCCAGCAGGGAGGAGACAGGAAGCCAGCTGTCAACAGCTCAACCCCAGTTACCGCACATTGAGATTATTCTGTGCACAGCTTGTGTGTCCATTTAGTAGATATGGAATAATATTAATAGCAAGTGCTTATCAGTGCCAGACACTGTTTCAGGTGATCTTACGTATTAACTTCTTTTGTTCTCATAACAACTCTGTGAGGTAGTACTACTGCTGTTACCTCCATCGCATGGACCAGGAGCCAAGATGCAGTGAGCTTTTGTAATTCTTCAAACAGCAAGTGGTGGAGCAGGGTCTTGCCGCTGGCAGTCCGGCTCTGTTGATGATGTAGGTAACTACTGGGTCAGTTGTTGGTCATGGGATGGAAGGACACAGTGCTTTATTTGATTAATGAAGGTAGATCTTTTCTCTGGTGTTTGTTACATTTTGATTCTTTTCTTATGGAAGTTTGATCATTTCATAAGAGGTGGCTCTTTTTCTATTTAGGAAGACATGGTCCCTTTATTGTTTTGGTTTTTCTCTGTACTCATCTATGTTATCTCCCTATTGTAGGTGTTTCTCTGATGTGGATAAAGAGATCTTCAACTGCTTGCAGTTACCAGAGGTTAATATCTGTATCCTTTCAGGCCAGTGATTTTGCTTCCTTAAAAATCTGTTTGTTGCCCTGGCCAGTGTGATTCAGTTGGTTGAGTGTTGTCTCCTTACCTAAAGGTTACTGGTTTGATTCCCCAGTCAGGGCATGTGCAAAAGGCAGCCGATTGATAACCCTCTCCCTTCCCCTCTCCTTCTCCCTCCCACCTTCTCCCTCCCTCTACCCTCTCCCTCTCCCTCATCCCCTCCCCCCTTCCTCTTCCTCTCCCTTCCTCTCTCTCTAAAATCAATAAAAGTCTAGTAAAACAAACAAACACCCCACCCCCCAAAACAAAACAAAACAAAACACACACACACACACACACACACACTACCCATCTGTTTGTTATGGGAAAATTCAAACATAATGGAGAGGTAATATGTTCCCAGCACTTATCTTCAACAGTTTCAACAGGTCAACCTTGTTTCATCCATGCCAGGATTTCTTTTTCTTTTCTTATTTTTCCTTTCCTTCATGCCAGGATTTCTTAACCTCGGTGCTACTGACACTTTGGGCTGAAACATCTTTGTTGTGTGAGGGGCTGTGGTGTGCCTTTTAGAATATTTTTGCATTATCCTTGGCCTCTACTCATTAGATGCCAGGGGCACCCCCTCCCCTTTCTGGTTATGACAACCAAAAATGTCCCCTGGGGGTGTATATCATCTCTAGTTGAGAACCACTGATTTATACCCACTCTACTCTCTCCATCCCTTCAAGATTATTTGGAAGCAAATCTCATACATCAAATCAAACCCATTTCAGGCTGCATTTCTAAAGGATAATGCCTCCAATTTTGTTGGCCCTTAGAGAGGAAAGGAGCAAAGATCTAATTCTGTTTCTGTATGAATTGTTGTCATGGTAGCCAGTCACTTTTGGCCACAGAGATGGTCATAGTTTCTATCAGCTGCTAGTGTTGATATGAACTAGCAAACACAAAGAAATTGGTTTCATGCTTCATCCTGTACTTTAGAAAAAGTTTGGTAAAATATACATAATATAAAAATTCCCATTTTAACCTTTTTAAAGCATACAGTTCAGGAGCATTCAGTACACTCACATTGTCATGCAGCCATCACTGCCATCCATCTCCAGAACTCTTTTCTTCTTGCAAAATTGAAAATCCATACCATCTATACTAATAAAAGGGTAACATGCAAATTAGACCAGATAGACCAGACATCTTCTGGACATCCTTCTGGACAAAGTCACAGTGGTGGGGGCTGAGGCAGAGGCAGTTAGGGGTGATCAGGCAGGCAGGCAGAGGTGGTTAGGGGGGGATCAGGCCGGCAGGGGAGCAGTTAGGGGCATCAGGCAGGCAGGCAGAAGGGTTAAGGGTGATCAGGCAGGCAGAGGTGGTTAGGGGCGATCAGGCAGGCAAGCTGGCAGGTGAGCGGTTAGGAGCCAGCGGTCCCCAATTGCGATGTCCTGCAGGATCAGGTCTAAACCGGCAGTCGGACATCCCCTGAGGGGTCCCGGATTGGAGAGGGTGTAGGCCTCGCTGAGGGCCCGTCCCCATGCATGAATTTCTTGCACTGGGCTTCTAGTTAAATAATAATCACAGTTCTTTTACCCTCTAGTCCCTGGTAACTTTCAGTCTATGAATTTGACTATTTTAGGCACCTCATATAAGTGGAATGCTACACTGTTTGTCCTTTTGTGACTGGCTTGTTTCATTTAGCATAGTATCTTTAAGGCTTATCCATGTTATAGCATGTGTCAGGATTTCACCCATTTTAAGGCTGAATAATATTCCATTGTGTGGAAATACCACATTTTATTTATCCATTCATCTTTTGATGGATATTTGGTTTGCTTCCACCTTTTGGCTGTTTTGAACAATGCTGCTATGAACATGGGTGGACGAATGTTTCTTTAAGATCCTGCTTTTGATCTTTTTGGGCATATACCTGTATATACCCAGAAGTGGAATTGCTAGATCATATGTAATTATATTTTTTACTGTTTTCCACCATGGCTGTACCATTTTACATTCCCACCAGCAGTGTACAAGGGTTCTCATTTCTCCATATTTTGTTTTTTAAATAATGGCCATCCTACTGGGTGTAAAGTGATGTCTAGTCGTGGTTTGGCCTGTACCTTTTAAGGTGTACATCTGCTAACTGAAGAGCAATTCTTCTAGAACCCTCCTGCTAGAACTAAGTGATGCTGAGCTGTGTTTGCCTTGGAACATTCAGCTAGCCATTCATGTCCCACTGCAGGCAGAGGTTGGGGGAGTGAGTTGTGTCTGTGTGTAGGGGAAAGCTTTTAATCCATAATGAAGTCTTGGGTTCATTTACCAAGAACAATTAAGGGGAAGGATTGGGGTTAGATATAGAATCAGAGACCACTGAAGCCAGAGGAGACATTAGAGACCAGTTCTCCCAAAGACAGTTTGAAAAAAAAAAAAAAGAATTGAAACCTAGCACATGTAATTTGCCTCTTCTTGAGTTGAAGGTGATGAGAGTGTCTTGCTCACTGTCCCCAGTATCTGGCATATGGAGTCAACCAGTAAATATTGGTAGAATTAACCAACCAATCACCTAAGGCTGCCCAGCTGACACCTTAGTGTCAGAGCCAGGGCATTCAGTTGGCTGCACATTTTATTATGGTGACTAAAAAATGGCAGATTGCTTCAGGGACCCAGTCATTCCTCCTTTCCTTGTTGTCTCTAGGGTTACAGGATCAGGGGTAGTTTCCCATGGTAAGGCTCTCTCTTCCTTGGAGGCAGTTGAAAGGGGTCTTACAGACGACAGACCCAGTGCAGGAGACTGTCAGGAGGCTGAGGCGGCCTGGGCTGGCTGAGGGATGGCCTTCAGGCTTTGATTGCTCCTAAATTTGTTCCATCTCATCCCAGCCCCAACGCTTTCACAGTCCACTCCCCCTGTCCTTTGTGTTTTTCTCCATCCTGGGGAAGCCCAGTTCCTCGTGGTGGCTCTGTAGGTCTCTATCTTCCAGACTAGGAGGTCTGCATCTTGCCTGCTTATTAGAATTACCGGAATGCTTTGAAAAGTCCTGATGCCAGGCTTATTGAATCAGAAGCTTTGGGGATAGGAACTAGGCAACAGTATTTGTAGTGTCCTTAGGCCCCCCTCCCCCCACCTCAATTTTTATCTGTTTCAATAGGTTTTCTTATTGTCCCTCTGAGTCTTATTCCTCCTTAACCATGAAACTTCTTGTCTTTTACTAAGAATCTAAAGGACACATAATGTAAGAAGTTCACACAATGCTAATGTTAATTTACAATTACTTGTAGGTTATTTGGGTTCTTTCTCCAGTTAGACCATAAGCTCCTGAAGGAAAGGACACGCCTTCTTTCTCCTCTATGCTAATGGTTCTCAAAGTTGAGTGTACATCACAATTATGATTGCTGGAGCTACCCTGGGAATGTCTGTCTAATTTAGCTGGTCTCTGGGGCTGGGGGGGGAAGGGGGGGCTGAAAATTTGCTTTTCTAACAGACAAGTTTCCAGGTGGCTGTTCCTGCTGGTGTTTGGGGGACTATACTCTTGAGAACCACTGGTTCAAGGATGCTCAGTAATTACTGGCCAACCAACAGGAATGGAGCAACTTTTCCTGTGGATATCTCCTTAGAAACTACATTCTGCTGTGACCGCAGGCTGGACCCTGGTCTGAGGGAATGAAGGAATGTGTGATTGATGACCTACAGGTGATCATAACTTTGACTTTCCAGTTGCCAAGTCCTTTACATTTTGAAACTTGCTAAGATGGTTATCTCTCTCTCTCTGTGTGTGGGTGTGTTGTTGGTTGTGCATTTAGGCTATATAAAAAGATATGACCAAAATTATGCAGGATAGGACCACACAGCTCAACTCGTCTGTGCTTTTTATGGTATTAAGTGAGGGTGAGCAGTAGGGGAAATAGGTTTTTGGAAAGACTAATGAAGAATGATCTCCAAAATAGAGGGGAAACTCAGTGCAGCAAGCATGTCAAACTCAAAGGCTAACATGGGCCAAATAAACAAGGTTTAAGGTTATGTGCGCTGCAAAAAAACAAAAGCTTCAATTTTCATAGAAACGTAGGTTTATTTCGATAGAGACATGCTGAATACAAAGGGCTGAAATAAATGAGTAATCGTTAACATAAAATAATAGAACATTTTAATAAAAATTAATATTTTTTCTTGAACATTAGCTTACTAGATATTGAATAACTGCACAAATTAATAAGCATAATGCAAATAAACCTATTTTTCTTGTTCTCAGAAAGCAAAATATTTCATGTTGTGCACAGCAAACAAGTCAGTCCAAGACTAATGACATGGTAATCGGCTGCTAAAATATTCGCTGCTAGTATTAGTGGAGAGAAATGGTGTGCCTGCGCATAAGATGTGTAAGGGAAATGAATGCAACACCATTATAGTAATCAGTCATTAATGAATGTTGTAGTTCGTTAATAATTATGTATAACAGGACATTCTAAAAATTAAGTTATGACAGTTTTGTTAAAACGTTTCTTACATACCATTATATTGGCTGGGCCACAAAAATATTCGTTGCACGCTGCGTGCTGCCTGTGGGCTGCGAGTTTGACATGATTGCAGTACAGCCAATTTTAAAACCAAAAAATTTCTCTGAAAGTATTATTTTTCTATGAATTATTTTTCTTGTGAATTAGAATTGTTTTTTAAAAAATATTTTAATTGATTTCAGAGAGGAAGGGAGAGGGAGAGAGAGAGAAACATCAATGATGAGAGAGAATCATTAATCAGGTGCCTCCTGCACTCCCCCTACTGGGGATCGGCATGTGCCACGACCAGGAATTGAACTGTGACCTCCCGGTTCTTAACGCTCAAGCACTGAGCCATGCTGGCCGAGCGGTATTCTTCTTTTTTATTGGGAGACCAAAATGACCTCAGGTGGAGGTGATGTCTGCTACCTCTAGTGCTACCTCCGAGCCCAGCCATCATGAATTTTACAGCTAGAGCTTTTTGTAGCGTGAAAAACTCCTGAGGCTGAAGTTGAGGGTTTATTCAGATATTTATATCCTCGATCCATTTCAGTTAGGTACCGTCTAAAAGTAAATTGATACTGACGTTTTCATTCTGAATACTCTGAAAAGATTAAACTGTTTTTCCAATTCTCATTAACTGATAAACCACTTAATGTATTTTGATTTTGTGTTAAATCAGCTGATCTTTCATACAGGTGTCAGGGAATTAGTTCATATTTTCTTTTATGGAAAATATTTTTGAGAGCTAGATCACTGAGGTTTTTCTAAGGAAGTTTGGTGCCAACGTTGCATAATCGGACAGCGTTGACATTGAAAGTTTAATGCTGGGCTGTTTCTTTTTTGGATCTTTAGTGTCACACCTTGAATTTGAGCAATGCTCTTGCTTATTTGGTGTTAATTTAAAATGAGAAAAATTAGAGTCATGAAACAGGTGATGATTATTTTGAAAAAGCATTTGATTTCTTAGGAATCACATGAGGGAAGCCTCTTTGATTTGATTAATTTGCATCTCTAAAAGAACTTATTCTTTATCTTAGGACTAGAGGCCTGGTGCAGGGATTTTTGCACCGGTGGGGTCCCTTGGCCTGGCCTGAGCCCTCTTGCAATCCGGGACTCCTCAGGGGATGTCAGAGAGCCGGTTTTGGCCCGATCCCCGCAGGCCAGGCCAAGGGACCCCACCAGTGCACAAATCCGTGCACCAGGCCTCTAGTATGCATATAAGATCTTTGGTTAATCTCTTCCCGCCCTCCCCCCTTCCCCTTCCCTCTAAGACTCATCAGTCTGTTCCATGTTTCCATGCCTGTGGTTTCAGCTCCTGCATTGAGCGTCTGCCCGCTGGTGCATCATAGCTATCAGCTGGTTGACTGTGTGTCATAGCTACTGGCTGGTGGTCAGTGTGCATCATAGCTACTGGCTGGTCAGCCAGTCGCTTAGGCTTTTATATATATAGACTAGAGGCCTGGTGCACAAAAATTTGTGCACTCGGTGGGGAGGGGGGAGTCTCTCAGCCCGGCCTGTGCCCTCTCGCAGTCTGGGACCCCTCAGGAGATAACGACCTGCTGGCTTAGGCCTGCTCCCGGGTGGCAGAGGGCAGGCCCAATCCTTAGGTGCAGCCCCTGGTCGGGCTCAGAGCAGGGCTGATTGGGGAGTTGGGGCACTGCCCCCTGTCATACACAGAGCAGGGCGGATCGGGAGGTTGCGATGCCACCCTCAGTCGCGCTCAGGGTAGGGCTGATTGGGGTTGGGGCACCGCCCCCTGTCACACTCAAGGCAGGGTCGATGGGGAGGTTGCAGCGCCACCCCCTGTCACTCACAGAGCAGAGCCCATCGGGGGGTTGGGGCTCCGTACCCTGTCACACACAGAGCAGGGTCGATCAGGGGGTTGGGGAGCTCCCCCCTGTCACGCACAGAGCAGGGTCCATCAGGGGGTTGGGGAGCTCCCCCCTGTCACTCACAGAGTAGGGCCGATAGGGGAGTTGGGGCACTGCCCCCTGTCACACACAGAGCAGGGCAGATCAGGGGGTTGGGGCGCTGCACCCTGTCACACTCAGGGCAGGGCCGATGGGGAGGTTATGGCTCTACCCCGTCACACACAGAGCAGGGCCCGTGGGGGGCGGTTGGGGCATCGCCCTCTATCACTCACAGAGCAGGGCCAATCAGGGGGTTGGGGCGCCGCCACTGTCACACTCAGGGCAGGGCCGAAGGGGAGGTTATGGCTCTATCCCGTCACACACAGAGCAGGGCCGGTGGGGGGAGGTTGGGGCGCCGCACCCTGCCACACACAGAGCAGGGCCAATCAGGGGGTTGGGGCACCGCACTCTGTCACACACAGAGCAGGGCCGATCAGGGGGTTGGGGCGCCGCACCCTGTCACACACAGAGCCGCAGGGCAATCAGGGGGTTGGGGAGCTCCCCCCTATCAGGCACAGAGCAGGGCTGATCAGGGGGTTGGGGTGCCTTCCCCTGTCAGGAACAGAGCAGGACGGATAGGGAGGTTGCGGCCCTGCCCCCTGTCACACACAGAGCCGCAGGGCGATCAGGGGTTTTGGGCGCTGCCCCCTGTCACGCTGATCCCAGTGCCTGGAGGCCTTGCTGCTCCGCTGATCCCGGTGCTGGGAGGCATATTACCCTTTTACTATGTAGGATAGAGGCCTGGTGCATGGGTGGGGGCCGGCTGGTTTGCCCTGAAGGGTGTCCTGGATCAGGGTGGGGGTCCCCACTGGGGTGCCTGGCTAGCCTGGATGAGGGGATGATGGCTGTTTGCAGCTGGTCACACACCCTTCAGGGTGGGGGTCCCCACTGGGGTGCCTGGCCAGTCTGGGTGAGGAGCTGAGGGCTGTTTTCAGGCTGGCAGGTGACTGAAGCTCCCAACTGCTCCTTTTTTTCTTTTCTTTTTTTTTTTTATTCTGGGCCAGCTTTAGCTCTGAGGCTTGGCTCCAGCTCTTAGGCCTTTGCTGCTGAAAGCAGGTATCTGGTTTGTTTGGGTTCTATAATCGAAACACTGTTTCAACTCCAGCTCTGAGATCCTGGCTGGCTGAAAGCAGGTTTCTGGGGTTTTGTTTAGCTTCTGTATTTGTAACAATGTTTCAAACTGCAAGCTCAGAGGCCGGCAGCGGCAGGCAGGGAACGTTGGAGTCCTCCGTCACTGAAGCAAGCAAGCCTCATGTTCACTTCAAGCTGCCTGGTTGCCGGCCGCCATCTTGGCTGGTAGTTAATTTGCATATCTCCCTGATTAGCCAATGGGAAGGGTAGCGGAGGTATGGCTAATTACCATGTTTCTCTTTTATTAGATAGGATAGTGTTGTGGGTAATGGGCAGAGACCCAGCAATCTGACCTCACAATCAGCTGCAGTCTTTACATGAACAAGTCTCCTACTATGGGTGGGAAAGCAGCCTTGGCTAGTTTTAACGAACTGGAAAAGAAACTACAGGTATGCCTCGGAGGTATTTCAGGTTGATTCCAGACTACCATAATAAAGCGAGTAGGGCAATAAAGCAGGGCAACAAAGCGAGTCATAATCTTTTTGCTGAATCATGGTGGAGGGTCTTGCCTTCAGTTTGTAAAATATACAACACCTGTGAAGCACAGTAA
Organism: Myotis daubentonii; assembly: GCF_963259705.1. Taxonomy (NCBI): domain Eukaryota; kingdom Metazoa; phylum Chordata; class Mammalia; order Chiroptera; family Vespertilionidae; genus Myotis; species Myotis daubentonii. The sequence goes on along the minus strand of NC_081842.1, from coordinate 142,578,594 downwards.
ACTGAAGTGCAATAAAACGAGGTCTGCCTTTGTTAGGTTCATCTGCCTTTATTGGGTAGCTTACTTCTTATACCACTGAGGAGGGCCCAGTTCTCTTCAGTCTGTGGCTCATCCTCCAAATGAACACCCTATTGTGGAAGAAGTACAAGTCTGAGGTGCACCCAACATGGAAATCTGAAAAATGTCGAGCACATTCTCACACAGGCAGAGCAGTAAAGGTTTTGATTCTTTTTTCCTTTACAGGTGAATTTTGTGGTATGCCAGCTCGTTGCTTTGTTTGCTGCTTTCTGGTTTCGCATCTACTTAAGTCCCGGTAAAACCAGTCCCTTGGCCCGGCACACATTTGCCACCATTTTTGGCATCTACTTTGTCATCTTTTGTTTTGGTTGGTGAGTATGAGCCTCATGAATTCTAATATTTATCATTCGGGTGTTTTGTAGCAATATTCTTGGCATTTCCCAGACTCTAAGGAATTATCCTATATAATAAAAGGCTAATATGCAAATCAACCAAATGGTGGAAGGACCGGTGGCTATGATGCGCACTGACCACCAGGGGCAGACTCTCAATGCAGGAGCTGCCCCCTGGTAGTCAGTGCACTCCCACAGGGGGAGTGCTGCTCAGCCAGAAACCGGGCTCATGGCTGGCAACTGCAGTGGCAGTGACAGGAGCCTCTCCCGCCTCCGCTGCAGGCTGGCAGTAAGGAGCGAGGGGTCCTGGACTGCGAGTGGGATGTCTGACTGCTGGCAGGCGGACATACCCCAAAGGGTCCCGGACTGTAAGAAAGGCACAGGCCCAGCTGAGGGGACGCCCCCCACCCTCTGTGCATGAATGTCGTGCATTGGGCCTCTAGTATATAAATAGCATATAAATAAGTGTGTGTGTGTGTGTGTGAGATATATATATATATATATTTACTTAAAATAATGGGGATGTTGCAGAAATTTACATTTACTATAAGAACCTGGAATCAATAAATTTGACTACCCATTGAAAGTCCATTTGGTGAATTTTTCTTAAAGTTACACTTTTGCTGATCTCCCCTGGGTCATGTAAATGGATTTTTATAAGGTTTAATTTTCGTGACGAGGAATCATTCCTGAGTGTTGTGGACATTGGTGTTTTTCTTGATTACTGCTGGAGATATTGGCATTAGTCCTGTACTGAGAGTAAAACAATTGTTTTAGTGGTCTTAGGGAATGGGAGTCATTCTTTTTTAAAATATGCTTTTATTGATTTTAGAGAGAGAGGAAGGGAGAGGGGGAGAGAGAGAGATTGACATTGATGTGAGAGAGAAACATGCATGATCAGCTGCCTCCTGCATGCCCCCTCCTGAGGATCAATCCCCAAACCCGGGCATGTGCCCTGACCTGGAATTGAACTGGCAACCTCTTTGTTCAACCAACTGAGGCACACCTTCCAGGGCTGGCAGTCATTCTTAAAGAAAGCATGTAGGTCAGACTTTCTGGATAAATACTTGGGAGTGGCACTTCTTGGGGAAGAAGCTTCAGGAACCAACATTTCTAGAAGTACAACTGAAGGAAATTTGTGAATTTGCTCAGGGCTCTAGAATGCTGCTCTTCCTCTTTCAACAAAAATTTGAGAAAGATGGATGAGTATTTTGAATCAACCAACAAGACAGGTAAAAACCAGCTCAGTTTTGGTCCTGGTACTTTAAATTTTTGGGGGAAAAAAGTCTGAAGAAAGAAAGAACTCTCTTTCAGACTTGCACTTGTGTATGTGAAAAAAGTATAAGCCCTGGCTGGTGTGGCTCAGTTGGTTGGGCGTCATCCCATGCACTCAAGGGTTGCTTGTTCGATTCCCCAGTCAGGGCACATACCCAGGTTGTGGGCTCGATCCCCAATAGGAGGCAGCTGATTGATGTTTTACTCTCACATCAGTGTTTCTCTCTCTCCTTCTCCCTTCCTCTCTCTAAAAAATAAAAATAAAGTACAAGCATCCCATTCATGATTCCTAACATCACTAGTGCTACAACTGGCAGATTGTGTCAAGACTTCCTAATATCATCTCAAGATAAACTTCTTTTTTTTTTTTTTAATATATTTTATTGATTTTTTACAGAGAGGAAGGGAGAGAGATAGAGAGTTAGAAACATCGATGAGAGAGAAACATCGATCAGCTGCCTCCTGCACATCTCCTACTGGGGATGTGCCCGCAACCCAGGTACATGCCCTTGACCGGAATCGAACCTAGGACCTTTCAGTCCGCAGGCCGACGCTCTATCCACTGAGCCAAACCGGTTTCGGCAAGATAAACTTCTTAATTCCACAGATCAAAAATACTTGATTTATTTTTCTTACATAAACATGAGTTAACTGATCAGTTGCTTTTTGGTGGGGTGGAGGTGGAGTAGCAGTATTGGTAGCAATAGATATGTTAATATGAAATATATTCAGTGTTTTTGCTCCCCCTTTCCCCCAATGTCTTAAAGGTACTCTGCACATCTGTTTGTGCTGGTGTTAATGTGCTATGGAATCTTGGTCACTGCAAGTGTATCCAATATTCACAGGTAAGACTCTGGGAATGAACAGAGCAAGGTGGGGTTATTCATGGTCTTTGAAATGTATTTATTTCCATGGGAAGGGGTACCTTCCCCATGTGTCCCACATGGCAGAGCCTTGGTTTTCCGGGACATCAGAAGGAGGGGTGGGAAGCCCTAAATGTTGGGAGTCTTCAGAAAAAGCTTTACAAAAAGAGGTGGGGTGCAAATGGGGTCTCCGTGAAAGACAGTATATCAGCATTAGGCAGATCTATTTGTGATAGCCCCAAACTGGAAATAATCTAAATGTTCCCTGCCATGGAATACTGTTCAGCCATAAAAAGGAGTGAATGATTGATCCACACAATGACATGGATGAGTCTCAAATAAATATGTCGAGTGAAGGAAGCCACACAAATTCTATTCTTGAAAAGGCAAACTAATCAGATCAGAGGCTCCCAGGGGAGGGGTGGTGCAGGGGAATGTGACAGGGACCCCGAAGAAGCAGGAAGAAAGTTGGGGTGTGATGTTGTAAATGTTTCCCTCCACGTCCCGCGTGGTTCAGGGCTCAGAATCTGGAAGAGGAGCCGCACACAAATGAAAGAGAAAAGACAAGAGACAATTTGGGAATATTGGGGGGCCAGGCGGGTAAGTCCAACTCAAGAGGAAGGACTTCCATTGGTGCTCAGGCCGCATCAACCTTTTATACTCAGAGGTAAACAAGGCAGTGGTCACCATAGTTACAGTTCTTGTGAGTTTCACCTGTTTTGACCATAGTTACACTTCCTGCACTTCCCTCAGCCCATTAGCTTCCCAGGTAAGATCTGGGGAGTGTTATAAGGTCAAGCCTAATTATGCTAAGAGGACTGAGCCCTCAAAGCTGGGACTTGTTTGTGACTTTGCCAGCAGGTCAGTCCCAGGCTCAACCCTATATCGGTTCCCCACATCTCCTCCCTCCCCCCCTTTTTTTTATTATTAAGCTACTACAATGAAAATAAAACTTAAACATCAAGAACAAAAATGTTTAAGTCCCAATTTCGATGTCCTGCAGTTCTGAGTCCAAGTTTCAATGTCCGACAGTTCCTTATGTGTACATGTCAGCAATGATATTTCAGTTCTGGATGGTGGACAAATGGTGGCAATGCAGGTCCGACCCTCTCTGGTTTGATCCTGGGCAACCTGCAGCGACGCACAGTTGCTGACTGCTAGCATGGCAAAGCGTCTGTTATCTCGAATTTGGCTGTGGTTTTCTGGGTGTGTATGCATGTTAGAACTTTGTATACTTTAAGGATGTACACGGAAACTGTTAAGGAAGAAATATTTTTGCTATGATACTTTGAAGTAATTTCATTCTACCTTGAAGGCTACATACTTAGACCATCAATTAAGACAGCTGGGATATCTGTTCCCCATTGTCTCTGTTTCCCTTGGTCTTTCTGACACCTTAGTTACTGACTGCCGGTCAGTAACTCTGAGAAAACAAAGACCTTTCTCTCTTACTCACTGTTGTCTCCTCAGAGCCCAGAACAATACCTGGCACAAGTAAAGCCTCAATAAATATTTATGGAATGAATGACTGAGTAAGGATTCGTCTCTGATGGTGTCTCTGAAAAAGCAGATGCCTCATTTTGGCTTTGGAAAGCTCTTTGATTAATAAGACTATTGGCACAATAGTTTTTCTTCTTAAAGTCATTGAAATTTAACTTCTCAGTGTGTAATCTTGTAATTACTTCAAATAAATTTCTGGTTTCAAGGGAAAATATTTTTAAATTTGATAGTCATTCAACTTAGTATCCAAATGAGCTCTGAAAATTTGAATCCTAATCATCTCTGTTCTAATCATCTCATCCCCTTGAAGGGAAGCCTGTCACTCATTCAGAAGGGAAACATGAAACCCATATTTCAAATTTGGAAAGCATGGGTTTTGGAAATGCTTTATATTATGACAAAATGCTTTTTTTTTAAAGTAGGGGTGAAAATGACTAATTTTTACTAAACTTGATTTTTGAAACAGTGGAACAATTAATGACATTGCTGTTGCATCTCTCTGGGCATTTCCTTACAAATTGTAATTTGTCAGCTCTGCCTGCGCTTGTAGGATGTGGCTGGGTATGGTCGTTTTTCAGAGGGTGGAGCACTTGCATGCACCCTTACTCTGGGCCAGGCCCCTGGACTCTGTGGTCGCCTCTGGCCAGGGGTGGAACACTCCGGCCTTGGCCGAGCTGAACAGTTTACAGACAGGCAATCATATTGTGGTAGCAGAGGGCCGTGTCACAAGACTGAAAAGAAAGGATGCCAGAACAAGTTTTCCCCCTCTTTCTTTGCTTGTGTAGTCGCCAGTGCTGCAGAAGCAGGGAGTGGTTCAGTCCCAGTGGATGAAGTTGTTTCCTATCGAAGCAGGAAAGCAGAGTAGACCCAAGTCAGGAAACCTGGCTCTTTCTAGCCGTGTGAGGTCAGACAAGTGACGCAGCTGCTCTGTGCCTCAGATTTCCCCTCCATCAGAGGTGGCGTTTGTGGTGGTTTGAACTTAAGTTCTCCTCAGGACCAGGATTTCAGGATTCTCTGTGGATTATTCTCTTCTCATCACTGAGCCAGTTTTAAGGGTCCTGTCATATGGCTGGAAGGGGAGGGAAGGTTAGCATTTGCTGCCATGGGAACTAACCCATTTCTGGACTGACCATTGTCATTCAGGGTTTACAGAGCGTCTTTGGGGTACCAGCTGTTTCCTTTGCAAGTCGCTATGTTGGGCAGAAGCCACAGGAGTTAATTTACCACATGTGAACCAGCTGGAGCAGAATATAGTTAGTATCTCCTAGGACAGAGGCCTCGGTGCAAATTCAGCGATGCAGTTGCCAGCTTTGGAGTATCTGCTTTGTGCCAAGTGCCAGGCCAAGCTCTTTTAAATATATTATGTTTCATCATTTTATGTATATGAACTCTTGTTAAGTGTATCAATTGATATGTTATTATCTCTCTATATAAAAACCTAAGTGACCATTACAACTGGACTACCGGCCAGTAGCTATGACATGCACTGACCACTAGGGGGCAGATGCTCAATGCAGGAGCTGCCCCCTGGTGGTCAGTGTGCTCCCACAGCCAACCTCTGTTGGGCGAGAAGGCCCTGATTGCCGGCCAGGCCAAGGGATCCCACCCATGCATGAATTCGTGCACTGGGTCTCTAGTATTTAATATTTATCATTATTGAAACTATATTCTTTTTAGGACAACTCAATAGGATATCGATTTTATTTGTTCCCGAGATGAGGAAATGAAAACTTGGAGTGGTAGATAGGTATACAATTTGTTGAATTTTCACACAGTGAATACATTCACGTACCCACCTCCCAGGTCAGAAAGAGAAATATTACCTTCATGCATTCCCAGTCTCTACCGCAGCCCTCCTTCCTGGAATAACCACCATCCCCATCTCACACCATGGGTTAGTTTTGCCAACGCTGGTTATGCACCCACATTGGTCTGTCTCCAGAATACACGCTCCCTCGGCCACTTTGGGTTCCTTAGATTTTTTCAGATTTGTCCAGAGCATGAATGCATTGCCCTGTTGTATTGGGACACAGCATTTGGCACCATCCTTGGTGGGTGGGTCTTATTATAACAATTGAATTGAACTTGCTTTTTTCTCGGGGTGAAGCGGGAGGGAAAAGTATGGGTCTGACTCTTGTAGAGGAGAAAGAGGAAGCAGCAGGCCTGGCTGCATTTGAAAAGGTCCTGGAATAATCTGTCTTGAATCTGCTCTCTGCTTCTTCCTTACCTCGTGAACTGGTTGGAGAAAGGGAACATGCGTGGGAGGCAAAACGGCCAAACTCCATTCAGCTTTTGCTTCAGCTCTTGAGGGAGTTGTTTTTTCTTAATAATTTTCTTTTTTCACCATCTACTGGTTTGGAAAGGTTAAGGATGAACCCAGGGTAGGGGAAGATCTTTGTTGTGTAGTAAGGTCTTTGATTGCAAACAATGGTATAAAGAAGTTGAAGTTATATAGTGCGTTAGAATGTATGGAACTCCTTCACACGCGTTGTCTGGTTCTCCCTTGCTACCAAATGAATTTATCTTGTTCCTCCCATTACTACTCCTGAGGTTGATCTAATTTTCATGAGTTATTTTAATGTGGATTTGTGTATTACAAGATAATTTAATATCAGAATAGGTATCTTCCACGTGTTATGATGCATTTGAAAATTATTCCTTCTGATTGTGTGCTTCTGATGGGCTCCCGAAACACAATGTTTAACTAACAGTAAGTTAACCCCTCCTATGTCAAGTCAAGAGTTGGGATGTCTAAGGTCACAGTGAGTTGGGGAAGCAGATACTTAAAGTTTTAATATTATAATTATAGATGTTAGTAGGTAGCTGAGCCTTATCTGGTAATTAAGCAGCTCCAAGAGAGACTCTAGGATGGAGAAAGGAATTGTAGGCCGTGGAAGGAGCTCTCAGAAAGATAGTTGGCCTGAAAATGCAGGATGTCCAGTGTAGTTAGAATGTAAGGTGGATGCAGAGTGTGGCCAGAGGTGAGTCCAGAGAGGCCAGGCAGAGCTTTGTGTGGGAAGCCCTTTGCCTGCCATGTTCAGGAGTTTTGATGTGACTGGGTAGTGAGATCCTTTGGAGACTTTTAAGACAAGAAACGTTTATCTAGTGTTTCAACTAGTGCACGGAAAGTGACTATAGGGAACGAAACACACATGACCATCCTTGCCTTCATGGAGCTTTCAGTGTAGCAGGGGCAATAGCAGTTAATCAGATTATCGCATATCTTTATAATTACAGATGGATGAATGTTTTAAGTGGCAGGTGTGTGTATGTGTGTGTATTGTTGGTTTGTTCTATACGCTGGTGATATGGAGTGATATGGAGCAGATGGGAATTGAAGTCTCAGGGAGGGTTCTGGGCAGAGCATTAGGAATGGTAACTGAGGAGTAGATGGAAGAAGATGTGCTGAGCAAGAGCCTTGGAAGAATTAACCAAAGTAGTGGGAAGAAAACGAGGAGATTTGAAGCCAAGAGAACAAAGTGTTTCAGGGAAAGAGTGGTGGGCACATGGTGATTATATTTATTTACAAAGACCATCGTGTAAATGTGATGGTTTGTGAAGGGAAGAATCTGTGGGCAAGACCTTACAGGTGAGTGGTTCCCAGCTCTGGCTGCATATTGGAATTACACCTGCTACGTGCACGCTGTACTGATTAAACCTGAATATCTGGGAGTGGGGCCCAGACATCTGTGGTTTGTAATGATTCCCCAGCCGATTTCATTATGCTGCCAAAGCTGAGAACTGCAGTGGACCAGGTGAGAAAAGATGAAGGGCTCAGAGCAGCGGGTGGGGGGAGAGGAGGACTGGGGTGTAGATAGACCAAACAGAACTTTGTGACATTGCAAACGGGGGATGGGGGTGCGGGGTAGGGGGGTTGGCGGTGAGGGAGAGGAAGAAGAAAAAATTGATTGAGTGCATTATTGCATTGTATACTAACCTGGTCCTGTGGGGTTTTGGTTTCAGATACTCCTTTTTTGTAGCGATGGGATACCTGACGATATGCCACGTCAGCAGAATATACATCTTCCACTATGGAATCCTCACTACGGATTTTTCTGGGTGAGTATCTTAACTTCGGGGCGGGGGGAAGTCTGACCGCTGGCTTTGACCCAGCCTCTTGGGGTCTGGAAAGATCAGTGTGCACATCAGAATCATGGGTGCCTGGGTAAGTCAGTTGGCAAGACGGTGCTAATGCGTTTGAGAGTGAAGACTCCATTGCTCTGTAGGACTGTGAGCTCTGCTGCGTTGTAAGTCAGGGGTTGTGAGCAATGGCCCATGGGCAGAGTCTGCCCCACCTCCTGCCTTTGTAGTCACGTTGGAACACAGACAGGCATTTGCTCATTTCTATGCTGTCTCTGGCTGCTTTTGCATGGTGAAGGTAGAGTTGAGTGGTTATGACAGAAACCATATGATCCCGCAGAGCCGAAAATATTTGCTATCTTGCTCTTTACAGTAAAAGTTTGCTGACCCCTAATCTAAGGCCCTTAACTCAGGGTTGGTGTTTATCTCTCCTAGTTATTAATACAGAAATTCTTCCATACTAGTTGATAAGTACCTGCTTCCTTAGCCTCCTGGGTGCCCCCTGGCTGCCCGGCCACTCCCCACCAGATCCATCAGACTTGCAGCCACATAGAAAGGCCATGTCTGGCACCAGGCCTTTACCTGGTGGGCCACCCTTCTCCTGATTGGTCACCTGGGAACATTATGGGATGGATCAGTGAAAATTGTATGCCTTTGATGTTCGTTCAGTAACAACTTTTCATGGCTCTTGAGGAACGGACGCGAAAGCCGAGTGATTCCGCACAGCGCCTTGTGTGTTAGCCACAGTACTTCCTTCGGAGTTCGGTTCTGTTCCCCAAGGGCAGTCCGAGGTCCGGGAGAACCCCAGTTCTCCCAGAAGGTTGAACTGCATTTCATTTGATGAGTGATTAGAGAGTAGGCAGTGAGATAAGGGGGTTACAACTCACAGCTCATTCCTGTGAATTTGCAAATGTGCATCTAACCCACCCCAGCATGAAGAGGCTTAGGAAGGCGAAGGGTGTTGTCCTGGGACAGACACAAAGACGTTGCATCAACGTTTCCAGGGCTGTGGTCTGTTCTCAGACTGGCTTTGCATGCACCAGTTCTTCTTACCCTCAGGCCTCTGGGTTTTACTGATTTCTTTTTGAGCTGTTCTCTTGCCACATTCCTTCCCCACTAGATTATGGAGCAGTTTTTCAATTTTTCTGAAACAAGTTCACAAACTTCTTTTTGTTTCTTAATGATATGTATTGCTAGCAAAATATGGAAATTATGGGAACAAGAACGATAACAATATAGCTGGGAAGTTATAGCATTAAAAGTAATTTTTAAACGGTGCACAGACCTCTCCCTAGTGTTTGATAAACAAACATCAGTTTTTTGGTTTCACCCTAGATTCAGAACCATATCTCTACCCCTCCAATACTTAGAAGAGTTCCTGGCTCTTAATAGGTTTTCAGTAAATTAGTGAGTTAAAGACTCTAGTATTTGTCAGTCCTTTTGTTCAGTATTTCCAGAAGCCTCAATCAAATAGCCCCTCTAGCCATTTGGTTGGGATGTTGAATAAAAAATGTTGACTTTAGCCCAAAGTAGATTATTACTTGTTTCTCATCTACATCATTTTTCATTTTTAAGGTACAAAGTGTATATTCATTCATTCCTTTCTGCACTGTTTTTGGATTCCCAGCATGTTAGGCACAGTGCCGAGGCCTGGAGACACCCAGGCAGGAGGAAGGGTATTCCAGCTGAGGAAACAGCCCTGCAGGAGCACAGAGCTGAGAGACAGGTGCCTGGGGAGGTCCCAGAAAGCCACCTCCCTGTCCCTTACCATCCACATCCCTGTGTCACCAGGTCCTGTCTGGTCAGCAGCCTGCCTATCAGTAGGCTCCATCCACAGCTCTGCAAGCCTGCAGCCACCACGCTGGGCCACCACATGTCTGCAGTTTCCCCAACTGGCCATCTTTTTTTTTTTTTTAAATATATTTTATTGATTTTTTACAGAGAGGAAGGGAGAGAGATAGAGAGTTAGAAACATCGATGAGAGAGAAACATCGATCAGCTGCCTCCTGCACATCTCCTACTGGGGATATGCCCGCAACCCAGGTACATGCCCTTGACCAGAATCGAACCTGGGACCTTTCAGTCCGCAGGCCGACGCTCTATCCACTGAGCCAAACCGGTTTCGGCAACCCAACTGGCCATCTTTCCTTCCACCCTGCCCCTTCTCTGGTCTGTGTTCTCTGTACAACCAATGAGGTTCTAGAATACCAAGCACATAATGAGCGGACCTGCCTCATCTCTTGTCATCTCCTACTCCCGTTGTGCACTGCAGGTGGTAGCAGTGCCGAAAAGTGCCTGATCTGCACGCACACGGGTCAGTCCACATCTCCCTGCCTCTGCCTTGCTCATTCCACCAGTTAGAGGTATATTTATCACCCTTGTCTATATGGAAACCTTTTCCTCCTTTTCCCAAATCCCAGTTCAAAGGTCACTGTTTTACAAAGCATTCCCTGATCGCTGTCCCCCTGCAACCCCCATCCCCTTCGTCCACCAGGCACTTACTGCATTTTGGACCTTGCACTGGGCTTTAATGGCTGGTGCTGCCCATTGCCTGTAAATCAGACCTATGCAGACCCTGGCGCCTGGAGTGTTTGTAGCTGCAGCCACGGGCTCTTCTGCTCTCACCAATTGATTTGCATGCTTATCTAGTGTCATCTGTGCTTATTCCAAGACTTGTTTATTCCAGTTTGTACTTATGTGTAAGCTGATTATATATGGAAGGAGGAACATGGTTTCTCTAAATCTAAGGTGGGTCCTTTGCAAAATCACCAAAGCAAGTTGAGTGTGTTAAAGTATTAGCTATTGAATTTAAATGTGGGTGAACATGCTGAAAGGATGTGCGGAAGACTTATAAAAAGTAGGGGTCCTGCACTTGGATTGCTGTGGAGGCATTTTTACTTTCTTTTACCCTCGCAGTCCATGTTAGAGGAAATGCGTCTGGAGATAGTAGGTGGGGGTTTGTGTGTGTGAGAGAGAGAGGCCGTCATCGAGCAGATCCAAGCTCCAAGAAAACACTTTGGTCCTGCATCGAAAGGCCCGTCGGTGCATCATTCAGCAGACACTGATGGAGAGCCCTGCATGTGCCAGGCACAGTTACAGGAGACAGGAGTGAGCAAGACTGTGGAGTGAAGGTACCGTTATCGACTTCAGGTTTGTGTAGGAAGTTTAAATGTGAGCATGCATGGTGTACTGAGTTGATTAGTGTTCCCCCAAATTCATGTCTCCCCAGAACCTCACAATAGGTCCCTATTTGGAAATAGGATCTTTGCAGACGTAACCAGTTAAGATGAGGACCCACTGGAGTAAGGTGGGCCGTGAATTCATTATGACTGGTGTCTCTGTCAGAAGTCCTTAAGAGATGCAGACACACGGACACACGGAGGGAAGAAGGGCATGTGGAGATGGAGGCAGAGAAAAGAGTGAGGCAGCTACAAGCTGGGAACTCCAGGGCCTGCTCTCAGCCACCGAGAGCTAGGAGGAAGCCGGAACAGATGCTCCCTCACAGCCTCCCCAGGAACCAGTGCTGCCAACACCATGTTATTGGGCTTTCAGCTTCCGGACTCCAGACAGTGTTTCTGGTTCTAAGCCACCCAATTTGTGGTCATCTGTTCCGGCTTCTCTAGGAAACGGATGCACACTGTTTTTGTGATTGCATACCTTTCCACGAGCTAGCACATCCCCTCCTCCTGATCCTGCAGCCAAGAGTGCCGGAAGCCGGTCCATCCTTGCTGCTTGACACAGTCGCTGCAGGAAAGAAACATCTGCACAGCATATGTTTCAAGGGACCTGGCGTATATAGCATACTGTTCTTAATATGTTTGCTCCCCTTAGCGCTGTGTGTTTTAACCAAGGTCACCTCTCCGAGAAAGGTTGTTTCCCCAGGTAGGAATTTTTCCCTGAAGTCAGGGAGGGGATGCCTCTCCTAGAAAGGTTGTTTCCCCAGGTAGGAATTTTTCCCTGAAGTCAGGGAGGGCATGAAACTCCTTAACTAAGTGCCAGGCGGGTAGTTAATCACTACAAACAATCATGCTTAAGCTACATAATCTTTACTCCCTGGAATGGAGATAAGAAACGCCCTAACCTTTGTAATAGAAATTGACAGGATTAAAATCAACTGGTATAAATACGGATGTAACAAGACAATAAACAGCAGAGCCTCTCTGGAGATCAAGACCAGAACTTGGCTGGAGATCCTGGCTAGGCTGCTGATCAACTGAACGCTGTCTCCGTGTCATTCCTTCTTCGCCGACTCCGTCCACACCTTTGGGGACCCCTGGACCTGCTGGGGCTGGACCCCGGCATCTGGCGCCCGAACAGGGTTCCCTTAGGTAAGTCCCCCCGTACTTGGGACGGATAGGACTGCACCGTAGGGTGCTTCAGACCCCCCCTATAGAGGATAAGTAGGGTAAGCGGGTAGTTAGTACAAAACTTAGATTGACAGGATGGGTCATACTGAGTCTAAAGAAAAAAGACTTTGTATTAATCTTTTAACGCATATGCTTACTAGCAGAATTGGAGTTAAGGTTACTCCCAGTGAGACAGAAAGTTTTATAGAAGAAGTATGTCAATGGCTTCCAGAGGATGGAACTGTTAATTTAAAAACTTGGGTTGAAGTAGGAAAGCAATTAAAGAAACACCATGAATCTGACGAGGTCCTGCCATGTTTCTTTTCCCTCTGGGAATCAATCTGTGACACCTTGGCACCAGAGGCAAAAACGGTTGAACTTTCTCAAAATTTAAATAGTCCCTCAGCTCCACCCAGAGAGGATACATCATCATTGTCTTCAGCTCAATCTAAAAGCAATTTAGCTATGCCTACTGATCGGGAGGAGAATAAATATCATAAACATGACCATTGGTCCTTTCCAGTCAGTAGAGAGGAGAGTGGCCCTCCCATTCAAAACAGGCTCCCCAAATTAGAAAGGAAGCCTAAACCAGGTCCTGTGGCTCCTAGGAGCTCCATGTCTAAATTTCAAAGGGCGATAAGAGAAGCTGAAGCTAATGGAGATCTTGAATTCTCACTCTGCTTCCCAGTTACATATGAGAATGAGTCTGGTGGGAATAGAAACCCCACCTTGGAGCCTATACCTTACAAAGTACTTAAAGAATTAAAATTGGCCTGCTCTGAATATGGACCTCTAGCTCCTTACACACAAACCTTGGTAGAAACCCTAGCCAGTAAATGGATGACTCCTTATGATTGGTCACAGGTTTGTAAATCCTGTCTCTCAGGAGGCGATTACTTATTATGGAAAACTGAATATGATGATCTTGCTAAGAAAGCTGTAGCCACTAGCGGAAAAACCAGAAAAGGAATAACCCTAGACATGATATTAGGAGAAGGTGATTTTAACACGGCTGAGGAGCAAATGAATATGCCCACAGAGGCACTTACCAAAGTAACCAGTTGTGCAGTAAGTGCCTGGAAATCCCTACCTTGTACAGCAGGAAAAACAACCACCCTTACAGAGGTTAAACAGAAGGTCGAGGAACCATATCAGGATTTCCTTTCTCGCCTCATGCAGGCAGTCAAGAGAGTAATCAATAACAAAGAGGCAGCTGATATCCTAATCAAACAACTGGCTTTTGAAAATGCTAATAATACCTGTCAGGCTTTATTAAGGCCGATTCGCAGAACAGGAACTATAAATGATTTTATAAAACAGTGTGCTGATGTAAGTCCAGCATTTATACAGGGTGTAGCTATAGCTGCAGCTCTCAAAGGGGAGACATACCCTCAATATGTACAGGCTATAGGACAAGCCAGCAATAATATAGGTAATAAAAGAAATATGAACTGCTACTCTTGTGGCTTATCTGGGCACTTTAGCAGAGAATGCCCAAATAAAAATAATAATAATACTCAGGCCAGATGGCAAGCTCCTCGACAGCCTGGAAATACGTTAGGGAATAATATTAATCCTCCAAAAACCATTTGTCCCCGATGTCAGAAAGGATTCCATTGGGCAAAGGAATGTAGATCAAAATACCATAAAAATGGTCGGCCTTTAAACTCTACAAATAGCTCCCAAGGAGGTTATATCCCATCACCTCAATTGGGAAACTTGAGAAGGGGCCAGCCCCAGGCCCCTGCAATAATAGGGGCATCAACCTTCAACCCCTTTGCAAATTTCGATCAGTCAGTGACCTCTTCAGGGCAACCCCAGGCAGTGCAGGATTGGACCTCCACTCAACCACCCACGCAATACTAACCCCAGACTCGCCAGTAGCAGCCATTCCTACAGGAGTGTCTGGGCCGCTGCCTGAGGGAACCGTAGGTTTAATATTAGGGCGGAGCTCCACCTCCTTACAGGGGATCTTAGTCATCCCAGGAGTTGTTGATGCAGACTACACAGGAGAAATACAGATTTTACTTTCCCCACCCACCACAACTATACAGATTCAGCCCAACCAGAGAATTGCCCAATTACTCCTGTTACCAATACATAAAATAGGGACAGCTGTTACCCAGGAAGCTAGAGGGGCTGGAGGCTTTGGATCTAGTGATGCAGCATTTTGGATACAAGAAATCCATGCTACTAGACCTACAAAAATTTTACAAATTCAGGGAAAACCAATTGAAGGTCTATTGGATACAGGAGCAGATGTTTCCTGCATAGCAGAGAAGGATTGGCCCTCTTCATGGCCCACGCACACCACCTCCACTTCCCTAGTAGGACTAGGCAAGGCATCTAATGTAAAAAAGAGTTCTCAGATTCTAACTTGGGCTGATGAAGATCAACATTCAGGAACATTCTGTCCCTATGTAATTACGACTATCCCCTTTACATTATGGGGAAGAGATATCTTGTCTCAAATGGGAGTTGTATTATATAGCCCCAGTGATAGAGTAACATCACAGATGCTAGACACGAGATTTAATCCAGGAAAGGGATTAGGAAAGGAAAGTAATACCTCACACTCCTCGACAGGATCTGTAATTGGGGCCATTGCCCTTAGGACTGCTGATCCCATAGTCTGGAAATCGTCACAACCAGTATGGGTTGAGCAATGGCCCTTAACATCTGAGAAAATATCAGCAGCCCGACAATTAATTGATCAGCAATTAGCAGAGGGACATATAGAGCCATCAAATAGTCCCTGGAACACACCCATATTTGTAATAAGAAAGAAATCGGGCAAGTGGAGACTTTTGCAAGATCTAAGAGCCATAAATGCCACCATGGAAGATATGGGCTCCTTACAACCTGGATTGCCCTCCCCTGTGGCAATTCCACAGGAGTATTGTGTTGTTGTTATTGACTTACAGGATTGTTTTTTCACTATACCTCTTCACCCAGCTGATTGTCAAAGATTCGCATTCAGCATACCATCAGAAAACTTTAAACAGCCTTATCAGAGATACCAATGGAAGGTTCTCCCACAAGGGATGAAAAATAGTCCTACATTATGTCAAAAGTTTGTAGATCAGGCATTGCAAGTTATTAGAAAGAAATTTTCAGATCTATATCTTATTCATTATATGGATGATATTTTACTAGCTCATAAAGATCGGGCTACTTTACAGGAAATTCTTACTCAGACCATCCTTGCTTTAGAAGAACATGGTCTAAAAATAGCCCCAGAAAAGATTCAGACTGAACCTTCTTTTTCATACTTAGGCAGAATATTACATACCTCTACTATCACCCATCAGCCTCTACAATTAAGAAAAGATCATTTAAACACATTGAATGATTATCAGAAACTATTAGGTGATATCAACTGGGTCAGGCCATATCTAAAGATAACCACTCTTGACTTAAAACCTCTATTTGACATTTTAAAGGGAGATTCTAACCCTAAGTCTCCCCGACAATTAACTGTAGAAGGAGAAAAGGCTATAGCAAAAATAGAACAGGCCATCAATAAACAGCAACTACAGTATCTAGATTATTCCAAATCTTGGGCCTTAATTATTCTAGCCACTAAATATACTCCTACAGGATGCTTGTGGCAGGAAGGACCATTAGAATGGATACATTTACCTGTCACTCCTAGGAAGATTGTACCACCCTATCCCTCCCTAGTGGCCACTCTCATTATCAAAGGTAGACGACGCAGTATCGAACTCTTTGGAAGAGAAGTTACTGAGATAATAATACCTTATAAAAGAGAACAATTAGACACACTATTACAATTTGAAGAAGAGTGGCAAATAGCTATAGGTAACTTCCCAGGGCAAATTTTACATCATTTGCCAAGATCACCTATATTGCAATTTCTCTCCCTACATCCGTTTATATTTCCTATTAAATGTTCAAAAGAACCATTATCACCTCCTGCCTCCTTAGTATTCACAGATGGTTCCTCTAATGGTAGGGCAGTAACAATCATTGACTCAATAACCCATGTTCAACAAACTCTAGAGACGTCAGCTCAGAGAACAGAGCTTTTGGCAGTCATTTATGCTTTTGAACAATTGCAACAGGTTCCCTTTAACTTGTACACTGACTCTCAATATATAGTTAAATTATTTCCTCATATTGAGACCGCCTCTCTCCCACAAGGAAGAACAGCCATTTTCTCTTTGTTAACTCAGCTACAAACTTGCATTCACAAACGAGAAAAGGCTTTCTATATTGGACATATTAGAGCTCATTCCTGCCTACCAGGACCCTTAAGCGAAGGAAATTATCAGGCGGATTTACTAACTCGCCCAGTAGTTTGTACAGCTCTAGAAGAAGCCCGGCGGTCTCATGCCATTCACCATCAAAATGCTTCTGCTCTCCGTCTATATTATCGCATATCTAGAGAAGCTGCTCGAAGTATTGTGCGTGACTGCGGCCATTGTCCTACTCATTTTCCTAGCCCTGCTACTGGAGTTAATCCAAGAGGACTTAGACCCTGTGACTTATGGCAGATGGATATTACTCATGTCCCATCTTTTGGCAAACTTTGCTATGTGCATGTTTGTATTGATACCTTTTCTCATGTTATCCTTGCTTCTGCACGTACAGGAGAAGCCTTTAAAGATGTAAGTCAACATCTATTCCAATGCTTTTCCTACCTAGGAATACCAAGGGCACTTAAAACTGACAATGGGCCTGCCTATACCTCTAGAGCTTTTAAAAACTTATGCTCTACATTCGGCATCGCACATACTACAGGAATACCCTACAATCCTCAAGGCCAAGCAATAGTAGAAAGGGCTCACCAAACTTTAAAAACACAAATTAAAAAATTACAAGAAAATGAGTTTAAATATTCCTCTCCTCATCATGTTCTACAACATGCTCAATTTGTAATTAATATACTAAATGTAGATTCTGAGGGAAATTCCCCGATGTACAGGCATTGGAACCCTGATCTATCTAAACCTAAAGCCCTCGTCAAATGGAAAGACTTGCTTACAGGAGCCTGGAAGGGACCTGATGTACTTTTAACCTGGGGGAGAGGATATGCTTGTATATTTCCACAGGACGCAGACTCACCTGTGTGGATTCCAGACCGTCTAGTCCGACCTTATGTCTCACCGCCCGCCATCTCTGCCTCATCATAGCACACCTGACCAGTGCCCGTCTGCAGCAGATGTGCAGCCCTGAGCTGGAACAATCTGTCCATTGGGAGGATCACATGTGCCTCCTTTTTGTCTTTCCACATGTCTCAGCTTTGCCCCACATCTCCTTTCCTTTTTCCTTTTTTTAAAAATCTAACTACTTGTTTGCTGGTTCTTTGGCCTTTCTCCTTCTTTCCTGAACACAGCCTTTTCTAGAATCTCCCTACCCTACTGTTCCAGGAAGGGCACCTCCCTTTTCTGCCATGACTAGGGGGTGTCTAGTATATGTCCCATACATGGAGTTGTCTTGTGCCAAGAGCCTGACATCCTGGGCTGAGAAAGCCCTGTTCCAGGACTCTCCTTTGTCCTGTATTGGCGCCTCTTACCCTTGTGCCAAGAGGGACCCTCTTCTTACAATCCAATTGCCCATAGCTGTTGCCTGAGCTCTCTGTTCATGCTGAGGTTGAAGCTTCATGGTGGCTGGTACCATGGATCTGTCTCTGGCCCAATGGCGTAAGCTGGGCCCTCTCTAGAGAAGAAACCTGAGTTCCCTATGATCAATGCCAGAGCCCCGCCAGCAAGCGAGGGAATCCAAAGGCAGTTGCTGGGCATGGAGGCCAGAGGGACATAGGCTATCAAGGAGACAAAACTGAACCTCACATCACCCTACTTGGCCCAGAGATGGCTGGTAGTCAACGACGGGTAAGACTCCACAGGGTGGGGCAACCTAAGACAGGCACAGTCGGGGGCCAGTAGGAGAAAACTTGGGGTGCAACAAAGGTGGGGCACAGACCCCCCTCCCCAATGGTTCAGGGGCTTGAACACTCGCCCCTTCTGAGGAAGGTCTCCTGTCCCCATGGCTGCTTCCTGCTTCCCATGCCCAGCTCAGATCGGGACCCAGGTAAAGACAGAGACTGGCTGACAGCAGCTGCCCTCTCACTGCAACAGGACTTGTTTCCCATTTCTACCTGGGACCACAGGGAAAGGGGAAGCTGAAGGAAAGGGCTGTGTCAGGATGCTGCCTTCTTCCCTTTCTTCTCCCTCTTTTTTCTAAACACTTCCATGCCTTGTAGTTCTTTTGCTTTCTCTTCTTTTTCTACTACCCTCCATTTTCAATATCAGCTGGATCCAGAGGGCACAGCTTACTCCTCCTCGGACATCGACACCACCATCAACCACAGCCCTGATGGACCATTTGATGCAGCCCTTCAACTTGCTGACGCTTCGGGAAGCCTGTCGCCAGTGACGCCGCCCGCTAGCCAGACCAACAAAGACAATCAAACCAATAACTTGAGGACAGCTGAAATCCCTTGACTGAAGAGGCTGGCAACCTTCTACAGGAATGGGGCTCCTTCTGCGCTCCATCCACTATGTTTATAGCTATGCTCACTATCATTGCTTGCCACTCTTCTTCCGAGACTTAAATGGCCCAATCTGAGAGGTGGCCACTGATTTGCATGCGTGAGCATTTAAAAAATAAAAAAGGGGGAATTTGCCGGAAGCCGGTCCATCCTTGCTGCTTGACACAGTCGCTGCAGGAAAGAAACATCTGCACAGCATATGTTTCAAGGGACCTGGCGTATATAGCATACTGTTCTTAATATGTTTGCTCCCCTTAGCGCTGTGTGTTTTAACCAAGGTCACCTCTCCGAGAAAGGTTGTTTCCCCAGGTAGGAATTTTTCCCTGAAGTCAGGGAGGGGATGCCTCTCCTAGAAAGGTTGTTTCCCCAGGTAGGAATTTTTCCCTGAAGTCAGGGAGGGCATGAAACTCCTTAACTAAGTGCCAGGCGGGTAGTTAATCACTACAAACAATCATGCTTAAGCTACATAATCTTTACTCCCTGGAATGGAGATAAGAAACGCCCTAACCTTTGTAATAGAAATTGACAGGATTAAAATCAACTGGTATAAATACGGATGTAACAAGACAATAAACAGCAGAGCCTCTCTGGAGATCAAGACCAGAACTTGGCTGGAGATCCTGGCTAGGCTGCTGATCAACTGAACGCTGTCTCCGTGTCATTCCTTCTTCGCCGACTCCGTCCACACCTTTGGGGACCCCTGGACCTGCTGGGGCTGGACCCCGGCACAAGAGTGCCTCCAGTGTCCACATCTCTCCCTGTTCTTGTCACACTGACTCCTCCACTGATTTTGTTCATAAAACCGTAAACTCTTGAATGATTGTTACATCACTTTAGTATAGCCAGAACCGTGGAAAGTTACCAAAGGAAAAATAAAGGGCATTTGTGGAGAACAGCGGTGTGTTTGTGACACGCTGTGGACTTGGGGTTTGACAGCTGGGGAGATGGAACCAGTTCCTGCCCCCTTCACTCGCAGCAGCAGAGCTGGGATACATGTCCTCAAGGGGTGTTTGCTCGCTGGCATTTTCAGATCTCCTTGCATTGAGAAATCTCTGACATTACCCACAAAACTGGAGAATGTTTTAACTAGAAAGGACTGTTGTTAGGAAAAGGGTAAAAAAAAAATGTCTTCTACCTCTGAATTGCATGCAATTTAGTTCTCTAATTACTGAGTGGCCATACTATCCAGTTCTTGATGGTATGTCTTTTTTTTTTTTTTTGGAATTAATTTTTTTTTAATTTATCTTTCTTGTTGAAAGTATTACAGATGTTCCCCCTTTTAATTATAGGGCATTATTAAGCAGCATTTTCCCCCTCCCACCATATATGCACAGTGCCTCACTGACATAAACCCATCTTCTTGGATAATGTCCGTTAACATAAAGAGAGAGGTTCATGGCAACCTGAAATGGCGAGATGTTTTAAATCACAGACTCTCAGAGAGATTCTTCACCAGTCTCTTCTCATTATGAGCATGCAGGCGACCACAGGTGCTGCTTCACAGTGCAATTTAACACTGTCATTTCAGTTTAAAAATCTTAGGACTCCGTTGAGGAGTAAAGTAGTGTTCTGAAGTCGAGCCTGGCTTTTTAAAGCAACCTGATGTGGCAGCTACTCTCTTTTGAGCACACACACACACCTAAGTGCTTCTCACATTTCATCACACCTTTAGCATAAGAGTGCAGATAGGAATCGGATGGGACTGGGATTCAATTAGTGTTTGTGTCAAACAATATATGTTTTTAATTTTGAGGAACACATAAACTTGCTGTACTTTAGATTATTCTGGTGCTTGGAATTTTATCTTTCTGAACGTAAGCAGGTTTTCATGGGCTAGACTGGTGGTAACGGTGAGGATAACACACAAGGGACACTTATTAGTGCTGCTAATCCAGCTTATGTCAATGTGTGTAGTGGCGAATGCCCCCCATGCTTTCTCGGTGAATGAGGCTATTAAAGATACCAGAGCATTTACTGATCTTCTGGGGGAAGCTCAACAATTGCGTGTGATAAGGCTGGTACTTGATTCCTTTTTCGTTTGTTGATTGTGAACTGATTCTTCTTTGTTGCTCACAGAAAGGTTTTCTTCTGAGGAAAGCAGCAACAAGAACCCCTCTTCTCTGTAGGGCAGGCCAGAGTCAGGCAGACAATTGCTCTCCCACCACGTTGGCAACGTGAGGTGCCCATGTGTTTTTGAAAACATTGTGAAAGGAGAACTCTTATACACTACTAGTGGGAGTATAAATTGGCACAATGCTTCTGAAAAGGCAATTTAGCCATAAAATTCAAGCAAGAATTTTTTAAAAGTTCATATCCTGCAATAGGATAAATTCCTAGGAATTGAATTACCTTAAGGAAATCAAATGTATTCATAAGCATGTTCAACTGTTTTTAATAATAATGAAAAATTAGAAATCTCCTAAGTGGCTCAAAAGAACTGAATGATTAAATGATGGAACTAAAATGCATCCATTGAAAGTGATGTCTTCAAAGAATGTTTAATGATACTGGAAAATGCTTACACGATAAGGGAAGGTAAAAAAACCACAAAACAAATACATGTATTAAGATGCCATTTTTATGAATGCAGACACATTTTCTGCATTTTTACGAGTGTAGAAAAAAGAGAGTAGAAGGAAGTAATCAAAATGCTAAGACAGTAGTTCTGAGGGGATTTCAGTAATTTTTTTATTCTTTTAGATGATTATAATAATGAGACTCCCTAAGTGTTATTTAAATATATTTGCGTGCATATTTTGATGAACTGTAGCCTACCGGAGTGGAAGAATAGCCACTGTGCTCCCTGTTACCCTATTTTGTTTCTTGTAAAACCCAAAGGAGTGGTGTCACTTGCCTGCGCTCCCGGTGGCAGAGAGCATTTGCCCTTTTGCTCCACGGCAGAGTTTTTCTTCTGTTACGACATCCTGATCACTCCATCTGACCAGCCCAGTATGTGCAAGTAATTGGGTTCCCCATGATGGAAAAAAGATTATTTGTGAACAGATTTCTGTATTTGATTATTTCATGCGTCTCCATCAGGCTGCTGCCAGCTTTTTAATAATTAGCACATCACCTGGAATTTAGTTCTGAAGACACGAGTTCCCAGGTTATACAGAGTTTATTTGGTGAGTTCCTCTTACAGTGGAGAGCTGATGATTTTGTTGTTGTTGGATGCCGAAGTACAGAGATGAAATGTTTGAGAAGAGGAGTGGAAGGGGTATAAGCCCATTCTCCTCTGATTGGCCCTGTCTGGTTCTACACAGATACCAGGAGCTCTGATCTGAGTCCCAAGGGGTTCCCTCCCTTCAGGTGCAGCACTAGGAAGCCAATGGAGCTCCTAGTATGTACACTCTTTGCTGTGACTCCTGGAGTCCCTTCACATTGGCACAGTTGAAAGGCATCTGGGAACATTCTACTAAAGCTGTAATGTCATTTAGTAAGAAATCCAGGGAGCAGCGGATTCAGCCGGGGCAGGAGCAGCAGGGAGGGAAGGCTGGGTCCATGCTGTGGGGTTGCGACCCTCAGCCACTGGCTCCAGGCTGTGGGGTGCACAGTTTGCTTGGCACCTCTGGTTGTTGTGCACATTGGCCGTCCCGGCCTAGGTTGCCGCGGAGTAGAAGTTTGCTGTACCCGTGCCAGAGTTCTTGCTTGCCTGACTCCTCGCTTTCTTAAGTATATAAATGTCACCGTGGCTTTGTATTATAAACAAAGAAGTAATACAAATATAAAGTAACTAGAACATTTACTGTTCTTCTGAGGGAAGCTCAACAATTGCTTGTGATAAAGCTGGCACTGGATTCCTTTGAAGTTTGTGGTAGAACTGACTCTTCTTTGTTGCTCACAAAGGGTGCAAATCAAGGTGCTTCTGAGGGCAGCAGCAAGGACTCTATTGTGTCTATGAGTTTCAGTTTTACATCCCACATATTAGTGAGATCATATGGTTCTTAGCTTTTTTCTGACTGACTCATTTCACTTACGATAATATTTTCTTTTAAAAAAATATATTTCTTTATTGATTTCAGAGAGGAAGGGAGAGAAACATCAATGATGAGAGAGAATCATTGATTGGCTGCCTCCTGCATGCCCCCTAGTGGGTATTGAGCCTGCAACCCGGGCATGTACCCTTGGCTGGAATCGAACCTAGGACCCCCCAGTCCGCAGGCCGGCGCTCTATCCACTGAGCCAAGGGCAAGGATAATATTTTCAAGGTCCGCCAATGTTGCTGCAAATGGCAGTATTTCACCTTTTCTCATGGCTGAGCAGTATTCCATTGTGTGTATGCATGTACCACATCTTTATCCAGTTCTCTCAAAGGACATTTCCATTGTTTCTATGTCATGGCCACTGTGAATAATGCTGCAATGGACATAGGGGTACATGTATCTTTGTGAATAAAAGTTTCAAGTAGAGAACCAGGAAAGGGATTGCTGGGTCATATGGTAATTCTATTCTTAATTTTGGATCTAAAATGACCTGTTGGGGAAGATCCTTGAATGTCAGATCCAGCTTGATGCTGGCCAGCCAGCTGTGTAACTGGTGGGCTCTTTTGATGACTGCATTATCTCGTTGTTCCACCCTACCTTTACCAGCACAGAGAACTTAACCACTTTAGGTCCAAAGATTAAGGCAAACCAGGTAGGTTTTATTGAACTATTGCTCAAAACTGAATTTTGTTTAATGTTTTGAAGACTAGGTTATTTTTCTGTTGGGAGTTGGTATGGGAAATGGAAATGGATGAATGGATACCACTTCTGGTAACCTGCCTAACATCTGTATCAGGAGGCATTGATTTTGCGGGGGTAGGAGAGGAGTGAGAAGTAGATAGCATTGTTCTTTCTTTTTGCTGTAAACACATATCCAACTGCCTTTAATTTCCCCCTATATTTCCTTATCTAAATTTTACTAATAATCTTTAGCTTGGGAAGAAAAAAATGGTTTTCTTTGGATTTTCTTTTTTAATCATGAAAAGAATTCATGGGACAAAAAAATGTGGTTCTTCCTCAACCAAGCTGGACTCAGACCTTGATTTCATATTGGTCAGGTGGTTCCCATGGATTCAAGTGCTGGGTGCTGGCTGACTGGTGTTTACAAACCCAAGGACAGGGCATACTCTGCAGGGGGTGGAAAATCCAAGTGCAGCTCAAGTTCTAAGGCCTCATTGTCCTTTTCTTTGGCCGCATCAAGGGACCTTTTTATGTCCTCTCTGCATTTGTAGTAGGTGCTTGTGGATGCTGGGTTTTGCATTTTTGCAAAAAAAAGAAAGAAAGAAAGAAAGAAAGCATGAGTTCCAGCCACAAACCAACAAGCATGTCTTAGATTGTGTTATATTTTTATTGGAATGCATCATGGATGGTATTTGAGTTTTATTTTAAAATATATTTTTATTGATTTCAGAGAGGAAGGGAGAGGGAGAGAGAGAGAGAAATATCAATGATGAGAGAATCATTGATTGGCTGCCTCCTGCATGCCCCCCAATGGGGGATCGAGCCCGCTACCTGGGCATCTGCCCTGACCAGGAATCGAACCATGACCTCCTGGTTCATAGATTGACACTTAACCATCGAGCCACACTGGCTGAGCTGAGTTTTATTTTAAATTAGAAATTTCACGGATCTGAATCTCAGTAACTTGTGCAATGGAGGTTTGGCATCTGATCTGCCCATAAGTTTAAATAAGTTGATCAATGAAAATGTGTTCGGAGAGGACTTCCTCTTAGCAAGAGCATATGGCGCTCTTCCTTACACCCTCGGAGAAGCAAGCATGTGGGAGGATTCTAAATTCATGCCTTTCAGTGAGCAGGTTTTAGTTTGAGGATTTCAGATCTGCTTTTTCATAGGTCATCAATCTCTTATTTGTCAGTGACCACATGGGTGAGCTGTTTTTTATTTAAGTTGCTAGAAATTTCTCCAGATGTCTGAAACAGAAGCAGTATATTGTGGAAAGTATCATCTGGATGATGTGTAACAATATTTGATCCAGAGCTTCTTCTTTTCCCCAAAAAAGGAACTTTTTTTTTTTCTAAACAAGGACAGCAATATGGTTTTTCCATAAACCTAGTGGTGCCAGTTTCATATTGAATAGTTGTTATTTATTGACACTGATCTCTTCATTATTACGAATCGCATTGGTCTAGGTCAGTGGTTCTCAACCTTGGCTGCACATTAGAATCACCTGGGAATCTTTTTAAAATCCTGATTTCTGGACCTCATCCTCTGGAAATTCTGTTTCTTTGTTACTAATGTTGTGGCCCCACCCCATAACAAAGAAACAGAATTTCCGGAGGATGAGGTCCAGAAATCAGGATTTTAAAAAGATTCCCAGGTGATTCTAATGTGCAGCCAAGGTTGAGAAGCTCTGGTCTAGGTTCTCTGAGAAGCAGATGCCAAGATAGGAACAGAGTATGAGAGATTTATGGGGTGAAATGCCTGGGATTGGAAATGGGGAGGCTACGCATGAGGCTGGGAGAGCCATCAGATCGAAAGCATGTCTGACCTGAGATGCGAGGGGAACAGAAGGAAGAGAGGTCTTGGGCTGCAGTGCTGTTCTAAGACAGTTTTTGCAAGTTCAATGGGAAATCCTTGAGCTAAAATTCCCCAGGGCAGAGGAAACCACGCCCTGTAGGGAGGTGACTGTGCCTGCAGGCCGGGGCTTTGAACAGACTAGGTGGCAGAACCAGAGGGCACAGCTGGAGCCGGTCAGCGATGCTGCCAGCGATGCGTTCTCATGTAGGTGAACGTTAGACTACCAAATGCCTTGCTGGACATTTGTCTAATCATGGAATACATTAAATTGAACCCCAGATAGAGGGAAACATGCTGTATTTCTACAGAGATAGAAAGGTAGGTTAGTTTCTTGAGACATATTATATCTTTGTTGATATCTATATTTTAAGAGCCTAAAAATAAATACATTTTTATGAATGAAATAAAATGTAGGAACTTACGTGGTTTGCAAATTGCATAGGCACCAAAGAGTGTGCCTCGAATTTAAAAATTTTGTACTGGGCCCGGCGGTGGTCCTTCAGTGGTTGAGTGTCGACCTGTGAACCAGGAGGCCACGGTTCGATTCCAGGTCTGGGCATATGCTGAATTGCTGACTCAATCCTGAGTAGGGGGCATGCAGGAGGCAGCTGATCCACGTTTCTCTCTCATTGATATTTCTATCTCTCTCTCCCTCTTCCTTCCTCTCTGAAGTAAATAAAAATGTTAAAAAATAGTAAAAATTTTGTACTGGGATTTGTGCAAGGAAGAGTAGGATTTTTAATCTTGCAGGAGACAAAAGGCTTTAGAAAGAAAACTGTACTGCTTTGAAAGTCACATTAGAAACTACCTTCCCTGTGATGCTTAAAGTGAGTCCCTCTCAAGAAAAACAGCTCTTGGCATCTGTTAGACATGGTGGGTCAGAGGCCTCATTGAATATCAAGTAGTGAGCTGCACAGGTCTGGTCTGGTCTGGTCTGTAAGATCAATTTGATCTAGGAAGCGTCCGGGGAGCCTTTATTTCTGAGACCCAACTCTCAGTGTTCTGGAAAGGCAGCTATTTTTTCAATATAAAAGAGAGTCGTCACCTCAGTGTTAGCTCTGAGCACGTCTTGCTGCCTTAGCACATCCACCTCAGTGGCTCCCCTGTGTGCCACACCTTCCTCTCGCCAGTCCCGGCAGAGCACAGGAGCCCTTCCCTTCCCCAGTCAGACTCACTCATCTCTTAGCCTTATACGCAGCATTCAGAGTCTTGTTTCAAACAATGGCCATTGGACACGGGGCTTTGGCAAATGAGATATAATGCTGGGTGTAAGTATTAAGATTTCAAAGTGTATTTCTTCGTACTTTCTTGAAAATGCTTTATCTTGTCAGTTTACATTGATAGTTTAAAATATACCATGCTTATTATGTCAAAGAGATGGAAAGCGGGCATCAGAATGAGAAGCATTAAACAGGAAAATGGACTCAAAGTAGAGGCTAAGTGCAGTTGACACACATCACACTTGTGTCCTGGCCTGAGCTCAGGGCACAGAGGCTGTGTGGCATCCCAGGGTCCTTCCGGGGACACTGCTAGGGCTCAGCATTGCATATAAATGAGGCATCAGTCCCTGCGGGTCAGAGTTACCAATTCATTAAGAAGCCGTAGAAGGAGATCAGAAAACCAGCATAAATTAAGAAGGGTTGAAAGAAATGATGGCTGTTAGAGCTGTGGGATTTTATCTTGTCTTGGGCAAGAACAGAGCTACTAAAAGTACTAAACTAGGGTAGATAATTGGAAAAACAGGTGTATTTGAAAAATTGTAGTTTTGTTGAGATATACAATTCATATACCATACAATTTACCCATTTAAGTACAATTCAGTGGGGTGGTTTTTTTTTTGCATATTTGCCGAGTAAATTATAGAGTACAAATATTCACCACAATTAATTTTACATTTCCACTGCTCTCAAAAGAAACCTGTATGCATTAGCTATCACTCCTCATTTTCTCCCAATTCCCCAAGTCTAGGCAACTATCAATCTACTTCCTTTCTCTGTAGATTTGCCTGTTCTAGACATTTCATATAAATGAAACCATACAAAATGTGGCCTTTTGTCTGGTTTCTTTTACTTAGTGTGTTTTTAGGGTCCATCCATGTTGTAGCATACTTTATTCTTTTTATTACTGAACTAGAGGCCCGATGCATGAAATTCGTGCAAGGAGCTTGGCCCTCGCAGCCCCGGCTTCATCTGGAGGGTCTTCCAGAAGGTCGTCTGGAAGGTTGTCTGGATGGTTGTTCTGCTGTTCAGTCTAATTAGTATATTAGCTCTTTATTATTACTGAATAATATTTATAGCATACTTTATTTATCCATTCACCAGTTGATGGATATTTGGGTAATTTCCTTTGGGGCCATTATGAATAATGTTGCTCTGAACACGTGTGTACAAGTTTTTGTGTAGACATATTTTTATTTCTCATGGGAATGTACCTAGGCGTGCAATTGCTTGGTCATATGGTAACTGTATGTTTAACTTTCTGAGATACTGCCAGACTGTTTCTAAAGCAGCTGCACCTTTTAATATTCCCACCAACAATGTGCAAGGGTTGCAATTCTCCACCTCCTGGCTAACACCTGTTATCTGTCTTTTTGATTCCAGTCCTTTTACTGCTTGAGAAATGGCATCTCATTATGGTTTGATTTGCATTTCTCTTATAACTAGCCACTGTTGAATGTTTTTTCATGTGCTTATCACCATATCTTTTTTAGAGAAATGTCTATTCAGATCCTTTGGTCATCTTTAAATTGGGTGTCTTTTAATTATTGAGTTGTCAGAGTTCTTTGTGAATGCTAGCTTACAGATACATGATTTACACACATTTTCATGCATTCTGCGAAATGCCTTTTCACTTTCTAGATCAGGGGTGGGGAACCTTTTTTCTGCCAAGGGCCATTTGAATAGTTATAACATCATTCGCAGGCCATACAGAATTATGAACTTAACAATTAGCCTGCTGTATTTGTCAAACGTTTAATTAGCTCACCCCTAATGCCTGGGCAGGGCCAGACCAAATGATTTTGTGGGCCTTATACGGCCCGCAGGCTGGATGTTCCCCACCCCTGATGTAGAGAATAGAATAAAAGTTGCAGTAGCACTTTTGCTAATCTTGATTGTTTTCCTTCTTCCTTTTAGGCCTCTGATGATTGTCACTCAGAAGATCACAACCTTGGCCTTCCAAGTTCATGATGGTGAGAAAAAGCATCCTTGATCCTCGCTCTGAGTCCACCTGACATTTTTCATATTCTGCACACTGTCCCAAATTAGACAAGTGCTGGAAGATCTTGCTATATCTTGTCCAAAATTTGTAGGCCTCTTAATTATAGCTTTTAACTTTCCCAGCTATTACTTATCATTTCCCTCCTGGATCTGTAGCCTGAATTTGCTGAAATATTTGCATTGAGAACAGTGGGTTTTATTTACTTTTACCATGTTTTAAATTTAAGTTAACTTATGGTGCTCTCTGCCCTTCATTTTCAAATCTCTGAGAAGCTCATCTACACTAATAAAAGAGAAAAATGGTAATTGGCGTACGACGCTACCCTTTTCATTGGCTAATCAGGGCTATATGCAAATTAACTGCCAACAAGATGGCAGTTAATTTGCATATGTAGGCACAATGCAAGGAGGCGAAAGGGAAAGCCGGAAGAAGCCCCCTGCCACTGACAGTGATCGGAAACGCAGGGGGCAGCTAAGAGCTGGGGGGCAGGGCAAAGGCGGCCCTGGGGCCGCCTTTGCCCTGCCCCCCAGCCATGATCGGAGAATCAGGTGCCTTTTCCGCCCTGGCCAGTGATAGCAGGAAGTAGGGGTGGAGCCAGCGATGGGAGCTGGGCACGGTCGAAGCTCGCAGTCCCGGGAGCTAGGGGTCCCTTGCCTGGGCCTAAAGCGAAGCCCACGATCGCAGGGCTGCTGCAGCTGTGGGTCCCCGCTGCCCGGGCCAGACGCCTAGGCCAGAGGCGTTAGGCCTGGGCAGGGGCGGAGCCTGCAACCGCGGGGAGCTGGGGGTCCCCTGCCCAGGCCTGACACCTCTGCCGGAGGCCTCAGGCCTGGTCAAGGGGCCGATCCGGTGATTGGTGATCGGAGGGTGATGAGGGTCAACTCCTCTGGCCGAGGCATCAGGCCTGGGTGGGGGGCGGAGCCGGGGATTGGGGGGATATGACGGTCCCCTTGCCCAGGCCTGAAGCCTGGGTCAGAGGCGTCAGGCTTGGGTGGGGCGTGGAGCAAGCGATCAGAGGGAGATGGGGGTCCCCTGCCCAGGCATGATTCCTGGGCCAGAGGCCTCAGGCCTGGGCGGGGGCCAGAGCCAGTGATCGGGGGGAGATGGGGGTCCCCTGTCCAAGCCTGACACCTCTGGCGGAGGCGTCAGGCCTGGGCAAGGGGCCGATCAGGCGATCGGAGGGTGATGGGGGTCTATGCCTCTGGCCAAGGCAT
The DNA here is from genome assembly GCF_963259705.1 of Myotis daubentonii. Taxonomy (NCBI): domain Eukaryota; kingdom Metazoa; phylum Chordata; class Mammalia; order Chiroptera; family Vespertilionidae; genus Myotis; species Myotis daubentonii. Next base: position 142,548,655 of record NC_081842.1, on the reverse strand, counting down.
CAGGCCTGGGAGAGGGGCAGGGCCAGCATTCGGAGGGGTCTGGGGGTCCCCTGCCCAGGCCTGACACCTCTGTCAGAGGCGTCAGGCCTGGGCAAGGGGCCGATCCTGTGATTGGAGGGTGATGGGGGTCAACGCCTGAGGGCTCCCAGTATGTGAGAGGGGGCAGGCTGGGCTGAGGGACACTCCCCCCCCCTCCACACACACACCCAGTGCACGAATTTCGTGCACCGGGCCCCTAGTGAGGTAATAAAAGATTAAACAGCATTGGCTGGTTAACCAGTTTTTAATGCTAGGTCTTTTTGTTTGTTTGTTTTGCTTGGACAATTATCTAATGAGATTAGCCTGACCCTACAAAAAGCTGGGAGAGGAAGCTCTTCTCTTTGTATAAAAAATGGACATATTCTTTACTTAAACTCTTTCTAAAAGTGGCCAGAAAATTTTATTTCCACTGTTAAAACTGGGTCCCAGGGAAGGCGAATGGCACTTTCACTGGCCCGGAAGAGGGGCTTAAGTGATGCCAGGTGCAATTAGTAAAAGGATAATCTGAGGATTTGTTCCTCTTCGGCAAATGCTTTCTGATGGCTGAAACGTCTTTACGTGTTGACAGGTTGAGCTGTACAGTCTCCGCTAGTTTTCTTGTTTCCCTTAAAAGCTTGGAAACCAATTTCATTTTGACTCTGTGTGTTTCTCATTCATACTTAGTGACTTAGTCATTCTGTAGAGAACTGGGTAATTTTATACCAAGGATGGAATCTTTCTAGGGCAGTGATGGCGAACCTTTTGAACTTGGCGTGTCAGCATTTTGAAAAACCCTAACTTAACTCTGGTGCCGTGTCACATAAAGAAATTTTTTTATATTTGCAACCATAGTAAAACAAAGACTTATATTTTTGATATTTATTTTATATATTTAAATGCCATTTTAACAAAGAAAAATCAACCAAAAAAATGAGTTTGCGTGTCACCTCTGACACGCGTGTCATAGGTTCGCCATCACTGTTCTAGGGTGATAATTATCCTGATTTGCCCAGAACTGAGAGGTTTCCTAAGATGTGAGATTTTTAGTGCCCAAATTGACAAAGTCCTGAGAAAACCAGGGTGAGTTGGTTAGTATTTTTGTACCTGAAAATCTACTTGGTAGCGGTTATAGACTAACATCTGCAACATAAATCAATAACTAAAATCTCTTTAATTTCTGGGATTGCCAGATTTGTACTATTTGATGAGGTTGTAGAAAAAAGTGAGTGATTTTTAAAAAAAACACTGCTTCTTACATTTTTTTGTTTAGTTTACTTTTGTTTTTTTATACAGGCTTTTTGCCTGAACTTACTTTTGTAAGCATTCTCAGTTTATTTTCTGGACCATCCCTTACACACAGAAAAATGTTTGTTTGCCTTTGTCTTTTTCTCTTGTGTGTGGGAGGAAGAAGTAAATTCTGGAACCACTCTCCCTTCTCTTAGGCTTGTTTTTGAGTTGCCTTTGTGATTGGTGACCATATCAGTCAGTCTTCGCTGAATATACAGTTACTTTTTAAAATTTATTTTTATTATTGAAAGTATTACAGATGTCCCCCATTTCCCCCCTTTGACCCCCTCTGCCCAGCTCCCCCTCCGAAGCCTTCACTGCACTGTTGTCTAAGTCCATGGTTTATGCATATATGCTTACTAGAGGCCTGGTGCATGGATTTGTGCATGGGTCGGGTCCCCTCAGCCTGGCCTGCACCCTCTTGCAATCCAGGACCCAGCAGTTCAACATCCTCCCCCTCCCCCCCCAGGGATATAGCAGTGCTGAAGCTGCATGAGGCCAGGGAGGAGCCCCAGCCATGAGCCCAGCTTCTGGTTGAGTGGTGCTCCCACTGTGGGAGCACACTGACCACCAGGGGGCAGCTCCTGTGTTGAGCATCTGCCCCCTGGTGGTCAGTGCACATCATAGCAACTGGTCGACCGGTCATTCCGTTCATTCGGTTGTAATGGTTGCTTAGGCTTTTATATATATAGATAAGTCCTTTGGTTAAATTCTTCCTGCCCCCTTCCCTTTTCCCTCTGAAATTTCTGATGCTTATGAGATGACCCTCCAGTTTCTTTGACACTCAGTTAACGTACATTTTATGGGAAGCACAGATGTGATTTGGTTGGGAGTTTTTCTGGCATGGATGAATTTTAAAGGAAGTAAAACCTCCCAAGAATTCTTTTGTGTCTTCCCTGCATTCAGGATTATGTTTCCTGTGTTTTGGAAGAGAAAAGTCCCTATTTCTTTCCTCATTACATTCCACACCCATGCTCTCAGCTTGTACCAGGTGTCTGCACCGAGCATTTCAGAGAGGTATTTACACTGGTGTAGGCTGCAAAGATAGGCTTATGTCTCTCATGTAGCAACAAAAGCATATACAGCATAGTAAGGAGTGTAGGAGTTGTGGAGGGTGCTCTGTAATTCATGTCCTACTGTGTGGTCAACTTGGAGTAGCCCCTGAATTCTCCCCTCTTCATAAGAACCTGTAGAGACTTTCCTTACACATGGACTTGTGGGGTAGTGCTTTGATCCAGGGCATTTTTTTAAAAAAGGAAGGCTTTGATTTATGAAACAATAATTAATCACTTTTTTCAGATGAGTTTTATAAGCTTCTCTTAAGATTAGTTATTGACTTCACTGAAAACATTTCTAAATGTTTTCTTTCTCATAGGACTAGGTCGAAGAGCTGAAGACCTGTCTGCTGAGCAACACCGACTTGCTGTAAAGTAAGTTAAGTTTAACAGTATATTCTTGAGTGCTTTGTATATCAGTATCTAGAGATCTTCATTTTAAAAAAATCCTCACCTGAGGATATCTCTCTCTCTCTTTCTCTCTCTCTCTCTCTCTCTCTCTCTCTCTCTCTCTCTCTCTATATATATATATATATATATATAATTGATTTTATAGAGAAAGGGAGAGGATGAGAGAAAAAGGGAGAGAGAGAGATCAATAAGTTGCCTTTCTTATATGCTCTGACTGGGAATCGAATCCACAACCTTTTTGGTGTACAGGATAATGCTCCAACCAACTGAGCCAGGGTGAGATCTTCATTTTTTTAAATATTTGCATATGAGCTTCACTATGTGTATGTAATATTATTTATTTAATGAATCTGCTATTGATGGACACTTGGGTGTCTACCAGTCTTTGGCTTTTGCAAATGTAAATGATGAATAACCTTGTCCATAGGTCATTTCAGATGGGTTTGGGTAGAGTTGTAGGATGGACTCCCAGAAGTGGGATTGCTGGGCCAGAGAGTAAATGGATCTGTGATTTTGGAGTTTTGCAGGATTCTCTTTCACCGGGGTTGTTATGTCTATTCCAGAATTATTTTTATGGGGCATGTATCTCAGGCCCTCAAGAAACAGTATCAATGCAAATTAGTATGATTAAATGCAGGCATGAAAAGAATATAGGAGGTAAAGTTGGAGGGAGAAGTACTGGCTGGGGAGAGGAGGAAGGAGGAAGGCTGATGAAGGTGGACTTTGGCCAGTGTTGACATGCAGTAGAAAGGGGGTGGGTGTTCGAGAGGGAGGAGGCTATGCAAAGTAGGAGAATAGCATATGAAAATAGAAATGGCATGTGGAGTAGCATATTGGGGATGGTGGTGCAGCCCTGGCCGAGAGTTCCTACTAGAGAGTAGTAGGAGGAGATATCTGGGAGGAGTGAGAGGGTTCCAGGCGGTAAGGAGATTGAGTGCCTCATTTCTTCATTAAGAATTTGAGACTTGGAGCCAATGGAAGATCATTGGAAGAGTCTACTGAGTCAAGCTCTTTGCTGAGCATTATGGGTGTGTAAGTGCTATAGGCAAAACCCCAGTGACTCGTCACCAATGGCATCTTACGAAGCCTTTCCCCACAATTCTGTCTTGCTGGAAGAGCATGCCCCTCCAAATGCCATGAAAGGACTACACACAATGGCTCCTGCAGACTCTTTTCCTTGCTGCTACCCTTGTCTGTTGACCTCACGCCTGGATGCCAAAGCAGACAAGAGACTGTTACAGCGGTGTTTTTGTGTGGCTTCTTCAGGTAGAAACTGGTTCCACCCATCCTTTGTTTTGTGTTTATTTTAGTAATTGGGAGGGAGTTTTGCTATTTGAAAGCATCTCAATCAACTAACAGTAGGTTTGGATCCTCCCCACCTCCCCCCACCTCTTATGTTTATTACTTTCACCTTCTCCTGTAGACGCTAAGGTTGATGAGAAATCATTTCCCAGCCTGAGTTGCCTTTGCTCTAGGCCCCACCTTCCGTGCTTATAGCAGTGACCAGCCAGCAGAGGGCGCCATGGAGTGCTGCCTCCTCTCTGAGCCACTCACCTCATTAACTTTTCCTTTCAACAAGCTATCTCAGTTGGGCAGATTTTAGAGAAATAGAACAAGGAAAGATCCTGTTATGTTTAATAAACCATAAAGGTAACACTTGTTTTTACGATTTGCTTATGTGGAAATATGAAAGAAAAATTAAAGACTGAATACTTTTCAACCTTTTAAAAATACTTTATTTTCACAGAGTAAAACCCTCTTTTTTGGAATACCTAAGCTACCTTCTCAACTTCATGAGTGTCATAGCTGGACCGTGTAACAACTTCAAGGACTATATAGCCTTCATTGAGGGGAGACATGTACACATGAAGCTGCTGGAAGTGAACTGGAAGGAAAAAGGTTCCCACAGCCTGCCAGAACCTTCTCCCACTGTAAGTTTTTAGTGCCAAGTATTTACCCAGAGGCCCCAAGTATAGAGTTTTGCTGCCAGGGCTGACTCTCACTAATAATTGTTCTAATTCAAAAGCCAAGCCGTTTAACAGAAAGTTTGGCCAATAACTTTTCCGTCCATTTGTTTAAAATACTGATACTGGTATTTATTTGCAGTTCTCTGTATTGGAGAAACAGATGGTTATTTCACAGAGCTGGTCATTGGCTGGGAATATTAAAGCAATCCATCCATTAGTCAACCAGCCAATATTTAGTGCCCACAATGTTCTTAGTACTGTACTAGCTAACACATTCAAATTTATGGGAGTTTTGTCTTTATGAATGGTTTTGACACGGCTCCTCACACCTTCTAGTTCGTCAAATGTCTCAGCTCCAACTTGTTACTGAAACAACGTAGGAGTGAAGTTGGCGATAAGACACCAAAGTAACCACAGGTGTTTCCACAGTGTCTGTCACAGTAGTGCTTTGGTGTTTCACATGCTTCTGCTTAGAAAATATTATTATTGAGTCTTAATGAATATCGCTCTCTAGGAGACTCTTGCATTTTTGTGCACAGAGAAAGTGAAGTGGGGAAGTTATGTTTTGGCTAGAGACACATTGATGGGAGGGGCTGGCACCCATGAGCTAAGTGGGGGGACTGGTGCTCCGTCAGTGGCTAAGCGTGGTGAGCGTATAAGTGGGAGCCAGGCACTGTTCTCAGGACCTTATATTCATTCACTTAAAACCCAGCCCACCCTCTGAGGGAGGTGCTATTACTATCCCTTTACTACAGTTAAGGCGTCTGTTTTTATAAAGTTGGGAATTCTAATTGTGTTGATGTTAAATGACATTCCCTGGAATGCCAGGCAAACCGGGCAAAATCACTCCATCCAGAGGAATTTAAAATGTCAGTACGTTCCCTGAGCGGTGTTGTACAATGGTTAGACCGTTGGCCCACGCACTGAAGGGTTCAGGTTTGATTCCCATCAAGGGCGTGTACCTGGGTTGCAGGTTCGGTCCCTGGCCCTGGTTGGGGTGGTGTGCGGGAGACAACCAGTCCATGTGTCACTCTCACATCAATGTTTCTCTCTCTGTCTCCCCCTCCAACCTTCTACTCTGTAAAAATCACTGGGGAAAAAATATCCTCTGGTGAGGATTAGCAAAATAAAATAAAATGTCAGTACATCTTAACCCCAGAGCAGGCTACATTTATCCTTCACACACACAGAATCTTCCGAACGAAGCTCTATCCTCATTGCTGGCCATTCAAACCCATTTCCTTGGCTGCTGGTTACAGAAGTGGAAGGCAAATGACTATTTCTTTCGAATGGAAGACTGCCGCCCTGTAGTACCTGTTTCTCTTATGTTTTGGGTAATGAAACCATCTACCCTTCGTTGGTAGAATTTGCTGGTAAAAGTTTTGTTCGATTTTAGATGCATTCAGTCCTCAAGTGTGAAGTGTGCTTTGCATCTAAATAGAGCACCGTGCCCGTCATGCCATTTGTGCTGTGAGGAAAAAAGCCTGTCACCACTCTGTCAGGGAACGTGGCCAGAGCAGCTGTCCGAACAGCTTTGTTCTCCACGGGCCCTCGTCAAACTGTCTTCCCCCTGCAGAATCTTCTGAGCGATCCCACCGACTTTCCCTCCTCGTTTCAGGGAGCGGTGATCCGCAAGCTGTGCGTGACCGGCGTGTCTCTCCTTTTGTTTTTGACGCTCACGAAGACCTTCCCGGTCACCAGCCTGGCTGATGACTGGTTTGTTCATAAGGCAAACTTTCTGACACGGCTGGGCTACTTATATGTTGTCATGCAAGCCTCAAAGCCCAAGTACTACTTGGCCTGGACGTTAGGTAAGTTTGATGGAATGGCCCTAAATGAAGGAGGGGGAAAATGACACTGCTTGTATGGCTTTGCCAGAACAACATTTCAGATCACCTAACCAAAAAAGCCCAATACGTAATGGGAAGCGGTGGAGTCGGCGTCATTTTCTGCTCCCCAGGGAAGCTCTCCTCTTTGCCGCCATCATAAACCCAATTGTACGTGATAAGGAAAAAGCAGTCCTGGTTGCGGTCTAAACCCAATGTTATTAACAGATGGTTCGCCTAGGAAGCTGCTTCTTCCCCCAGTCGATTGGCCATTTGGTGCAGAGGGGGGTGAGGGGAGGATTCCAGAACGACCTGGCTTGCTTGTAATTTTTCTGGGCTGTATACAATGCTGGAGTCACATTAATGTGACCCACACATGCCAATTTAGCCTACACTTTTAAAGAAATAGTCGGTTAAGCTTTATGCCTTGGAGAGAAGCTGACTTCAACTGATTTTTTTTTTTTAAGGTAGAAAGTTCAACTTAATTTGGTTTTAACACACTTTTTCCTTTCCCTGTTCTGTAACTTAGTCAGTACTAAGTTTTTCTCTTCTTTTCAAACAGTTTTAGACTGGAAAAGTTTACAGCCTAGCTGCAGGGCGCAGTGCACCTTCCCTTTACTCACCAGGAATGGTAACGGGCTTTGACAAGGCGCGGCCGCTTTGTGCGTTTACATCGGGACCGTTCAGGAACGGGAGTTCCCCTCGTAGCTGATGTCCCAGAGCAGTGACTGTTTATAAAGCTGAGTAGGTTATTAAACTCAGATCCCAGCGCTTAGCCCATATTTCATGAGTGAGGGCGTGGCAGTACCGAGTTCCTTTTTTCTCATTTTATGCTCCAAGATTTTAGTCCCAAGGTGTAGCTACTAAATTATTTTTTTCATTTATTATTTTCATTGTGGTAAACGTGTACATGACAGAAATTTACCGTTTTTACCATCTGTCGTGTGCAGTGTAGTGGCACTGAGTTCACTGAGGTGCAACCGTCTCCACCCTCCACCTCCAGAGCGGTTCCCATCACCCCAAGCAGTTCCCTTCACCCCATCAACTCTATCCAGTAAGCAGAGTTAGCTCACCAGCTCCCGGTCCACATTATTTTTAAGGGTCATTGTTCAGGGAGAAGTTTGGTCCAAAATAGTATCTATGTAACATTTGGCCAGAGAACTCTCACTTAGAGCTTCTTAAAATTCTGTTCCTATGCCGAAACCGGTTTGGCTCAGTGGATAGAGCGTCGGCCTGTGGACTGAAGGGTCCCAGGTTCGATTCCAGTCAAGGGCATGTACCTGGGTTGCAGGCACGTCCCCAGTAGGAGATGTGCAGGAGGCGGCTGATCGATGTTTCTCTCTCATCGATGTTTCTAACTCTCTATCCCTCTCCCTTCCTCTCTGTAAAAAAATCAATAAAATATATTTAAAAAAAAATTCTGTTCCTCGTCACATTCAGTTTAATTCAGGGAGTTCTTGTTGAGTATCATGTTCTGTGCTACGAAGCATTAAAAAATAAGACATGTTTTCCATCCTCAAGATTGTCACACTCTGTGGGAACACAGACGTGGGCACCAACCAGGCAGTTCACATCAGGGGCTGTCCCAGGGGTGGGCAGAGGAGATGATAAATATGGTCATCAGTCTCCTTGTATCTCATTCCGTTTTCTGCAGTTGCTTTATTATCTAAAAGTCATTTCCTTAGTAGGTAGGCTTTATAAAGCATGTCCCAAAATTCACGCAAGAAGTAATTTTGATAGAAAACAGAGGTTTATAGTTAAAAATTGTAAATTTTTTATTGATTCATAAAGTATACTGTATAGGGTTATGTATGGAATAGCATGTCGGGTAAATGGCCTCCACGGCTTTGCTGGCACATACGCACTCTTTTGTTGAAATTTTCCATGACCGTTTTGCATAAATGTGGCTGAATTTCGATGAGGCTCATTTTCATCTTGATGGCTTGGTTAGTCAACAAAATTGTCGCATTTGGGGTTCAGAAAATCCACGAGTGATTGTTGAGAAACAAATGCATCCACAACATGTCACTGTTTGGTGCGGATTTTGGGCTGGAGGCATCCTCGGACCATTCTTTGAAAATGCGGCTGCTCAGGCAATAACAAAAGAGTGCGTATGTGCCAGCAAAGCCGTGGAGGCCATTTGCCCGATATGCTATTCCATATATAACCCTATACTGTACACTTTATGAATCAATAAAAAATTTACAATTTTTAATTATAAACCTGTGTTTTCTATCAAAATTACTTCTTGCGTGAATTTTGGGACATGCTTTACTACTATGGTTGGAACTTTACTTGGAACACCAGGCTATTTTCCTATGTGAAATTGTATTTTCACTTTGCTCTCACCTCAGCGCATGCATGCACGTGTGTGTGTGTGTGTGTGTGTGTGTGTGTGTAAGATTGAGAGAGAACTGCTCACTCCCTTTACAACCTTCTACTTCCTCACTTGTCCTCCTTTTCTCTCTCCTCCCTCTCCTTCCACTCCCACATTCTGTATCTCAGGGTAATGGGCTGGCTTCTGGACTAAATCGGCTCCTGCTTTAAGGAGGAAAGGAAGGCCATTCCATGGCCTCATAGGGAAAGTCTAACACGAGGTGGGTTGTGCTGGCGGGTCTACGTGGGGAGGGGGTCCCAGGGAACGGGGTGCCTGGCACTGTTCTGCGCTGTGGGGAGCTCCCCAGCTATTTGGAGTATAGAATAGCTTTGTGGCTAGCTTTCTGTGGGGACTTGGCTCTTTTTCTTTTCTCCCCCCCACCCCTATCTTTTATTGGTAGCTTCCATAGAACGCTTCGTTAATGTGTATGGCCTCAATCTGAAGTTCATTATAGTTTAGATTGTGTGGGCTGGTCTGCAATTAACCTGTGTATTATTTATAAATAAAGAAGCAGTGAATAGTATGACAGGGAATATTTAAACTGCTTAACTGAATAATTGTTTTATCCAGCTGCTTAAAACACCATTTACATATAATTGATGTACTAATTATACATGATTATAAATTTAATCCTTAAAGCTGGCCTCTTGATGGATCTTAGCTGAGCTACACTGCATTAGCCTAGTTCTAGTTACTGTTTATATTGAAATAATACAGCTATTTTCTTTGGATTTAGTGTACAATTCTGTCCTCCCCAAACCCCCTACTAATTAGTGAGACTCAACTTTAGCCCAGGCTGTGTTCTAGAGATCACAAACCATAAAATATGGGTGTCTGAGTTAATTTATCTGTAATGATATACTGGAGCCATGTACAATATAAAGCCAATTTTTCAACATCCCTTTAAAATAGGTAACATTAGTATAGCCATTTTATACTCAAAAGAATAGGTTTAAGAACTCGCCCAAGGCCCTCCATTTACTCTGATGCCGAAGTGGAGAGAGGAGCCCAGGAGATGTACCCCCAGAGCCCGCCCCTCACCACTGTGTTCACGCCATTGTGAGCTGTATTCCGTGAGAAATGCCTGTAGAGTGATTTATAGAGCCCTAAAAGATAGCAAGTGTGCTCGTGTGCAAACACACAAACACAGGATAGTTATTCTGGTCTTTTGAGATCAGGCTGGTCAGCCAGAGCTGAGGCTGGAGGTGGGGACAAGGCATTCAGGGGTCCCAGCACGGCCAGTCCAGCCCTGTTTTCAGTTGTCAACACAGACCTCAAGGGCTCTTCCCCCAGATTAGTTTATCTTCTGGCCTTCACACATCTGTGCCCACACAGTTAAAACTTTTAGCTTCTTAACTGGCCCACTCTTGCTTTGCTTTTCCACTGAGCTCCCATCCAGTGGGCCTGGGAGACTGACGTAGCAGGACTCAGCACTTTCCTTCTCTCTTCTAAAAGAAACCAGATCGTTTTACGGCGAAGCCGAGTGTAAGATAAGCGACGTTAAATCACCAGCTCTGCAGGAGACGGGCAGAGCAGGGTGTCCTCCTGTAGAGCGGCCTTCAGAAGTCCCTCTGGAGTTGGGCCCGAATTGTAGACCCAGAGGAACGGAGCTGCCGGAGAGGGAGGTCCTCTACCGTCGCCTCCCGATCGCAGGCCCTACCTGCCGTGCTGAGCTTTCACCAGTTTTATTACCGTATTTTCTTTTAAAAAATAACCAGTGAACTTGAAACAAGACAACTGGATGAGAGGATGGTCCTCTGGATCACTGTAGTAAAAGTATATTGGTTTCATCAGGTCTTTGTTTACAGAAACCATTTCATTAAAGGAGTTGATGAGCATTGCTCCCTGCAAGGGACCTTTCCTTAGGGTTCCATGAAGTCACCTAACGATGGTAGCAGGAGCTTTCAGAGGGACTTACGGGTGGGACGGCTTTGGTATTGTGTCCACGTGTGGTCTCCATGGCAGCTGGCCCCCGACTCACATCTCTAGCTCTCTCCTTCTTCTTGTAATCTGAACGTTCCTAACTGCATCTCAGCAGCCCCAACTGATATCCTTCCGGCCTGTCGCGCTTCACACGTTCGGAATGAGCTGCGCTTTCCTTTTCAAAGCTGGGTCTCCCGACTCAGTGCTGTCTACCCGTTACTGTCCTGCCGTCTGATGTCAGCTCTTGGAGCTCCACGGGTCCCTCGTTTCTTCTTCCCGTCTCTGCTTCTGAGCTTAAGTGTATTTTTCCCTCCTTCCCTTTCTCCCCCCATATCCAGCTGGCCGCTAAATCCTCCTGTATCTTCGTTTTGGTTCTCCCTTCCTCTCAGTCCCATGTTGTATTCTGTGAGCACCTAGTGCCCTTCTTCTTACCTCTCAGCTGCTCACTCACTGCCAGTGAATGAATAAAAGTGAATACAAATTGAGGTCACCAAAAAGCCAACCATGTTTCTCCGATTCACCATGGCACCAGGCCCTGTAAATCTTTTTGGTGTCCTTTCCGAGGAAACTGCCACCTATCTCTCAGTCTTAAAGCGAGACAGACATTGGAATCTTTTAAAGCAACCATGTGACCTTTGTTCCGTATCCTAACGTGTTGTTTTGAAAACCATAGCTGATGCCGTGAATAACGCAGCTGGCTTTGGGTTCAGCGGAGTGGATCAGAATGGAAATTTCTGTTGGGATCTGCTTTCTAACCTAAACATCTGGAAAATCGAGGTGAGTCTATTGTGCTTCTGAATCCAGCTGCGATCGCGTGTAAAGCAGTGGTTTACGTTGAGTGCAGTGTCCAGGGGTCTTCTTCATCGATGTCCGCGGAAAACTGCCATAGGGAATGCCAGGGCCAGCAGTCTCTGGGACTTGGTGCATCTGGGAATATTGTTCCTCTTTGTTTTATTTTCTCTTTAAAAGATACTTTCTTGATAGTTTCAGTGGTTTAAGGAATATTGACACAAGAAAATCTGAAAAAAGAGCCAGGAAAATCTTTTGTTGTTGTTTCCATTCCTGTGCTTTCAACTTGAAGGTACAGAATCCATTTTCTCTTGTTCACATTCTACTTCCTTCAGTCAAGAACACAGACTGGCCTTAGCCGGTTTGGCTCAGCAGATAAAGCATGGTCTGCGGACCAGAGGGTCCTGGGTTCCATTCCGGTCAAGGGCACATACCTTGGTTGCGGGCTCCTCCTGGGCCCTGGTCGGGACTCGTGCAGGAGGCAGCCAATCAATGTGTTTCTCTCACATTGATGTTTCTCTCTGTCTTTCCCTTTCTCTTTCACTCTCCCTAAAATTCAATAGAAAAATATCCTCTGGTGAGGATTAACAACAACAACAACAAAGAACACAGACTGGAAGCTTCTGCATTTAGATTTCAATTTTTACAAGTGCTCTTTGTGGTTCCTTTGGAAACAGTGATAATCCAGTTGTGTTTCGGAAGAATTGCCATAGCACGGAGCTTTCAGGCCTCCGGAAGCAGTGCAGTTTTTCTCTTCCGCTGGCTTTGCTCTCCTATGTCTTCATCATTGCAGGTGGTCTCCTTGGGGCCACGTCTCTTGGCTTCCTCGGCCTTGTCAGCAGTCAGAGCTGACAGGAAGACCACGCCGCAGACCCTATTCCCCTGGCAGCGGGATGGAGTAGGCATGGTTCTCCGCAGGCAGAGTGTTGGTTCTTCCGCCAGGTGACTCGGGTTTGTGGCTGGAGGGGATACGCAGACAGAGCAAGAAGCCAGGGCCCTGGAGGCTTTCCACCTGCTACCCACGTTGGGTGGACACTAGGCCACAAGAAGCCTTGTGGGGGGGATATCTTCCACCTTGATGCCTGAGTCTTCTCTTCATCTTCAATGGACAAGCTCCAGCCTCCAGAACAGCGGTTCTCAACCTGTGGGTCTTGACCCCTTTGGGGGTCGAACGACCCTTTCACAGGGGTTGCCTAAATACATCCTGCATATCAGATATTTACATTATGATTCATAACAGTAGCAAAGTTACAGTTATGAAGTAGCAATGAAAATAATTTTATGGTTGGGGGTCACCACAACATGAGGAACTGTATTAAAGGGTTGCGGCATTAGAAAGGTTGAGAACCACTGCTCCAGTGCAGCCTTTTTTATTTTCAGAAAAGCAACGTAGATAATCGCCATGCGTCTCGTTCCTATACAGATGATGTCAGAGGGAGTCTGAAGGTGTGATGGCTTGCCTCCCTATTTCCACCAAAATTATTCTCTCCCTCAAAACTCTGGGACCACTGCTGGCTGCTGTGGGTGAATGTCCTTCACGGTGGTTCCCTCTGACCTCCGGCTGCCCCCCCAGTCTCCTCCACTGTGCACACAAAGACAGTCATTTCACTGGGCATGTGTTCAGGGTGAAGGGCCAACTTATTAAGTTACGTATTTGTTATAAAGGAAAACCAGAAGGAGGAACTTTGCATTTTCAATCGAGTTGATATAGAGGAAGGAGCTAAAGAAAACCAAGGAAGTCCAATTTAGTTAAGGTTCCTACAAGCTGTGTGTATAACATTTTATTAGCCATAGAAGATATGGATACATAGAAGTCCTTAGGGTTTTGAAATAAACACTCATAATACAAAATCTGTCTACTGACACCTATTGAGGATCTCTCTTCTTCTCTCCTCTTCTTTCTTTCTAAACATATTACATTAGGCCAGTGTGTGACCTAAGATTTTCTGATGGTTGAAACAGAAAAAAGTGGCACTTGTACTTTCCACCTTCATTAGGCATCTGGTTCTTGAATGTTTGTTTCATGCTTTCCACCTCCAACCAGCCTTTGATAATACCTTTCTTTTCTTTTCTTTTTTTAATGAGGAAACCTTTTTCATGGCTTGTTTTGGAATGTGTCTTCCTCAGAGGTTGATTTCTTTGTGTCATTGCCAGTTTGGTGATATTTCTTTCTTTTCTTTTCTGTATTGTGACTCCTTCATGTGTAAAATCTCTCACTATTCTAAATACAATGGGAAGCATTTGAACCTGTGCAGCTGTTTGTAGAATAACTTCACAAGACTGACCTAGTTTATAGAAGGCAACACAGTGAAAAGGTGACAATAAAATTGCAGCTGTCTCCATAAAGGCACTCAATTCACACGATTAAACTTTTCCTAGGGCAAATCCCCTTTTAAGGTATTTAGTTTTAAAATTCAGATGACTTAAAAAAATTTTTTTAAACCAGAGAGGATGGAAAACCCACAAAACATTCCTTCAAGTTTTCCTATAATTTGAAAATAAATTGAGAAAAATTGAGACTTTGCAAGCCAAGTGTTCGTCAGTCTCATAAACATCAGGACGTTCCTGCCTTCAGTGGAACAGCTGATGTACTCTTGACCGACTAGTCACTAGTGAACCAGCACATCTGGTCTGCTGCCAGGGAAATTCTGGGGAGGACTTTCCATTACTTGGGGTATTTTTAAAGCTAATGATAGGTGTTATTTTCTTCTTTTCAGACTGCTACAAGTTTCAAAATGTACCTAGGAAACTGGAATATTCAGACAGCTACTTGGCTAAAGCGGTAAGAAAAACAAACACGACCTCATTCCTCACGGCCCTGGGATATGTTTAGATGCGAGTTGTTGGATGAACAGCAATAGTAGTATTGTCATCTGACACTTTTGTTTTGTATGAACATCTATGTCCTCTAAGTAAAAAAAGTAGAAATATAGTGATTTGAGAAGATCAAATAAAATGGCATGTTTATTTTAATGTATCAGACATTTGATCCTGCCATTCCTATGTACCGGGCACTCATTTAATCCTATGAGATGTTGGTAGTTATTATCTCCATTTTGCAGATGAGCAAAATGAGGCACAGAAAGGTTCTGTAACTTGCCCAAAGTCACACAGCTAATGAGTAATAGATAAGAGCCCAAGCAGACCATCTGTAGAGCCAGGCTCTTAACCTCTGTGCTGCGCTACCTCTAACCTAGAGGACAGCCTGTTGATCAGACGTCAAAGACAGACACTGTCAGCATTTAACCACTGAAATCCTGGTATTTATCCCTCACATTGAAAGCTTTCTGCTACCCCAGATGTTTGTGCTTTTAAACTTTGTATTTTTATTGCTATTTCTGTTTCCTTACACATTCCAAAATTAAAAATATTACTTATTATGGAACTGATAATATGTTATCCGGGGTAATATGCTATCCTTGAAACTCTAGCTAGCGAATATTCCTATCATATAAGTGCAGGGAGAGTATAGAAATGCTAAGCTGTAGATTCTGCTGTTGGTAAGTAGCATTTTTCTTAGGTGAAAACTGGGTGTGACAAGTATAGTAATTCCCCCAAAGTAAGCTCCCACAGTGTTGTCTGAAAATTGATCTAAACATGCAATTTTTGGAAACTTATCCTTAATATTATTGCTATTAATTTTGCAAATAATTTTTGAATATTGAGTAATCCCACTGTGCCAAGAGTTTTATTCTCCATTAGGAGTTTGTTTTAAGATGACTGAACATACATGTATGCACATAAAAAATGAAAAAAAAATTGATTTATAAAAAAGATAAAGAGGGTAAGAAACAAGTACCTATGCAAACTATTCCTCATTTTAAAAAGAAACATTATACAAATGGGGTCCCAGTTCTGTTTTTCTCCCCAAATGCATTTTTTTCCATGAAGAGGGAGCTATAATCTTAGTTTGGGTTTAAACCAGTTACCTTTGACAATCCATATAGTGCAGGATTGGTGTTAGCTGTTTGAGTTTCTATTTTATGTTCATTTGGGTCCTCTCATGTATTAAGCCTTGCAGTGGCCTCCTTTCAGTGCATTGGCAGTTCTCAGACTGAGCTTGGGAGAAAGTCCCCTGCTACTCTGTGTTAATAATCAACAAAGACACCAACGCTCTCTAGGGTGTTTTGCTGACAATTTCTCAGTCCACACACTATCACTCTTTAAGGCAGCTTCATGGATTGAAATCCAGTGGGCACAGTGAGAACTGAAAGGCCCTACAACCGACACTTTGATTTTGGGCTGGAGTCATTACCAAATGAGGTGAAAAAGGTTGCAGAGCTGGTTATGGCACAGGGGCTAGGCTGAAAAGGTAAATTAATTTACACTAAATGAGGATATCCCCTTCTAAAGAACCATATCCTGATTCCAAGGTATTTAGTGCCAATGGCACTTATTTAGCCATAATTATTCCTGGTAGATTAGATCATTGGTGGCAGGGGCTGACCAGAGCCTGACCACTTGGATTTTTATTAGGTACTAGTGGCCTGCTGCACAAAATTCGTGCACTTGGGGCAGGGTCCCCCAGCCTGGCCTGTGCCCTGTCACAGTGCGGGATCCCTGCGAGCCATCTCCCCAAAGAGGTAGGCCCTGCCCACCCATCCGGGGCTTCTTGATGGATTGCCCCAAAGAGGCAGGCCGGAGCTGGGGGAGGCCTGCAGACCCCCTGGCCAGGCCACGGCAGAAGCCTACAGATCCCGGTGCAGGCGCACAGAGACCCCTGCCTCAGCCCTGCCCCCAGCGGGCCATGGCGGAGGCCTGCGGACCACTGTGTGCCTCAGGACCGCCGGCGCACGCGCTGCAAGTCCTTGCCCACCTGCGCCTGCTGTGCACCTAGCCTGCTGATCGGTTGTTACTGTGATGGCGTCTTGGCCAATTTGCATATCACCCTATTATTAGATAGACTAGAGGCCCGGTGCACTAGGGTGGGGTCCCTCTGGGTCAGTGATGGAGAACCTATGACACGTGTCAGAGGTGACACGCAAACTCATATTTTTGGTTGATTTTTCTTTGTTAAATGGCATTTAAATATATAAAACAAATATCAAAAATATACATCATTGTTTTACTATGTTTGCAAATATCAAAAAATTTCTATATGTGACACGGCCCCAGAGTTAAGTTAGGGTTTTTCAAAATGCTGACACGCCAAGCTCAAAAGGTTCGCCATCACTGCTCTGGGTGGCCTGCAAGGATTGGGCCAAAACCCATAGTCCAACACCACCTGCAGCTCCTACCTGCCGCTCCTGCTCATCCCAACCCCACTGTGCTTGCCGCGGACTCAAGTCCAATCAGTCCCGATCGGGAGAGGCTCTCCAGCCATGAGCCCTGCGTCTGGTGCCCTCACAAGGGGAGCGGCCTGTGGGATCGGGCTGAAACCGGCTCTCTGACATCCCCTGAGGGTTTCTGGATTGCGAGAGGGCATAGGCCAGGCTGAGGGACCCTACTGGTGCATGATCAGGCCAAGGAGGGATCACAGGAGGGCTCCCAGGGCATGTCCGGTCCATCTCACTCAGTCCTGATCGGCCGGACCCCAGCAGCAAGCTAACCTAGCAGTCAGAGCATCTGCCTCCTGGTGATCAGTGCACAGCATAGCGACTGGTTGACCCGTTGACTGTCTGCCCCCTGCTGGTCAGTGCCTGTCATAGAAAGTTGTTGAGCATCCTTAGCATATCATTAGCATATTATGCTTTGATTGGTTCTCCCATTCGGTCTATTTGCATATTACCCTTTTATTATATAGGATAGAGTAATGGGGTCAGATCATGTACTTCTGTGGAGGTTAAAAGTTCATGTGAATTGCCTACCTGATAGTGTTCAAGAAAACTTGAGTTCAGGCTGCTTAGACTGCATTGCAAATCCCTGAATAGGATTAGGCAGGCAGGTCGTCAGGAATGGAGCAATTGATTTCTGTAAAGTCTGATTCGAAAAGATGCCAGTGTAGCTGGAGGTTTCTGGTTTGTTTGACCTGTGGCTGGTTGTGCCTGCCTCTCTTCACAGCGTGTGCTACGAGCGTGTCCCTTGGTACCCCACAGTGTTCACCTTCATCCTGTCTGCCCTGTGGCATGGTGTCTACCCTGGGTACTATTTCACCTTCTTAACTGGAATCCTCGTCACAGTAGCAGCCAGGACGGTAAGCTTGCTTTGATTGTGGGGTCTTTTCCTTAGGAATGTAATGCCTGTATGTTGTCATTTAGTCCTATTAGGAGTCGGGGGATGAGAGGGTAGGAGTGATGTTTTGAAAAAAAATCAAACAGAAGTTTTTCCATTAGAGAAATACTTCAGTATCTAGGAGGTTGTGATCATCAAATGGTTTATCATTTTATTTTCACATTATTTACAGAGTGTGTTTGCAAAAGAAAAGGAATTTTAGGAGCACTGTTTAGTAACTTAAGAGATGAAAACATTTTTAATCATTAAATGCCGTGAACATATACACTCTACTATTCACAGGTGACAATGATTATTAATTAATGTAGGCTTTGTAACACTTCATTTTACTTATACTTCACTTCATTTCTCATTTCATTATCCTAAGCCCAAAAATAATTCAGTTTGTGAGCAGCCAGTAAAATCACAGCCACAGGAACTGTGTTCTGTTGGAGATTGCTCCAAACTCTCATGGCTGATCCAATTGAATTAGTTTGTGTAAAATCCTTTGGATTTTATAAATTTGGTTCTCTAGGTTTTTTGGGAAGTTTGTCCCTAGACAGTTCTACATTTTGCTGGCAGTAGAGCAGGATAATAAAGGAATAAAAATAAGCCTTCTCTCAAAGAATGAGATGAATATGAAATAAGTAACTGCAATTCAATATGCTCTAATTATCAGATACCGAGTTTTATATTTATTTTATTTCAGCCTATGATAATGATTGTGGCCTTTCTTGTTCATGTGCCGACAGCTTTAAATGACATTTGTTGAACTGTATAAGCTATTCACTTATTCTTTAATGTATCTGTTCTATGAATATTTTAGGAGCCCTACTTCAGTGTTGTAGGTGCTAAGCTACTGTAGTGAGCAAAAACAAGAGGTCCCCCCTCTCCCAATGGAATTTTTAGTTAGATGAAGGTTTGTTGGGATATATGTGTAAACAATATGGACAACTGATTACCATTCATGCTGATTAGCACACTTTAAAAATTAAATATATATTGTACATATTTGTGCATAGAAACCAGGGAAGGCATTTTCTGTTCTCCAATTTATATACCTACACTTGGATTATAAAAGAACATTGAAAACAGAGAGCAGGACAAACTAAGAAATAAAGGATAGAGTTTTGTTTGTTAATTTATTCAGAGTATTATTTCTTAAAGTGTCTTTGGTTTAATTGATCTCAACTGGGATAAAAGCATTGATTGATGTAAAACTTTTTTGGGGGGGTGGCCTGGAAACATTTTGTACAAATTAGTAAGGTGGGGTTGGAGCAGAGAGGGTTCATAGAAGAGTATTCCCCCCCTCCTTTTTTTGTCCCCCAAACAGAATATAATCAAATAGGTATGAAGTGTCTTAGACTCGGGAATATAATCTCCTACATGCTTGCCCACGCTGCCCCCACCATGGATGGACCTCTGGCTTCTATCCCGGAGGAACCCAGAATGAGGAGAGGAGTCCACTCACTAGCCACCCTGCTTTCGGGCTGACCTACCGATCAGCCAGCCTTGGTTTCAGCTCTGCCTTTGCTTCTCGGATCTGGAGATTAGGTGTCTTTCTGGAGCAAATCTAGTCACATGTGTCAGAAGACCTCCACATGAGTATATCTTTTGACCCAGCATTGTCCATTTCAAAGAATTTCTTAGTTTCCTTGTCTGTCAAAAGGGTATAATGATGCTCACATGATAGGCTTGCCGGGAGAATCATATGGGTAAGCATTAACACAAGCTTGGCATGCAGTAAGCACTCAGTAAATGGGCGCTGCTCTTATCATTAATGCTAATGTTACTTTATTACTGTTATTCAAAGGAAATAATTAGGAAACACTGCAGAGATTTGTTTACGAGGGTAGCATTACAGAATTGTTCACTACAGCAGGGGGGTGGGACCCAAGCTAACTTTTCCATTATTAACTTATAATTGTATTGGGGATTAATACTTACTGATATGAAAGAAAAAAACACCACATCATGACCTATTAAGTACTGGCCGCTGTGGCTCCGTTGGTTGAGCATCGACCCCGGCACCAAAAGATCAGCAGTTTGACTCCCAGTTAGGGCACATGCCCGGGTTACAGGCTTGATTCCTGGTAGGGGGTGTGCAGGAGGCAGCCTATCGATGATTCTCTCTCTTCCTTCCTCTCTATAACAATCAATTTAAAAATCTTTATAAGAAAAGCAGACGAAAGATTATTTTTTTAAAATATATTTTTTTTTATTTCATAGAGGAAGGGAGCGTTGGGGGGAGAGAAAGAGAGAGAGAGAGAGAGAGAGAGAGAGAGAGAGAGAGAGAGAGAGAGAGAGAGAGAGAGAGAAACATCAATGATGAGAGAGAATCATTGATTGGCTGCCTCCTGCACGCCTTCCCACCCCCCTCCACTGGGGATAAAGCCTGAAACCCAGGCATATGCCCTTGACTGGAATTGAACCTGGGACCCTTCAGTCCTGAGGCCAATGCTCTATCCACTGAGTCAAACCAGCTAGGGCGAAAGATTATATTGATGCCACTGAAAATATAAAGTGAGTATATATGAATAGAATAAGTCTGGAAGGATATGTGCCAACTTTTTAAATAGTGCTTTTCTCTGGGAGATGTTAAAAAAAGAAAAAATTGCTTTTGCTTAGTTCTTTAAATAATTGTAAATACCACGATATTTTTAGTTGAAAATAGAACTCAGACGGTCGGTGTTTCCGAGACCTTATGTTCCTAAGGTGCACCTGCTTGCGCAGAGTCTCAGTTGTGTTTTATTTTTTACCTTCCCCTTTGCCTGGCAGGTGAGGAACAACTGTAGACATTACTTCCTTTCTTCGAAAGTCCTCAAGGTTGCTTATGACGTGGCCACCTGGGCTGCCACTCAGCTGGCCGTCTCCTACACAGTGGCGCCCTTTGTCATGCTGGCAGTTGAACCCACCATCAGTTTATACAGGTAAGTTCCCGTGTTCTCAGCCACTGTTCAGTAAACATGTGTTTTCTGTGTTTGACGCAGGACTCAGTAAATTGAATCAACCGGTACTAACAATTTCTAAATATGGCTTCCATTCCTAAAAAAGGCCATAGAAAGATTTGAGTGGACACGGTCATCCTAGAAATCCCAACTCACAAACAACAGTACATTAGCAAAGCCGACGCAAGTCCTTCAGCCATTTGTAACACAATTAAGGGCCGCTTATGGTAGTGGATTTTGAAGGAATGGACCTGCGTTACTCAGAGGATGAACTGCTGCCTTAGCCTCTTCTTCCTGGGGCGAGGCTGTGTTAGAGACCGTGGCCCTTCTGAGAGCAGGACAAGTGGCAGGTGCGGGGGCGCTGCCCATGCTGGGAGCGGCTGATCTGAGTGGCCCGCAGGAGGCTGTGTCCTGGGAGATGGCAGTTCTGTTGGATGCACATGGGACTTATGTGGCACGTGGTACACGAGGAGGGGAGTAGGTGGAATTTAGGATGGAGGGGAAGGTTCACACCAGAGACAAGAGGCTTTGGGGAAGAGGTTGTTCAAACCTCTTCTTGCTCACTCCCCTAGTTTCGTTCTTATGTTGAATTAGTTGCATTTCTCCACTCCTTCCAAAATGGTGGTTGTGTGACCTCTGGCAAGTTTCTAACCTCTTTCACCTTTTATTTTCTCAACTGTAAAATGAGGCTAAGAATAGAATCCACCTCAAGGCACCTTTGTTAGGACTGAACTAGGAAGATGTGGGAAGGACTCGTGGGTGCCTGGCATATAGCTTGTTTTCAGTAAATGGTAACTTGTATTTATGTAATGGTTTGCACAGGCTTTTGTAGAGTAGCTTTGGAGCATAGCTATGGTCAGAAAAGTGACTTAGAAATAAGCAATGCAAACATGCCTTATTTGTAAGTTGGGTATTTTCTGTGGTTGATTCACTGGTCAGAAATGATCAGAGATACTACCCAGTATGGGCGTCACAGGATGATTTTTTTCAGGTAGAGGAAACTATACAACACTCATCAATAAAACTGTTCCTAAGTACTCATTAGGTCATAGGAGTGTAACCTGGAAGTTGAGTTGGGTTTTACTAATATACACATTTTTCTAGATAAGAAATACCAGTATAGTAGGAAAAGAATGATAAACTCTAGGAAACGGGGAGCCCTTATTTCAGCCACTACTGAGGTAGGGGGCACTCGGCTTTATTTAAGACACCTGAAATTGAGCACCTCTTCCCTGGGCTTCCTCTCCTAGGGGCACCCCCCACCATCCTGGCTCTCAGCTGGTTTCCCCTCCCCCGTGTTCCACCTGGGGCATCCCACAGGCTCACAGCTCCATTTCCCTTCCCCTGGTTCCAATGCCCTCCAGCCAGCATCAGCCTCCTATGTTTTATTCCCGCCCTGAGCAGCCTGCAGCTCCATTGAACATCTACCTGGACTGTCCAGTTTGCTGGCTTAGGTGCTATTTGTTCTGGTTACAAAGTCTCATAAGTTTTGAGTTGTCTGCTTCACATATGGTGTCCCCCCATAAGCAACAGAATGTGAGATTTTTCAGGAAAAATATATGTATCATATTATAATAGAAATGCCGGTATTCAACTCAAAGCTATTTAATACCTACAGTGTGCTGGGCACTGTTCTAGAAGCTGGGCCTAAAATGGTGAGCAAAATGTAGACCTCGTTCCTGCTCTCATGGAGGGGATAGCTTGTTGGAAAAGACAGGTGGTAATTGACAAATTTATAAGTATACACTAACATCACAATGAGTGAATGGTACAAAGATTTAAGAGAACAGTAACAGGAAACTGACTCAGACTGAGCCTCAAGGGTGGCTTTTAGGAGGAAGTGGCATTTGAGCTAAGTCCTGAAAACTGCATGTAGGAGTGAAGCAGGCACAGCGTGGGTGAGGGTGGTGGGTGAGGTGGAACACTGTGGATTTGCTCTAAACATAGGCAGCAGCAGAGACAAGCCCCCTTGGGAGGAAGCTCTGTGCACTGAAGACTCCAGAAACCCGAGGGTTTGCAGAACACAGAGTCAATCCCAGGTAGAGGGTGTTGAGCTGAGAAGAGAAGGGTAGTTGTCAGTATCCCTATTTGTCATATGAGGAAGTGGAGTCTCAGAGAGGGTGAGTAATTTAACAAAACTCACACAGCAAATAAGTGCTAGACCTGAGTTCCTTTAACAGCAAGATGAATAGTACAGCTAAACATTTCTTTAGGACACATTATTTTGGAAGAAAATTACTGCTTGGGGATCACACTAAGTGGTGATTTATTTGGGATGACATATACTTAACCAATGAAAGTCTGCTAATTCCTACACTTAGGCAGGGCTCTAGGGTAAGAGTCAAATAATCATCAATCCAGATGACTCCTAAGTAGATTCCCACTTCTTTCTGAAACCAATCTAAACGATTAAAACAAAAACTCCTTTGTTTAGGGTGAAGTTGACATTTCTGTTAACTTTGTCAATTTCAGATGCTTCAACCTAATGTTTTATCTTGTTCTCAAAGCAACTTACACAGGCATACCTCATTTTATTGTGCTTCTCAGATATTGCCTATTGTATAAATTGAAGGTAAGACCCTCCACCAGCAAAAAGATTATGACTTGCTGACAGCTCAGAGGATGGTTAGCATTTTTTAGCAATAAAGTATATTTAAATTAAGGTACATACTTAATAGACTACAATTGTAAATATAACTTTTAAATGCAGTGCGGAATAAAAAAATTGTGTGACTCACTTTATTGAAATATTCACTGTGGTCCAAACTGACCCCATAGTGCCTCCGAGGTATGCCTGTATATATAACTTAAATTCCTTATCCGGAGCAGCTCTGTTTAATAGACGTGTCTACGGTGACAGAAATGCTGTCCAATACATTGACCACCAGCACATGTGGCCATTGAATGGCATTTGAAACCTGGCTAGTATGACGGAGAAAATGAAATGTCAATTTTATCTCATTTTAATTAATTGGAATTGAAGTAGTCATATATTACCAACAACTATTATAGATTGTCTCTTCAAAAAGTGTTTTCAGAATCTCTTAAGAGAATCACTAAATCTTATAAAAGAAATTAAACCTGCGTGGTCTTTTAGCGGAGGAGGAGCTGGTTGCATCCCAGATCTTTTCCTCCGTTGGGGCTAATTTCAGCAGTGAGCCACAGTTGTATGCATATCCTTGTCTCAGTATGTCCCTCACTGCTTAACCTTAAATTTCAGATGTGTTTAATTTTTCTGTCTAGTCAGTTTCCATTCTATAGTGACTTCAAATCTCAGCTTTAAATTCCTTAGTCTGTAGGTCAAAGAGATGGAAAGCTAAGACCTACAAACAAGATCACTCTATCCAGGATGGCTATCATTTTGAATTGTAGATGAGATAAAGAATTTCACAGACAAGAAAAAACTAAAGAATTTTATCACCAATAAATTAGTATTACAAAAAATGATAAAGGGACTTTTTAAAGTAGAAAAGATGAGAAAATACAAGAGAGAAAAATATTCTCACTGGCAAAAGCAAACAGTAAAACAGTGGATTAACCAACTATAAAGCTGTTACAAAGGTTAAAAGACAAAAGTAGGAAGATTATGTGTAGTTACAACAATAAATTAAGGGGTACACACTAACACATAGACACAATAGAAGTAAAAAATAATGACAAAAACAAATATACATAGGGTGGGTAAAAACTTGTGATTTTAGAATGTGTTCAGACATAAGCAACCATCAACTTAAAATTGACTGCTATAAACATAACTTGGTTTATAGGAAGCACATGGTAACCACAAAAACCAAAAATTTACGAGAGATATACAAGAAAAAAAGAAGTAAATCCATAAAAAGGTACCAACACAAGAGAAAAGAGCAAGAAAATATGAAAGGGACAGGGAAGAACTACAAAAATAATTAGAAAACAATAAAGTGGCAATAATTAATACTTATAAATAACTACTTTATATGTAAAAGGCGAAAGATTTATACGATCTGAAGAGAAACCAGAGTATTACTACTTTATATGTAAATGTACTAAATGCTACAATAAAAAGTATGGGGTGGCTGAATGGGTAAGAAAAAAAAAAGACCCATACATTGGTGTCTAAGAGATCCACTTAGATCAAAAGACACACAAAGACTGAAAGTAAAGGAATGGATAAAGGTATTCCACACAAAAGGAAATAAAAAAAGAGCTAGGAGCAATACATATATCAGCCAAAGTAGACCTCAAATTAAGGGCTGTAACAAGAGACAAAGAAGGGTATTTCATATTGATAAAGGGAACAATCCAACAAGAGAATATAATTCTTGTAAACATCTATAGCACCCAATGTAGGAACACCTAAATTATGAAGCAAATATTGATAGACATAAAGATGGAGATTGCTAGTAATACAGTAATGTGTAGTAGGGGATGTTAACACCCCATTGACATCATCATATTAATAGATCAACCAGACAGAATATCAAGAAGGAAACAGGGGCCTTAAAGGACACATCAGACCAGATGGACTTGATATTTTTAGTACACTTCACCCAAAAGCAGAAGAATATATATTATTTTAAGTGCACATGGAACATTTTCCAGGACAGACCATGTGTTAGGCACAAAACAAGTCTCAATAAATTTAAGATGAAAATGAAAATACAATGACTGCACACATTGCTATGGAACATAGCCAAAGTATGTCTAAGAGGGAAATTTATAGCAGTACAGGCCTATAACAAGAAACAAGAAAATATCAAATAAACAATCTAACCTTATACCTAAAGGAACTAGAAAAAGAATAAACAAAGCCTAAAGTAATTAGGAGGAAATAGTAAAGATCAAGTGGAACTCTGGCCAGTTTTTCTCAGTGGTTAAAGCATTGGCCCTTGGACTGAAGGGTTGTGGGTTCTATTCCAGTCAAGGGCACGTACCTTGGTTGCAGGTTTGATCCCCAGCCCCAGTCAGGGCGTGTGCGGGAGGCAACCAATTGATGTGTCTCTCTCACATCAATGTTTCTCTCTCTCTCCCCCTCTCCCTTCCACTCTAAAAATCAATGGAAAAAATACCCTTGGGTGAGGATTAAAAGCAAGATCATTGAAAATAAACAAACTAGTCAAAATTTCAAAAAGAAAATATCACTGAACCAAAAGCTTGCCTTTGAAAAGAGAAACAAAATTGTAGAACTCTTAGCCATACTCATTAAGAAAAAAACAGAAAGAAGGCCTACATAAAATAAGAAATAAAAGAGGAAAAATGACAACTGACACCACAGAAATAGAAAGGATTATAAGGAAATACAAATACAAACAATTATATGCTGACAAACTGGACAACCTGGAAGAAATGGATAAATTCATAAAAACATATAATCTTCAAAGGCTGAATCAGGAAGAAAACAGAAAAGCTGACCAGACCAATTACTAGTAAAGACACTTAATCAACAATAAAAAAACTCCCAACAAACAAAAGTTCTGGACTGGTTGGCTTCACAGGCAAATTGTTCCCAACATTCAAAGAAGCATTAATAACTATCCTCCTCAAGATATTCCAAAATCTGAAAAAGAGGGATGGCTCCCAAAGTATTTTTATGAGGCCAGCTTTATCCTGATACCAAAACCAGACACAGACACTATAAAAATAAAAAAAATTAAAGAAGAAGACAATATTATAGGCCAATTTCCCTGATGAACATTGATGCAAAAATCCTCAACAAACCAAATAGAGCAGTACATTAAACATATTATACACTTTGATCAAGTGGGATTTGTCCCCAGGATGCAAGGTTGGTTCAATAATGCAAATTAATTAACATGACACACCTCATACACATAATAAAGGGTAAAAATCATATGATCATATCAATAGATGAAGAAAAAGCCATTGATAAAATCTAACATGCATTTATGATTAAAAAAAAAACTCCCCGCAAAGTGGGGATACAAAGGACATACCTTAACATAATAAAGGCTATATTTGACAAATCCATAGCTAATATCATATTCAATGGTGAAAAGCTGAAAGCTTTTTCTTTAAGATCAGGAACAAGACAAAGATGCCCATTTTTGCCACCATAAAAATCCTAGAATATAGGCATGCAACGTAGTATTAGAAGTCCTTGCTAGCCACAGCAGTCAGACAAGAAAAAAGAAATGAAAGGCACCCAAATTGGAAAGAAATAAGTAAAACTGTCGTTATATGCAGATAACATGATACTACAGGGTGGGACAAAAGGTTTACAGATGTTTGTATGGAAAGTCATACAATAATTCTCCCTGGCTGGTGGGCTCAGTAGTTAGAGTGTCAGCCCTTGCACTGAAGGGTCATGGGATTGATTCCCGGTCAAGGGCACCCACCTGGATTGCAGGTTTGCTCCCCTTCCTGGTCAGGGTGTGTATAGGAGGCAACAAATCAATGTGTCACTCTCACACTGATGTTTCTCTCTCCCTCTCCCACCTCCCTCTTTTTCCCCCACTCTCTCTGGAAAGCAATGGAAAAAAGGAGAAAGTAATACAATAATTTCTAAAAAATACAAGAATAAACTTTTTGTACTCATAACTGTAAACCTAGGTTTGCCCCATTCTGTATATATAGACAACCCTAAAATTCCACACACACACATACACAAGACAAAACTAGAACTGATACAAGAATTTAGTAAAATGGCAGGATATAAAACTAATAATTAGAAATTGGTTGCATTTTTATACACCAATAATGAACTATTAGAAAAATTAAGGAAACAATCCCATTTACTAGTATAGGTGCATAAAAAATACCTAGGAAAACTATAGGACACTGAAGAAGATACAAGTAAATGGAAGGATACATACCATAAGAATTAACAGTCTTACAATGTCCATATCATTTAAAGCAATTGACAGATAGAATGCAAATTCTATCAAACAACCAATGGCATTCTTTACAGAACTAGAATAAATCTTTTTTTCTAAAACTCAAATACTCTTTTATAAATATTTTTGTTGATTTCAGAGAGGCAGGGAGAGGGAGAAAGAGAAACATCAATGATGAGAGAGAATCATGGATCTGCCACCTACTGCACACCCCCCACTGGGGATTGAGCCTGGAATCTGGGCATGTGCCCTGACGGGGAACCGTGACCTCCTGGTTCATAGGTCGACACTCAACCACTGAGTCACACCGGCTAGAGTAAATAAATCTAAAATTTATATGGAATCACAAAATAAGTTGTTCCCTTAACAATATCTAAAGGAAGCTTATAGAAGCTGCCTGTGTCATGAACCTTTCCCCAGCCTTTAAAAGTACATCACTTCAACCCCTGATTCCATCCTCACATCTCCTGTTTCTCACTACGACTTGTCCTGCATACTTCGTACTAGAGGATTACACTGGCCAACCCACTAATCCAGAATGATCTCTCCATTTTAAGATCCTGAACTTGATCCATCTGCAAGTCCCTTATGCCATATAAGGCAATACGTTCACAGATTCCGAGGATTAGTGTGTGGATATCTTTAAAGGGGCATTATCCACCCTACCACAGTATTTGTATAGTGGCTGGTAGAATATAAGAGCAATAATAATAGCAACAATAGGAGTTTGTTGAACATAGAAAACACATTCCTGTTACTCCTGTACTTGTCTTGTTTTCCACTCCCAAGAGAAGAGGCAGCGCCTTTGCCTTTTTGTAGACCCTAGCTTAATGCGTTGGTGCATTCTCAACAGTACAACCTCATTAAAAGAATAAATGAAGGTTCGTTTGCTTCTGTGATAGTCAAAATTCGTTTGCTTCTTGACTATTCTGTAGACATTTTCAGGGAGACATTCCTCTTGCTAAAGGGTTGGGAAGTTCAGGGGATACTCAAGTTACCTGATTCAAATATGCCTGACAGCTGAGGAATGATACATAGATCAACTGTGGGATTTTCCTCCCTTTTTAACATTATTTCCCTTTGCTCTTCAAAAAGCATTGGAGAAAGTATAAGTCTGACTTTTCCGAGTGGATATAGAACAGTTGTACAAATGTAACCTGTTTCTAATTTCTTTCTTTTATTGATATGCCCAGTACTTATTGTCTACATTGTACCCAGTGTGCTGAATACCACACTTATGCAATAAAAGTCCACAAACATCAGAAGCAAAACCTGCTTCTTATACGTTTGGATGAAAGTTATTTTCAGAGTCATGGAGTAAGTTTTCAAAGTTTGGATTCTTCTGGCTCCTAATACACCCGAGAAGAAGTCTGTGCCCTTGAGTAGAGCACGTTGGCTCAAGTGTCCGTTGCCTTTGTGTGTGGGGAACATAACAGTATAGAGCTTGCATTTGGTCCTGTGCATTCGTATACTTTGAGTTCTGGCTTTTGTGGGGTTCATTCTCGGAGTCTTATTACATTGACAAGACATCGTATGCAGGCCTATTCACAGATGGGCTGCTTGCTTTGCTCTGCCTGGTTCTGTAGTTTCAGTCCATCCCTGTCCCTCTCTCCGCCCAAGGGAGTATCTGTGGGGTGGACCAAGACGAGCCTGAGCTAAAACATGCCCCCTCCTCCGAAAGCAGTGCCTCGTCTTCACCCTGCAGATGATGCAATCCCGTTCTTGTGACATTTCCCATTCGTGTCCTTGTTTGAAATATAACTTCTGCGTTTTTATTCCTAGGTCCATGTACTTTTATTTACACATCCTCAGTCTCCTGATAATACTGTTCCTGCCAATCAGACCACAAGCTCATATTCAAAGGCAGCCTCAGAACTCTGTTAATAGGAAAAAAACAGACTGATATCCCCAAGGAAAGCTGGGTACGGAAAACTGCAAAACATTGGAAGATGAGATAACAAGGTTCCAGGGTTCTTCTGTGACTTGGAGGCGATGTTTACATGCATCTTTTTTTTTTTTTAATAAAAGTTCAGGGAGTATTTTATAAAGCCTTTTCGTACCGCTAAATCCGCCACGTCCAGTTAACCTGTTTTAATATTTTATAGGACGTTTGAGTGGTGAATGGGCCAGAGTT
Organism: Myotis daubentonii; assembly: GCF_963259705.1. Taxonomy (NCBI): domain Eukaryota; kingdom Metazoa; phylum Chordata; class Mammalia; order Chiroptera; family Vespertilionidae; genus Myotis; species Myotis daubentonii. Next base: position 142,518,937 of record NC_081842.1, on the reverse strand, counting down.
GCAGCAACAGTCCATCTGGGCTGCTTTCCAGCCCTTGACATGTGGACACTGGGACCCAGACATCTGCTCCAGACGTTAGCAGGTGACTGCTGAGACTTGTCATAGGTCCATCAAACCAGAACGTACCACAGAGAGTTGTTCCTGGGGAAGCCCCAAATCCTTCGACTTGGGACATGACTGTTTCGAACACAACAACTGCACTCAGAGACCACGGAGGAGCAGGGTCGGGAGGCTGCTTTTCAGGTACCGAAAACTGTACGGGCCAGGAGGGCCAACTGTGAACACTTGAAGGGACCAAAAGCCAGCCTTGCCCTGAAGTAGGCTGCACCTTTCCCCAGGGATGTCTCTCTTCCCTTTTCTCTTCTGAATTGAGCCAAGATTGTCAATCAGAAAGCCGCCTGGACACGCCCCCCAGGAGTCTCGGAGGGGCTGCTGTTCCCAGATCTCGTCCCATTTCACAGGCGCCACTGCTTGCCCAGGGACAGCCCTGAGGAATCAGCCCCAAGTTCAAAGCCTCGAAGGCAGAAGAATGTGTTCTAAAGAAATAGTGGCTTAAAGGAGTGATTTAAAGTTACATAGAAGTTTGGTAAGAAGCTGATGTTTGGCTCTTTTCTTCCCTCATTTCATGGAGGTGTTAAAGGTCATGGCCACCAGGGGCTGACTGTCCTGTTTCCTTTCAGGGCTGATTCGATCTGACTTTGTATTAGTTGAACTTTCCTATAGGAAAGCAAACACGGAGACAGTTTTCTGTCTTTGATATGAGTGTGCTGTGGCTCCTTCTGGGGATTTCTGTTGGGTAATATTCCACCTGGAGAAAGAAACAGGGTGTTAAATGTTGTGGAAAATAATAATGATGATAATGAATTATATGCTACAATGCTGTGCCCTCAATCAAGTGCCTTGGGAGGAGAGAATTTGTTCAAATCAGGTGGCTAAAAATTAGTTTGTGACTGAATAAAGACTGTTCAATAAAGGAAATATTTCTGAAGAGAGAATTGCTTTTTGTTTATATCAGCAGAGACTTGATATTCTGAAGTGTGTGTGTGTGTGTTAACACCTGGACACATCGGCACTTGGGTGGTTTTGGGTTTTGGTGTGATTTCCGATCTTCGTTTGCCAACGTTGCAGGCCATGGGCGCCCGATTTACAGGTGAGGAAGCAGAATCAGGGAGGTGTTTGCTGGCTGCCTCCAGGGTCACAGAGTTAGTGGTAGAGCTGAGTAGAGCCCACAGCCGTCTTAGGGCAGAGAAGTGTGAAGCAACGTGCTTGTCCCTGAAGAGCTTCTACAGCCCTGGTGCTGGGGGAGAGGACCGGAACCTAAACTCTAGCTCCTGTGTGAAACAGCGGTAGTTAAAAAGTAGCACAGTTGGGCCAGAGTATGAGGCTCACCCCAATTTTACCAGGAAATGTTGGGGTGACCCTACTTTGCTGTCTCAGGAGGAATATTAGAGAGTGGGGAAGGGGTGGTAGTATAGGTGCCCAAGATCTGTCAGGGTCTCTCTCCAACAGGAATATTTTAGGTGTAAGACCAAAAATACATTGCTTGCACACCAGCAAACATAGCATCTGTGCCCACTGGCATGAAGTGTATGGAATAATCTGTATCACAGTGCAGTGTATGAACTCGCAGCATGATTTATGACCAGGTTTCACTGAATTTAAGCATCATCAATTCTGAGAGGAGAACTTGGGTAGTGAGAGAAGAGGTGACCACTGGAGTGACCAGTCTTCTTGCTTTGCCAGGGACTCTGCTGGCCCCTCAGTCCTGGGAAGACTGGGACTTTGGTTCCCCTGGTGACCACCCAGAGTCAGACATTCTTTACGGAACGGAGTGGAAGCCAGGCCTCTGGAATCTGGGCTTCTCGGAGCTGCATGTCAGACTGACTCCCGGGCCTGACACCTGGCACGCTTTTCTCACTGTGAGGCTTTCTTCAGTCCTAAAGGGACAACGTGCAGAAAGTGATTAGCACCTTCCCCCCAACTGAGAACATTTACCCATAGAAAATCATGTTCATTTAGAGTCAAAGTTTGATAAGTAAGTGAATGCAGATAGAAGGTTGGGGCTGTTTTTATTGCCTTAGAGATCCAAGCTGTCCTACACATAATAATCATTTAATAAATATGTATTTATTAACCTGATGAGATTTTGGTTTGAAAGAAATACATTTCTAGTTCTGTTTTTGAAAAAGCTAGTTTTACAATATTTTATTTTAGTGGTTTTTGTTCTTGGTTTTTTTTGTTTGTTTGTTTGTGGTGTTTTTTGTTTGTTTTTCTGCTTAAGGTAACCATAGGGCACAGAAACATTATTTGGTAGATGTGAAAAGCAATAAATAATTCAGTCTGAGATTCTGAGATTCTGGTTAAGTGAGGACAAGGCAGAAACTGGGAGGTGGAGGAGGAGCTGGGAGGGGGGGTGTCCGGGATGGGGGTTGTGCCCCCCAGTGCTGTGCCCGCTCCGGGGTGAGCAGCAGCCTTCCCTGGCAGCCCTCCTCCTCCCTGGCGCGCCTTGGGACCACAGAGGACCATTTAAAAAAATGGATTGATGCCAGCCCTTTGAGGCATCACATCTTATTTCCCTTCTCTCTACCCTTGGCATAGTGCTTGGCTGTAATGAAGATTCAGTGTGTGTTTGCCGATGAATGATGGGGTTGAATGAATTAGTTGAATGCGTCATTGCACTTGACAGTTTTGCTGGAGTCATTTTTGCACTGGGAATCTTTTCTGCTTTTCAGAATTAGTTTTTGAAAGAAAGGCTTGTGTTTTATAGGGAATTGTGAAAGCACATTATGTGAAATAACCACTCAGACAGCCAGTTTACATATTCGGAACTGCCCTGGTCCTGGTCCGTACCATTAATTAATGCATTCACTTATCTATCAAATGTTGCCATGGCTGGCATGGGGCTGGCACTCTGTTAGATGGTGTAAGTAAAAGGTGCTAAAGGCTCATTCTGTGCCATCGAAGTGCTCACAGTGAGATCGGAAAGACACGATCCAGCACGTGTGCCGTAGGGTTGCCCGGAGAGCCCTAGCATCAGGCTCAGTGGCTGATGGGCATAGCCTTGCTTTCCTGTAAGGTCACTGCTGTCTCATGGTGTCTGTAGGTTACCCAGGAGAGCAACAGGCTGCTCCTCAGCCTCGTGCCCGGGACTCATGCCCAGTACTTTTAGAGTCAAGCCTGCCCTTGTCCTGAAATTGGACGCTGACCTGGCAACATATTAGGATCAGCGAACGCAGTTGCCGCTCAAACGGCCTGACTTTCCTAAAACCCCTCAAAGGTCCGTCCACAAACCCCAAACAAGCAGGGCCGACCTCAGTGTGGCCTGTGCCTCTTGCTAAGTGGCCCCAAGCCAGTGCCAGTGGCAGCCAGTCTCAATTAGCACTGTAAAGTGAATCACGTAGCCCCACGCCCGTCCCAGCTGTGGGCAGTGTTGGCTTGGAAGGTGGCTTTCATTAAGTGGCCACAGGCCTGGCACATGTGGCGGTTGGCGGCAGCTGGCCTCCGTTCTCAGCATGGCTCCTCTCATGCCTCCAAGCTCAGCACACGCGGCAACCCACCTGAAATCACTTTGTAGCTCCAACCAGGTGGCCCCCAGCTGGGCACACATGGCGGCCAGCATTGGCTTGCACCAGAGTCCCTTTCAGGAGGCTGCAGAGTCAACACACCTGGTGGCCGGCTTCATACCACACCAGAGAGCCACCTAACCAGCTCCACAAAGGACACGCCTGAGGAGCAGACTCCTCTGGCATCAGAGTTCCACTAAAGTGACTCCCACACTGTGGGGTCAGGGTCCACACAACAGCTTATGCGCTAGGCCAGCCTTCACAGCCAGCCAGCCTAAGGATAAGTCCCACCCACTGACATGCCCATGGCAATCGAGGCTTAGCTACAACAGGAAGGCACGCACAACCCACACAAGGGACACTCCTGGAGCACCCAGCTCAGGGGACCAGGGAGATGGAGTGAGTGACATAAGGTCATTCTGCCAAGACACATAGAAACAAGCATAGGGAGTTGGCCAAAATGAGGAGACAAAGCATTTGATAAAATCCAACATCCATTTATGATAAAAACTCTCAACAAAGTGGGGATAGAAGGAACATACCTCAATATAATGAAGGCCATATATGACAAACTTACAGCTAACATCATATTCAATGGTGAAGAGATGAATGCTTTTACTTTAAGATCAGGAACAAGAAAAGAATGCTCTGATCAAGACTGTCAAATCTCAGAGGGAAGGTAGGGGAGGGTGAGGGTATGGGGGAGAGATCAACCAAAGGACTTGTATACATACATATAAGCCTAACCAATGGACACAGACAACAGGGGGGTGAGGGCATGAGTGGGAGGGTCAGAGGGATAATGGGGGGATAAGGACACATATGTAATACCTTAATCAATAAAGAAATTTTTTTAAAAAGGATGCTCATTTTCACCACTTTTATTTAACATAGTACGGGAAGTCCTAGCCACAGCAATCATAAAGGCGTGGGTGGTCGTGGGCTTGTTGGCATAAACCTTAGACTTCAAAAAACCCTAAAGAAAAAAGTCCAACGGCATTAAATAGCATGAAGGAAGAAATTGAGCATTGTATCAATGAAATTCAGCCACATTTATGCAAAACGGTCATGGAAAATTTCAACCTAAGAGTGCATATGTGCCAGCAAAGCCGTGGAGGCCATTTACCCGATATGCTATTCCATACATAACCTTATACTGTATACTTTATGAATCAATAAAAAATTTACAATTTTTAATTATAAACCTGTGTTTTCTATCAAAATTACTTCTTGCGTGAATTTTGGGACACCCTTTAGAAAAAGAAATAAAAGCCATCTGGATTGGAAAGGAAGAAATAAAACTGTCATCATTTGCAGATGACATGATACTATCTATAGAGAACCCTAAAGATTCCACCAACTATTTGAACTAATAAATGAATTCAGTAAAGTAGAATACAAATTTAATATTTGAAATTGGTTGCATTTTACACATCAACTAGAGGCCCAATGCACGAAATTTGTGCAAGAGTAGGCCTTCCTTCCCCTGGCTGCTGGCACCAGCTTCCCTCTGGCAACCGGGACCTGGGCTTGCTTCCCTCCAGCCACCCGTCAGCATCCAGGGCCCAGGCTGGCTTCCCTTCAGCCACCCGCAGGCACCCAGAACTCGGACTGGCTTCCCTCTGGCCACTGACTGGCACCCGGGACCCAGGCTGGCTTCCCTCCGACCTCAGCTTTGACTGGAACGACGTTGGTCTAATTAGCATATTACCCTTTTATTATTATAGATAACAAACTATCAGAGAATTTAAGAAACAATCCCATGTACAATTACAGAAAAAAAAATGCCTAGGAATAAATGTAACCAAGGAATTAAAAGACCTGTACTCAGAAAACTATAGAACATTGAAGAAAGAAAATGAAGAATATACAAATAAATGGAAGGATATACTGTGCTCATTAATAAGAAGAATTAATATCATTAAAATGTATGTAATACTTAAAGTAATCTACAGATTCAATTCAATCCCCATTAAGATTCCGATGGCATTTTTCACTGATCTAGAACAAATGATCCTAAAATTTATATGAAACCACAAATGACCCTGAATACTCAAAGCAATCTTGAGAAAGAACAAAGTTGGAGGTATCATACTACCTGATATCAAACTACATTACAAGGCTGGTACTGACATAAAACAGACATAAGATGCTCAACATCTAATCATAAGGGAAATGTAAATTAAAACCATGAGATATCACTTCACACCTGTTATAACGAATAGCTATCATCAATAAATCAACAAATAACAAATATTGGTGAAGATGTAGAGAAAAGGGAACCCCGATACACTACTGATGGGATTGTAAGTTGGTGCAGCCACTGTGAAAACCAGTATGGTGCTATCTCAAAAAATTAAAAATAGAACTTCAATATAACCCAGCAATTCCACTTCTGGAGATTTATCTGAAAAAAATCTAAAAACAGTAATTCAAAATGATATGTGTACCCCTTTGTCCATTGCAGCACTGTTTACATTTGACAAGATATGGTAGCAACATAAGTGTCCACTGATGAATGGATAAAGAAGATGTGGTACAAGTACATAATGCAATATTACTCAGCCATATAACAGAATAAAATCTTGCCATTCGCGACATGGATGGGCCTAGAGGTATCATGCTAAGGGAAATAAGTCAGCCAAAGATGGGTACCATATGATTTCACATATATATGAAATCTAAAAACAAAAGAAATGAACTAAAATAGAAACAGATTCATAAAGAGAAGAAACTGTTGGTTGCCAGATGGGAAGGGCTTTGGGGGACTGAGTGAAAAAGGTGAAAGGATTAAGGAGTACAAATTATCCCCCTAAAAAAGTCATGGGGATGTAAAGTATAACATAGAAAACAAAGTCAATAATCTATACTAAAGAAGGGTAATATGCTAATTAGATCGGATAGACCGGATGTCTTCCAGATGTCCTTCTGGACAAAGCCACGGTGGTAGGGGCTGAGGCAGAGACAGTCAGGGGCAATCAGGCTGGCAGGGAAGAGCAGTCAGGGGTGATCAGGCCAGCAGGGGAGAGCAGTTAGGGGTGATCAGGCTGGCAGGGAAGAGCAGTTAGGGGTGATCAGGCCAGCAGGCAGGTGAGTAGTTAGGAGCCAGCAGTCCCAGATTGCGAGAGGGATGGATATCACTGTGAGATCGGGCCTAAACTGGCAGTTGGACATCCCCAGAGGGGTCCCGGATTGGAAAGTGTGCAGGCCAGGCTGAGGGACCCCCGGCCCCCATGCATGAATTTCATGCACTGGGCCTCTAATACTGTAATAATTATATGTATGGTGCCAGAAGGGGTGACTTATTGGGGTGAACACTTTGTAAGTTATACAAATGTCTAGTCACTATGTTGTATACCTGATACTAATAAAATACTATATGTCAACTGTAATTAAAATTTTTTTTAAAAAATTAAGGAATAGGAAGGTGTAGAACTGTGGGACGTTAGGGAATCTTCCTCTCTTACTACCGTGGCTACTGACACTTTTAACCTTAAAGCAGGATGCACTTGGCTCCAGTTTGGCGTTGCTGGGAGGAGAGACAGAGAAGGCAGTAGACACTACAGGCTGGGGTAAGATATGTTCTGTAGCAATCTAAGCCTCCAGTGAGACCCCACCCCCCGCCCATGCCCCCAAATACTGGCCAAAATGCTGGTCATATAGTTGGGGATGGTGCTATGTTTTTTATTTGAATTTCTAAGTGCAGCGACATCTTACAGATGCCTTACCAGATATTTGGTTAGACACAGACCCCAGGTCACACTCCTGACTCAGTTGACCCAGAGATATGCTGAGGAATCCATATATTTAACTCATTCCCATATGATTTTGATGTGCAGCCAGGTTTGCGAACTACTGGCTTAGTCTCATTTATTTTACATCTGAGGAAACTGAGGTCCGGGGGTTTAACGACTCGCCCCAAGCATCACAAAGCTCTTCTGTGGCAGGGTTGAGGGTAGAAGTGAATCCTCCTGACCCAGCAGAGTGTAATTCTCTCAGAGGCACAAGCCCCTTCCCTTCTCACCAACAGCCAGCAGAGGGCGTCACGTACAGACAAGTGGGACGCAAAGGAACCATCTAAATCTTCAATAGCGTTTTCTCAGAGGACCATCCTCTCTAAGGCCTGAGGTGGAAGTCCAAGTGAGCGTTGGGTTATGTTTCAGCGGACTGGACATCTGTGTGCCCTGGGCACCAGCTGGCCGCCTCGTGCATTGTGTCAGCGTGTAGGCCCCCCTCTCAGTATTTCCCGAACTGCCGAGCCGACCAGCGGAGGCAGATGCGCAGCACTTTTCTGGACAGGGCAGCACTTTTCTCTGTGCTTTTCTGGATCCACACCACCCTGAGGATCAAATGGCCCCTTTTGTTTTCAAAGAAAGTTCATACAGAATAAGCACATTTGACATTAAAATATACACAGTCGATGGGGTTGCCAGCTACAATGGTCCATTCATTCCGGGCCTTTCTGTCTATTATCTTGCGTCTCACAGGCAGAGCGGTCTGTCAGCACGGCCAGCTGCAGCCCCGCATTGCAACTGTCTCTGTGTACTAGCCTGGAACAGCCCCAGGCTGGGCCGAGCTTTCTCCTGGTCCCCAGTCCCTTCTCCCTCCAGTCCTTCCTGGACAGCCCATCGGGCCAGTCCTCTTCATAAAATCTTCTGTTGGCTCCTGTGTCTACAGTATAAATCCACCTCCTTTCCTTCCAACCCTAACAAGCCTGTTCCTGCCTTTCCCCCCGACCCCTGCAGTGTGGCTGCCCTACTCAGGGGCAGCTTGGGGGCATTTGCCACTCTGTGCCTTTGTAGTTTTACTGGCCACTGTCTGAAAAACCTACCTTTTTTGAGCAAGTACTTCCCAAAGCAGAAAAGACAGGCCTGTCTGGCAGAGAAAATATAGCGTACAAGGTGCTGTTTTCACCTCTGGATTCTGCTCACAGGTCCCCAACACCTTGTGTCCTGAGTGACTTGATTTTATTTCTCTCTCTGATCATTGTAGGTTGTGTTTATATCTTCATACCTAGTGAGGCCCTGACTCAGAGGTACTAGAGTCACCATGGGTTGAAGAAATGAGTGAATGAATTCCAGTCACTCTGGCAGGATTATTTCTCTGAGGTGAGGGAGAGGGGGCATCTTGGAAAGGCAGGTTGGATTTGGGGTTCTGGCCCTTGCATTTAAAGACCAGCCCTATAAACGGTCCTAGTGATGACCAAAGGCCCCACATTTTCTTATCTTGTAGCATCCAGGCTTCTTCTTGAACATGGAGCTCAATCTAGCTCTGCTGGCCCATGGGGTTCGCGTGGGGTTTGATCAGCATGCTGGAGCTAAATCCTGGGGGTATGCACTCACTGGCCGCCATGTTGCTGGGACCTTAATCTATTACAACTTTGGGTCACTAATGGTTCTGTAGAACCACTAATGACCCAAAGTTGTAATAGATTAAGGTCCCATCAGACTTGGCATTGCCAGACTATTGTATTTGTCAGCTAATTAATGTAAAAGATATACAGAGAAAAGCCATTCTCCCTCTGAGGTCTGTCCTCACTCTCCTCATTCCCATCCCTGGAGGCAGCCACCATTATCTTCTTTGTATGCAGCCTTTCAGAGAAAGTCTGTCCCCTGCACCCGGCTTTTTGGAAATATCATAAGCATTTCTCCATATTATTCCATAAACTTCCTAAAAGTTGTTTTTAAATGGCTGCATAATTGTCTGTGAATGAATGTGCCATTGTTCTGAAAAACGTCCCCCTCATCGTTGGACATTGGCTGTTGCTTCATTAAAAAATACCTTCTAGAAAATTAAAAAAATTAATGAGAATATGGCATTCACAATCCCCGTATCTATTAACATTTTATCATAGTTCTAATTTTTGTTTTGTAGTTTAAAACATTTTTGTAGTTATCCTTTTTATAGGTACTTATTTTCATAGCATTCTAATGCTTCCTACAGAGTTCAGAACTTTATTTCTTATTTAACTTTACAGTGGGAGCATGTCCTCACTGGCATGAGATCTTCCATCCCTTTCTTTTCTGCTCCAGTGAGTGCATCACAGAATGAAAACCAGTGAGCCCTTAATGGGTGTTGGTATGAACATGGTCTAGTAATTTATTTAACTTTCTTAAAGGTACATCAATTGCTAGCGCTAGCTCCTTACATTATCATCAGTAAGAAATTGCGTTGGCATACCTCACAATGCATCGGGACATGGAGGCTGATGTCTGCGTCTCCGAGCCATTAACCCGCCACCTGCTAAGTTGACTTGGCGAGTAGGACGCATGTGTACGGGATATATGCACCTTTAAAGCAACACAGCTCTTTTGGTCTACAAAGCTGAGTGATCTGAGAACATTCCAAGCAGCGTCTTTTCATAACAGAATGAGTGCACTGTCTTCTCGCCAGAACCGAATTGCCATTGATGAAGATTATTTACCCCAACGTCAATAAAAATAATAATAATGAGGAGAAAGAATCTCAGTAGAGAGCACTAATAAAGCACCTAAGACCTTAAAGTTTTCCGGGGCCTTTACAAATCTGCCACAGACAAGCATATTTTGCATTAGTAGAACCCATATGAATAAAATATTTAAATTAAAATAATTTAAGGTTTGTCAATGTTAGATAAAGCAGAAGCTGAAATACTGAGCCTGGCTAACAATATTTTGGTGTTTGTCAAACTTGCAAAAGCTTGAAATAATCATTTGCAAACTGGATTCTAATTCTGCCTGAAAAAAAACAAAAGCAAAAACAGAAAAAACAATAAGCAGAGGAGCACTCTGAACTGAGTTATGTATTGGTGAGGTGCCGTTAAAGCCCCATGCATAGGTATTAAACACACATACAGCACACATAAACTCACCACCGCCACTTGAACCTCAGTCCTGGGGAGGTAAGGTGTGAGAAACAGTTCAAGAAGAAAGCACAAGGCACACCCCAGTGCTGCCTTTGAGATGCTGGATCACTGTTTCCTGTGCAGCTGGAGCAGCGAGGGAGGTAGAATCACAAAAAGGTGCTGAGAGGAGCTTTGCAACTGAGCAGGTTAAGGGCTTAGTGCCAGGTCTCTAGCCCTGTCTCTGTTTTTGCTGAGTAGCCTGGGAACCCCTCGCTTGGGTAACTTTTAATGTTTTATGTTTTCCAGAATTAAAGCATTAGGTTTCATGCCTTATTTAAAGTCTGTGTCTTGTAGAATCTCTTGAAGTAGATTTAAGAGGAAACAAGGCATCAGCCATAAGACAGTAGAAATAAGCAAGCCTCTTTCAATTATAAGTGGTAAAATCATATCTCAGTCCAGAGATCTAAAATTTTTAATTTGAATGTGGATGGTTTTTCTGAAGTGGTGTGAGGTAGTGACATCTTGTGGACATTTATGGTAACTGCAGGCAACTCATATTGTACTGTAAAGCCAACCATTCATTCGTTCTTCTAACCTTCCTTCCTTGTTTGTTTGCTCACTCATTCAGTCACCCATCCATCCACCCACACTCCGAATACCTTGAAATTGACACTTTAATTTATCTGGTGTTCCTGTAAACTGTAAATGATGGTCTGTTAAAATAAAGGCCAGATTTTAGTGACTGTGTTCCTTTAGGGCCAAATACTGCCCGGTCCTCTTCCTACCTTGGAAGAAACAAAAATAGGAGGGGAGGGGGGTATGGAATCCAAATAGCATAGACGTTAGAGACAAAATAGCTTTATTTAAGGCATACATCTGCTTCTTACTTGCTGCATGACCATGGAGAAAGTGAACCAACAATTTTCCTCTTAGTTGGAATAATAGCTATACTGTCAGAATTGTGGAGGTTAAAAATGAGTGAAAGCATAATCTGAGTTTATTAAGCTGGTAGATTTCTGAAATGATGGTACAGATAAGCCATTGTGATATGAGGCATCTAAGCTCTTTAGGTATCAACTTTCTCACCTGTAAAAGGTGTATATAAAACAAGCTGACCGGCAAGGTTGCTTCTGCTTCTAACATTTTATGATTTGATAATCTTCATCACACTCTTAGGAGTCTCTTTATTTCTAGTACTGAGCTCCTAGCCAGCGTTTGTGCCAGCGTAAGCTAACTTATTTTTTGGTAGGTAAGGATTTTGTCTTCTGAGTAATTTCTAAAGGAAAATACTGGCGTTTTATATGTTATCTGTTATCATTGACATTTCAGTTTTATGGCTGGGGTAGTTAGGCAAGTTCTGAATTTATAAAGAAATAGGTAAACATCTCGGCCAATATTTAAAGTTCCCCTGTGTGTCCAACAGGCACAGTACATACGTCATGGACGTCGCCCTCTTCTGGCCCAAAATTGTAGGGCAAGCAACACAGTAAGTCTTTCTAGGCCTCCCTTCCTAGCTCATTTGCTTCTCAACAAAATAATGCACTTGGCTAACCAATTCACAAATTGAGCTTATGCCTCACTGTCATAGAAAAAAAAAATTAGAATACAACATATCTTTCAGGCAAGTTTGTTCTTTCCTTTCTCCCTTCCTCTGTTTCTTTCTTGTGATTAGTTTTCTAAACATTACAAGAATAGTTGCAGTCCCTCTGAAAAGAGGTGATGTTCTATTTCACCCCACTTTTTCTTTGTAATTCTCAGTTCATAAAGCTCATTCCAAGTCCCTCCTTTGCTTCCCAGATTAACAAGGCAAGGCTAGTGGCACCAGACATTACTGTCCATGTCTACGTTAGAAACCTGAGGCCTGAAGAAGCAGAGTAACTCTCCTTTGGACACACACCCTGTGAGTGATGGCAACACCGTCAGAACCTTGGGCAGCTGCCTTGGGCTTAGGTCTGGTATTGCCAAACTGTGTAAGTTCATTTCAAGAATTATATCACAAACTCTTGCTGCTATTAGTTTGAATAAATTGTAGTTAGAATTCGGTTTTAAGCCTTGTTAATCTCCGAATGAGGAATGATCCATTTAGAAAGACAGAAAGGCCAACAGATGGTCTTGGGTTGTATCTTCAGAGAAGCAGACCCTGAGGTGGGGATTTCATGTTAAGCAGTTTGTTTGGGAAGTGATACTGAGAAGGATTTAGAATGGGGAAGTGAGACAGGGAAGCGATGGAACCTGATACAGGGTATATTCATCAGTAGATTACCTCTGTGGGAAACTGGGGCTCAGTAGGCAGAAGACCTCTAGGAGACAGAGTAGAGCACATCCCAGAGTTGTCTCACCCAAGAGAAGAGGAGGCTGGACCAACTCTAATTTGTCACTGAGATAATCCCAAGCACCATGGTGTCCTGCAAGCAGGCCCAGCATGCTCAGCTGCAGGAAGAACAGCAATGAGAAGCTGCTGTGTGCACAGGGAAGGCCAGTGCTGAGGGTATGTGGGCAGATACACCTGCTCTTCTGCCGGAAGCCGGTCCATCCTTGCTGCTTGACACAGTCGCTGCAGGGAAGAAACATCTGCACAGCATATGTTTCAAGGAATCTGGTGTATATAGCATACTGTTCTTAATATGTTTGCTCCCCTTCTTGGCACTATGTGTTTTAACCAAGGTCACCTCTCTGAGAAAGGTTGTTTCCCCAGGTAGGGATTTTTCCCTGAAGTTAGGAAGGGAATAAAACCCCTTAACTAAGTGCCAGGCAGGTAGTTAATCACTTTAACTACGAACAATCATGGTTAAGCTACACAATCTTTACTCCCTGGAATGGAGATAAGAAACGCCCTAACCTTTGGAATAGAAATTGATAGGATTAAAATCAACTGGTATAAATACAGATGTAACAAGACAATAAAGAAACAGAACCTGGCTGGAGATCCTGGAGAGAACCAGGCGAGAGAACCCAACTAAGCTGATGAACTGAATGCTGCCTCCATGTCATTCCTTCTTCGCCGACTCCGTCCACACCTTTGGGAACCCCTGGACCTGTTGGGGCTGGACCCCAACACTCTTCCTCTGTCTATTATGATGGCAAGTCACCCGTCTAATACAATGCAATATGCTGAGGGGGAGGCAAAATAAAGGTAAAGATCTTCAAAATAGATGTAAATATAGGGTGTATGCTTATGACAATAGGCTAATTGAAAATACATTCACACTTGAAACAATAGCAGTATAAGACAGCTTATTATCAAGAGTCAAAATGAGTAAAATGGGTATCAAATGCTATAAGAGTTCAGAGAGGGGACAACTGGAGAGCCCTGCTAAGGAAGCACTCCAAGGGCTGATGGGATTTGAGAGGGAGAGTGAGGACTGAAGGTGGGATTGAATTAAAGGTGTAGATGTGTATGCACAAAATTTTCATCTGTCCTCTAGAAAGCGGGAAGCTGAAAGTCCCTACCCCTAATATCAAATTATTACATGCATATAGCTTAAAATAAGAGAAATAGTGCAGAGGCTTATATACATGTAAATAAAAGTAGATCTAACATTATTTTTAAAGTAACTTATTAGAAAATAGGCTTATGCACATAGAGCTACAAAGGTATTACTGTTATTAATAAAATAGATTGGTGAGGTGCGGTTAAAGCCCTCTTTAAAGTTTGTAGTCTTAAATTTATATATTTGTGTAGGACAAGATCTGAAAATAAACAAGTTAAGCACCCATTTCAAGAATTTAGAATAAGAAAAGCTAATTAAATTTCCTAAAAACAGAAAGAAGGAATTAATGAAGGTAACAGAAAAAATTAATGAATTAGAACACAATCAAGAAAGTGATCAATAAAACTAGAAGTTGGTTCTAAGAAAGGACTAATAAAATTCAAGAACTCCAGGATATTCTGATTAAAATAAAACAGGTAGAAAACACAAATAACTAATACCAGGAAGAGAAAGGAGACATCACTATAGAGCCTGCTGCAAACATTTTAAAAGATTATAAGTATACTAGAGGCCTGGTGCATGAAATTTGTGCAGGGGGTGTGGGGTGTATCCATCCTCCTGGCCTGCACCCTCTTCAATCTGGGACCCCTTGGGTGATGTCTGACTGCCAGCAGTCAGACATCCCTCTCGCAATCCAGAACCACTGGCTCCTAACCACTCACCTGCCTGCCTGCCTAATGCCCCCAACTGCCCTCCCCTGCTCGCCTGATCTCACCCCCAACAGCCCTCCCCTGCCGGCCTGATTTCACCCCCAACTGCCCTCCCCTGCTGGCCTGATCTCACCCCCAACTGCCCTCTCCTGCTGGTCTGATCTCACCCCCAACTGCCCTCCCCTGCTGGCCTGGTTGCCCCCAACTGCCCTACTCTGCCGGCCTGATCACCCCTAACCCCCTGCCAGCCTGATCTCATCCCTAAGTGCTCTCCCCTGCCAGCCTGATCTCGCCTCTAACTGCCTCTGCCTCGGCCCCCACCACCATGGCTTTGTCTGGAAGAATGTCAGAAGTCTGGAAGATGGCCAGTTGACTGGGTCTAATTAGCATATTACCCTTTTATTAGTATAGACTAGAGGCCCGGTGCACAAAAATTTGTGCACTAGGGTGGGAAGGGGGATCCCTCAGCCCGGCCTGTGCCCTCTCGCAGTCTGAGACCCCTCGGGAGATAATGACCTGCTGGCTTAGGCCTGCTCCCGGGTGGCAGAGGGCAGGCCCAATCCCTAGGTGCAGCCCCTGGTTGGGCTCAGAGCAGGGCCGATTAGGGAGTTGGGGCGCCGCCCCCGTCATGCACAGAGCAGGGCGGATCGGGAGGTTGCGATGCCACCCTCAGTCACGCTCAGGGTAGGGCTGATTGAGGGGTTGGGGCACCGCCCCCTGACACACTCAAGGCAGGGTCGATGGGGAGGTTGTGGCGCCACCCCCTGTCACGCACAGAGCAGGGCCAATCGGGGTTGGGGCACTGCCCCCTGTCACTCACACAGAAGGGCCCATCAGGGGGGTTGGGGCTCCACAACCTGTCACGCACAGAGCAGGGTCGATCAGGGGGTTAGGGAGCTCCCCCCATCACTCACAGAGCAGGGCCAATCAGGGGGTTGGGGAGTTCCCCCCTGTCACTCACAGAGTAGGGCGGATCAGGGGGTTGAGGCGCCACCACTGTCACACTCAGGGCAGGGCCGATGGGGAGGTTATGGCTCTACCCCGTCACACACAGAGCAGGGCCCATGGGGGGTGAGGGGGTTGGGGCGCCGCACCCTGTCACACACAGAGCAGGGCCGATCAGGGGGTTGGGGCACCACAGCCTGTCACACACAGAGCCGCAGGGCAATCAGGGGGTTGGGGAGCTCCCCCCTATCAGGCACAGAGCAGGGCTGATCAGGGGTTTGGGGTGCCTTCCCCTGTCATGAACAGAGCAGGGCCGATAGGGAGGTTGTGGCCCCACACCCTGTCACACACAGAGCCGCAGGGCGATCAGGGGGTTTGGGCGTTGACCCCTGTCATGCTGATCCTGGTGCCAGGAGGCCTCGCGGCTCTGCTGATCCCAGTGCTGGGAGGCATATTACCCTTTTACTCTATAGGATAGAGGCCTGGTGCACGTGTGGGGGCCGGCTGGTTTGTCCTGAAGGGTGTCCTGGATCAGGGTGGGGGTCCCCACTGGGGTGCCTGGCCAGCCTGGGTGAGGGGCTGATGGCTGTTTGCAGCTGGTCACACACCCTTCAGGGTGGGGGTCCTCACTGGGGTGCCTGGCCAGTCTGGGTGAGGAGCTGAGGGCTGTTTTCAGGCTGGCAGGTGACGGAAGCTCCCAACCGCTCCTTTTTTTCTTTTTTTTTTATTCTGGGCCAGCTTTAATTCTGAGGCTCCAGCTCTTAGGCCTCCGCTGCTGAAAGCAGGTTTCTGGCCTTTGTTTACCTTCTGTATTTGAAACAATGTTGCGATCCTGCTGGCTGAAGCCTGGTGACTAAAGCAGGTTTCTGGGGTTTTGTTTAGCTTCTATATTTGTTACATAGTTGCTTAGAGTTGCAGCTCAGAGGCCGACAAGGCTGGCGGGGAACATTGGAGTCCTCTGTCATTGAAGCAAGCAAGCCTCATGTTCGCTTCCAGCTGCCTGGCTGCCGGCCACCATCTTGGCTGGCAGTTAATTTGCATATTTCCCTGATTAGCCAATGGGAAGGGTAGTGGTCATACGCTAATTACCATGTTTCTCTTTTATTAGATAGGATTATGAAAAGCTTTAAATAATTTTTGAGAAGTTAGATGAAATTGACTCATTCCTCAAAAATGTCAGAGGTGACTGACTAAAACTGACACAAAAAGAAATAGAAAAATTAGAATAATATTATAAGTATTAAGTAAATTGAATCTATAATTCAGGCTCAGATGTCTCACTACTAAATTCTTCCAAACATTTAAGAAAAAAATTAATGCTAACCTTTTACTCTTCAGAGAATAAGAACAACAAAAAAGATACCCTGAATGCCTAAATAATCTTAATTTTAATCTCATAACAAACATTATAAGAAAAACTATAGTTGAATCTACTAAAAAAACCTAAACAAAATATTAATTCAGTGAATCAAGCAATATGTAAAAAAGATAACACATATTGCTCAGATTGGTTTATTTGGGGAATGCCAACTTGGTCTAGTATTCAAGTACTAATCAGTGTAATTAACATACTTACAAAATACAGAAGAAAAATTATAATGATCATTTTAATAGATGTATAAAAACCAATTGGAAACATTATTTCCTCATGATTTTAAAAAACCTTGGCAATACCACACAAATAGGATCATAAGATACTGCTATAAAACAATAATATGCCAACAAGTTTGAAATGAATACATGTCTAGAAATATACAACCTAGCAAGACTACATCGTGAGAAAACAGAAATTCTGAACAGACCGGTGACTAGTAAGGAGACTGAATGAGTAATCAAACACCTCCCAACCACAAATGTCCAGGACCAGGAGCTTTCACAGGTGAATGTTACCAAACAATTAAAGAAGAATCAATACCAATCTTTCAAAAACAATTCCTAAAAACAGAGGAGGATGGAATCCTTCCAACCACATTTATGAGGACAAATTGCCCTGATACCAAAACTAGGAAACTATAAAAGCAAATTAGAGGCAAATATTCCTTATGAATATACCTGCAAAAAATCTCAAAATTTTAGCAAAACAAAAATAAGTGAAAAGGATGATACACCATGATTAAGTGGAATTTATTCCAGGGCTGCAAGTATATTACAACATCTGCAAAACAAAACACCACATTAAAAAAAGAAAAATCATATGGTCACAAAGATGCAGGGAAAGCATTAGATAAAATCCAACACTCATTTATGATAAAAAAAGATAAGTTCTCAGCAAAATGGGAATAGAGGAAATGTACCTCAGCATAATAAAGGCCATATATAAAAAACCCACAGCTAGCATCATATTCAATGGTGAAAAGCTAAAAGCATTTTCCTTAAGATAAAAAGTAAGACAAGGATGCCCACTTTCACCACTTTATTCAACTTAGTGTTAGAAGTCCTAGGCACAGCAATCAGACAAGAAAAAAAGTCATCTGAATTAGAAAAGAAGAAGAAAAACTGTCATTATTTGTGGGTGACATGATACTATATAGAGAAAACCCTAAAGATTCCTCCAAAAACTATTAGAACTAATAAATGAATTCAGTAAACTAGCAGAGTACAAAATTAATATTCAGAAATCATTTGCATTTTATATACCAACTAGGGGCCTGGTGCACGAAATTCGTGCACTGGGTGTGTGGGGGGGGAGTGTCCCTCAGCCCAGCCTGCCCCCTCTCACATACTGGGAGCCCTCAGGCGTTGACCCCCATCACCCTCCAATCGCAGGATCAGCCCCTTGCCCAGGCCTGACACCTCTGACCTAGGCGTCCGGCCTGGGCAGCGGGGACCTGCAGTGGCAGCGGGGGGTGCTGCGATCGCATGGGCTCTGCCCCTGCCCCTGCAGGACGCCTCTGGCCTAGGCGTCCGGCCCGGGCAGCGGGGACCCGCAGCTGCAGCGGCCCCATGATCGTGGGCTTTGCTTTAGGCCCAGGCAAGGGACCCCTAGCTCCCGGGACTGCCAGCTT
This sequence comes from Myotis daubentonii, assembly GCF_963259705.1. Lineage (NCBI taxonomy): Eukaryota > Metazoa > Chordata > Mammalia > Chiroptera > Vespertilionidae > Myotis > Myotis daubentonii. Next base: position 142,500,460 of record NC_081842.1, on the reverse strand, counting down.
CGACCGTGCCCAGCTCCCATCGCTGGCTCCACCCCTACTTCCTGCTATCACTGGCCAGGGCGGAAAAGGCACCTGATTCTCCGATCATGGCTGGGGGGCAGGGCAAAGGCGGCCCCAGGGCCACCTTTGCCCTGCCCCCCAGCTCTTAGCTCCCCCCTGGGTTTCCGATCACTGTCAGTGGCAGGGGGCTTCTTCCTGCTTTCCCTTTCGCCTCCCTGCATTGTGCCTACGTATGCAAATTAACCGCCATCTTGTTGGCAATTAACTGCCAATCTTAGTTGGCAGTTAATTTGCATATAGCCCTGATTAGCCAATGAAAAGGGTAGCTCGTACGCCAATTACCATTTTTCTCTTTTATTAGTGTTGATAATAAACTATGAGAAAGAGAAATTAAGAAAACAATCCCATTTTCAATTGCATAAAAAAGAATAAAATAGAGAGCCTTCGCGTTGAGGACCATATTGCTTCTGAACATCCTGCTCACGGGTACACCAGGAATTGGAAAAACCACACTAGGCAAAAACTTGCAGCAAGATGGGGACTGAAATAGTTAATGTGGGTGATTTAGCTCGAGAAGGACAGTTATATGATGGCTATGCTGAAGAGTATGACTGTCCTATTTCAGATGAAGATAGAGTAGTTGATGAGTTAGAAAACCAAATGAGTGAAGATGGAGTTATTATTGATTACCATGGTTGTGATTTCTTCCCTGAACACTGGTTTCATATAGTTTTTTAAAAATATATATTTTATTGATTTTTCACAGAGTGGAAGGGAGAGGGATAGAGAGCCAAAAACATCGATCAGCTGCCTCCTGCACACCTCCCACTGGGGATGTGCCTACAACCAAGGTACATGCCCTTGGCCAGAATCAAACCTGGGACCTTTCAGTCCGCAGGCCGATGCTCTATCCACTGAGCCAAACCGGTTAGGGCTCATATAGTTTTTGACTGAAAACAGATAATAGTGTATTGTACAAACTATATGTGTTTTCCGATGGTCGCGACCCACAGGTTGAGAACCGCTGGGTTATAATGAGAAGAAACTAAAAGATAATGTTCAGTGTGAAAACTTTCAGCGTCTTTATGAAGAAGCATTAGCATCCTACGGCGAAGAAATAGTGCATCAGCTGCCCAGAAATAAACCAGAAAATGTAGAGGATAATATCAATCAGATATTGAAGTGGATTGAGCAATGGATCAAAGATCATAGCTCTTGACTTACAAGACTGGCCACTATATAATCACTCTTAATATTTCTCTGCCCACATCATATATATTATCCATTTATTAGTAAACCTTTTTTATTAAAATTGTGCTGCAGGACTAGTAGGTGGGTAGTATAAAGCAGCGGTTCTCAATCTGTGGGTCGCGAACAATGAAAATACATCCTGCATATCAGATATTTACATTACGATTCATAACAGTAGCAAAATTACCTTTATGAAGTAGCAACGAAAATAATTTTATGGTTGGGGGTCACCACAACATGAGGAACTGTATTAAAGGGTCGCAGCATTAGGAAGGTTGAGAACCACTGGCAAAGGTTTATATTTGGGTGTGTTTTTTTCCATAAAAAAGTATAATGAATATAACTTTATAAAAGATTGAGAATAAAAACTGTCATTGTTTAATGCTTCAATTGCTAACAAATAAATAAGCCTGACCAAATGTGTGGAAGGATATCATTTAAGTTTATTAAAGAAGAAAATGAACATGATCTCATAAAATAAAATTAAAGTCTAAAGATAAAAAAGAATAAAATCCTAGGAATAAATTTAACTAAGGAGATAAAAGGCCTGTATTTGGAAAACTATAGATGTTGAAAAGAAAGAAATTGAAAAAGATACAAATAAATGGAAGCATATACAATGCTCATGCATAGAAAAAAAATTAACATTGTTAAAACATCTATACTACCCAAAGCAATCTACAGATTCAATGCAATGTCTATTAAAATACCAATGGCAACCCTAGCTGGTTTGGCTCAGTGGACAGAGCATTGGCCTGTCGACTGAAGGATCCTGGGTTTGATTCCAGTCAAGGGCACATGCCTGCGTTGTGGGCTCAATCCCCAATGGGGTGTGTGTAGGAGGCAGCTGATCAATAATTCTCTCTTTCCCTCTCCCTTCCTCTCTGAAATCAATTTAAAAAATATATTAAAAAATACCAATGGCATTTTTCACAGAACTAGAACAAAATGATTCTAAAATTTATATGGAACCACAAAAGACCCTGAATAGACACAGCAATCCTGAGAAAGAAGAACAAAGTTGAAGGTGTCATGCTACCTAACATCAAACCATGTACTACAAGGCTACAGTAATCAAAACAGCATGGTTCGGGCATAAAAACAGACAAATCAATAAAACAGAACAGAGAGCCCAGAAATAAACCTATGCCTACATGGTGAATTAATCTATAAAAATACCATAAAATATGGTCAGCATCACTAATGATCAGAGAAATGCAAATGCAAACCATGATAAGCGATCACCTCACACCCACCTGTCAGAGTGGCTGTCATCACTGACTCAGCAAACAAATGTTGGCAAGGATGTGGAGAAAGAGGGCCCTCATGCCCTGCCGGTGAGATTCCAAATTGGTTCAGCCACTATGGAAAAAATTATGGAGGTTCTTTAAAAATTATAATTAGAACTACCTACTGACCCAGGGATCCCACTGCTGGGTATGTATTTGAAGAAATCCAAAACACTAATTTGGGAAGAAATATGCATCCCTATGTTCCCTGCAGCATTTGTTACAATAGCCATTATATGAAAGCCACTTAAGTGTCCATCAATAGCTGAGTAAAGCAGTGGTACATATATACGAGGGAATATTACTTGGCCATAAAAAGAATGAACTCTTATAATTTGAAACAACACAGATGGACTTAGAGAGTATTATGCTAAATGAAATAAGTCAGAGAAAGACAAATACCACATAATTTCACTTATATGTGGAATCCAAAAAAACAAAATAAATGAACAAATAAAACAGAAAAACTCATAGATACAGAGAACAAACTGATCATTGCTGAATGGGAAGGAGTTTGAGGGACTGGGTGAAAAAGGTGACACGATTACGATGTACAATTGGCAGTTACAAAATAGGAGGATGTAAAGTACAGCATAGGGAATATAGTCAATAATATAATAACTCCGTATGGTAGCTGGTGGGTACTAGATATATTGGGGAATTGCTTTATAAGTTATGTAAATGTCTAATCTTTATGCTGTACACCTGAAATATAATATTGAATGTCAACCATAATTGAATAAAAAGATAAAATAAAGTAATAATATTAACAAGTTGGGGATCAAATGTATAGCACAGTGACTATCCTATATAATAATAGAGGAATATGCAAATTGCCCGTTACAGCGTCATATCACGATTGGATCAGCAGGCTGCGTCCCCGCCCTCTGCTCAGGCAGCTGCAAGGCCGGGGGTAGGATAGGATACGATAGGAGGGGATAAGAAAGGAGAGGGAGAGGAAGGCAGGCTGCATGCAGACAGGCCGAGAGGAGAAACAGGAATACAGAAAGGGAACAAGACGACGACACAGGAATGGGAAAGGGAAGGAAATGTGGGGCTGCACGTGGGAGGGGGTGGCGACCACGTGGGGGGGGCGGGGGGGGGCAGAGCAGGTGCCCCTGCGAGGGGCGGGGCGCAGGCGGTGCAGAGCGGGGAGCCCTACCCAGATGCGGGAGGAGGGCAGTGGCTCCCAACATAGGCTGTTGGCGGGGAGGCGCCCAGGGTCTGGGATGGAGTGGTGGATGGTCCGAGGCCTTCTAGGCAGAGGCGCTCCTGCTTCGTGGCATCAGCGCCCGGGCCATGCGGGTCTCGGCCACCCTCGCTGGGCCGGGCGTCCCAGGCAGGGAATGGGAGCAGGACAGCGGTGGGGAGGATGGGGAAGGGGGGGCGGCGAACACCTGGCCGGGGCTGAGCCCTGGGCTGGGGGTTAATGCTCCTCCCCCTACAAATGGAAGCTTTAAGAAGGGAAGGAGGGAGGAAGAACTTCATAAAGGAGTCAGTAGAGAGCAGAGTTAAAGAAGGAAAGAGGATGTATGCGTGAACTGTAGGAGCTACAATGAAAATGAAGTCTAGTTGTGTACTGGGGACAGATTTTAAAAGTAGGAGTCAGAAAAGAAAAAAGATAAATGATAGTGAATAATTAGGCAGGTAGATTGATATTAAAACAATGAAGTAAGTAGAGAAGAATGTCTGAGAAAGGTAGGATGAGAAAAAAGAGGGAGGGAAGAAAAGTTTTAAAGGGGAGCTGGTAGAGCTTAAAAGGAGAATGGGAAGAAGGAAGAAATGGGGCAGGGAGCAAAGCAGGTCTGAGGGAGGAAGTGAAGAAAAAAATTAAGGTGGGAAGGAAGGAAAAGGGAGGGAGGGGAGGGGTAAAGATAAAGGAAAGAAGGAATGTGGGGAGGGGGGAGGGGAGGAGAAGGATGGGAAGAAGGATGATGGAACAGAAGTAGGAAATAAGGAGGAAAGAAAAGTTTATAAATGATGAGTCAGTAGGAAAAAGTGTTACGTAAAGGAGAGAGAAAAATTGTGTGAGAGGGAGAAGCCAATAAGGAAGTCAAATACAATTGTGGTGGCGATCATTTTATAATTTACAAATGAATCAAATCAATACAGTCTGACACTTTTAATGTTACATATCAATTATATCTTAATAAAACTGACATGAAAAAATAGGTTATAGAATAGGAAGTTAAACAGGCTATTGTCTCAAGGAAGAATTTTCCAAGGAATTCAATCAATTCCCTCTCTTCAATATAACCTGGAGGACCCTCGCATCACAACTCTTGGCACTTGTAGGTAAAAGGAGGGTACGATGTAGGGAAAGCAAAAGGAGGACTTGCTTTTTCAGCCCTGGGTGGTGGTGGGAAGGGAACTTAAGGGGGAAAAAAGGAGGCCCTGCGATGGGGCGATGTGCTTCCTAAGGGAGGGAAACATGGAAGTCGGGAGGAGGCCTTTGTCCGGACTCCTTATTTATGACCCTGTGATGAGGCCCCTCTCGGAAGTCCTGACCCAGCCTGAACCGGCTGAAGGAACCATCTCGAGGTGGGCATAGTCAGGCCAAGGAAGGGCTGAGGTTTGTTACCTGGCGCCTCCGAGTTCCCAGGTGTGGTGAACACTGGACGGAGGTCCAGCAGGCCTGCTTTGGGAGCTTTCCCAGGCAGGGTCTTACAACTCAGACACTTTCATAAGGGGTCCCTGGGCCTGCAGACTGGGGGCGAGGGGGGGGCTTTTGGCAGAGATGTGGGGTCTGAGGCCTGTGAAACCCATGTCCGCCCAGGAAGGAGCTCCGGCTCCAGGCAAGTTGAGGATGAGAACAGCAGCTTCCAAAGCTGGCTTAGCATCTGGGAGGACTGGGGAACAGTGGCCCCAAGACCAGACTCAAAAGACTGTCAAGGAGCTGGCTCTTTTCTGTACCATAGCACACAGCCCTCGGCTCACACATCTAGGCACTGCCTGGGGACAAGAAAGGGCAAAGGCAGTGTATTAGGATTTCCAGAGAAACAGAAACCATAGGAGATTATCTGTCTGTCTGTCTGTCTGTCTGTCTATGGAATTGGCTCACATGATTACGAAAGTGGAGAAGTCCCAGATCTCCAGTTGGCAAGCTGGAGACCCAGGAGAGCCACAGGTGTCAATTCTGTCCCAGTCTGAAGGCAGAAGCCTGGTGCCTATGTGAAGTCAGTCAGGCAAGAACTTTTTTTTTTTTTTTAAATATTTTATTGATTTTTTACAGAGAGGAAGGGAGAGAGATAGAGAGTTAGAAACATCGATGAGAGAGAAACATCGATCAGCCGCCTCCTGCACATCTCCCACTGGGGATGTGCCTGCAACCCAGGTACATGCCCTTGACCGGAATCGAACCTGGGACTCCTCAGTCCGCAGGCCGACGCTCTATCCACTGAGCCAAACCGGTTTCGGCAAGAACTTTTGATCTAGTTGGGCCGTCATTGGATTGGATGAAGTCTACCCACACTGGGGAGGCCACTGTGCTTTGCTCAGTCCACGGATTAAAATGTTAATTTCAGCCAATGGTTTGGCTCAGTGGATAGAATGTCAGCTTGAGGACTGAAGGGTCCCAGGTTCAATTCTGGTCAAGGGCACTTGCCTGGGTCAAGGGCTCAATCCCCAGTATGGGATGTGCAGGAGGCAGCCAATCAATGATTCTTTCTCATCATTGATGTTTCTATCTTTCTCTCCCTCTCCTTTCCTCTCTGAGATCAATAAAAATATATTTTTAAAAATGTTAATTTCACCCAGACACATCCTTACAGACATACCCAGAATAATGTTTGACCAAATATCTGGGCACCCAGTGGCCCAGGACAATTGACATGTAAAGTTCACTGTCCCAGGGAGCCATCTAGAAACAGAAGTGTTCCTAAGAGAGACAGAATTGGCTGAAGGAACTGTTTACATGATCAGATTGGATTAAAATGAATCAAGATAGGAGATTCAATAGTTTTTTTTTTCTTTTTATCACAGTAACTAAAAAATGGGAGATTACAAAAGGCAATAGATGAGCTCTAATTAAAAACTTACATTTTTTCTGCCACAGATAAAGATATGCTGTGTGGGATCACACTGTAGCTGTTCTGTAATCTGTTTTTCCCATATAAACATGCATAAGAGATAGTTTTCTGGATTAATAAATACGGGTGTCCCTAAAAGCTGTTTTTAATATTTACTTAGTATTGCATTGTTTATAAATATCAGTTTAAATACCCAGTCCCCTATTGATGGCCATGCAGGTTGCTTCTGATCCTTCACTCATAGAAAATGCTGTGATAAACATCAACAAAGAGGACCGCAGAGCTCACGATTCACATCAGAAAGCTTTCACCTCCAAGTGTCACTACTGCTTGCTTTTTTCATATCATGGAGAAGAAAAAGGTTTGTATTTATTCTTTATACGTGGGAGTAATGGAATAAAAATAAAGGAGTACAGGAATTTGATAAGGAGCTTGCAATTGGCCGAGGGATGTGCAGGGATGGAGCAGGTGCACGCCCAGCCGCTCCGCCCAGCCCAGCCATGACCACACTGGCCGGCTAATGGAGCATGAGGTGATCATTCATGCCTCTCAGAAATTCTGTTCACCTGCCAGGCACTGGCTTGCACTCCCACTTGCTGTGCAGACTTCCATGGGCTCTGCTGCGGCCCACGGGGAGGCCGAGAGCAAGCTGGGCAGGAAGCACACTTCTGCCTCCCCTTGAGATAATGAACTGGAGGAGGGGGAAGCTGGGCTGCCTGAAGGACAGCCAGCAGCCCTATCGAACCCTCCCAGAGCGCGGCTGCCATGGGCGAGCTCTGTTTATCAAGAGCCACATGCTCCCGACTGCAGGCGACTGCATGGCTTCAATTAGACTTTTTGACTGATGGCCAGTTTAATGAGCCTATTTACAGAGGGTCATTCAACATGGCAATTACACCTATAAATCTATTTGCAGCAGGACTCGAATAACCTTCTGCACACAGCCCTGTATAAAACTGCTGTCTGATTAATTAACATTAATTTCCCTGCCGTATGGAACCAGCTGCAGTTGGTGTAAATGCTTCCAGCTCCCCGCTGCAGGCCCCGTGCAAATGGCAGGGGTTCTCTGGGTGGGGGGAGTGGTTCAGGGGCTGGGAGGGAGGGGGAGGCCGGGAGTCATGTAGTTGTTATTCCCAAGCAGCTCTTCGTTTTTCTTCCTTCCCTCCGTTCTTTCTCTGGTCCTGTTTGATTGATGTTTCAGGGCAGTGTCATATATAGGGGGCAAAATTCAATTAATTGGATATGAAATATTTATAACCCTGCTGTATGTGTCTATCAGAGAAGAGCCCTTAATAGATCTTCTCATTAGTATGGGCTGGTGACTCATTTCTCTGCTTTCACAGTCATTCAGAATTAAAATCCAATTAATCTAATATCCCTGTGACTGTTATTAAATTATTGGGAAAACTGCATTCAGGAGATAGGGTGAGGGGAAGAAGCTGGCCTTGTGGAGACTCATTTCCTCTCTGCAAATCACACGATGCCGGGGGACCAGCCCCCCTTCCTTTGGGCAATTCTAGTTTCGGGGTTGTGTCTAGACTTGGCAAATAAAGCGCAGATTATGAACCAAGGGCTCGCAGCTGCCAATGTGGACACCGCCAAAGCAAACTGGAAACCCGGTTCTAAAACCGCTCCAGTATTTGCAGGATTGTAATTCAATGAAAAGGTAAGACTTGCACTGTTTTAAGCAGCTCTACATAAATGCACCTCCTTAAGGTAGAAGCAGTAGCGGGTATGAAGACTGAGTGGAAGCTCAGTGCAGGTCTAAAATGCTGTGGTTGTGTGAATTCTTAACCTGGGTGCTCTGTGAAAAATTAGTGACGGCAGTTTATAGGAATGATGAGTAGAGTCTCCTCCTTGTATCTGGGAAAACAGGGACCACTGCTATCATTATCAAATGGTCATATCCCAGGGGATTTCATTTCTTCAATGGTTTATGGAGGCACTTAACATTTTTACATTATTTTGGATAAGGGGACAGGAAAAATACGTTGCCGTAATGGCAAGCAACGTCCTGAAACCTTGCCAATTGACTGGTATTATAACATCTTGGTGCGTTGTTTGAAAATTTCTAACTCCAAACTTTCATTATGACTGTGACATAATGATTCTAGAAACCAGTGACAGGCTCTCACCCTCCCTCACCCATCCCCTGCACTGCATCCAGGGCTGCAGTTGGGCAAACACAGACTGCATTCCTACTGGCTGCCAGGCACTGTGACAACAGCCAGGGGTTGCAGTGCTGGATATTACATATACGTCTACAAACGGAAATGTTCCCCAAAGTATGTGGCGATGAATAAGACTCCATTCCCAACTTCGAGAAGCTTCTAGATTGTAAAACAGATCAAGTGAAATATGATGGGTTGAACGACTGCTGCAGGAGCACAGCAGAGACCTGGAGGTCAGAGAGGGCTTCCTGGAGGAGGTGAGAACAGGGCTGTGTGCCTGTGTTGGCTTAGGCATTCCCCTATTTAGGACATCCTCCCACTCCTTCCACCTTACCTTGTGCTTCTCCCCAAGTCCCATTTCCCTGAGGGTGCCTTTCCTAACGAGTGTAGGCCCATACTGAACCTGTCCATTACTTACTGTCTTTGTCACTCATCAGACTGCATTTACTGTCACTGCGTTTCTATATGCATCTTGTTGCCCCTACTACAGTACACATTATTTGAGGGATACAACTGTGTCTTACATTTTCTGTTGCACCTCATCTGTAGCAAGCACTCTGCTAAGAACATAGTCAACACTCGATGAAATGTATTGAGCAAAAGGTTACTTAGCATTTAACTTCTGAAGCAAACACTTTTTCAACTGTGATGCAGTTTAGTCCATGGTTTTCCACTTTCTCTCTTTGTAAACATTGCATTTTTCATTTGACAATTTGTGAAAATTGTCAAGGGAAATTTTCTTAGCTCTCAAAAGTGGCTTCTCTGGTTGTAAACATTGCCGGTGGGAGTGTAAATTCATACACCCTCTATGGAGGGCATGTTAGCCAGGAACATTACATTTGCATTCCAACAATTGCATTTCTTGGAATATATTCTACAGATAACTTTGCACTTCACATTTGACTATGTGAAATTCCATATATACAAAATTATTCATTGCTTTAATGTTTGTAGTGGTAAAAGACTAGAAACACATCAGATGTCTGTCATTAAGGGGTTACCTGGAACAAGCATAGAACAAAATATTATACAGTTTTTTAAAAAAGAATGAGAATTTTCCCTATGCACTAATATGAAAAGATCTTCACGAAATTGTCAAGTGAAAAATGCAAGTTTCACAACAGGATGTATTGTAAGCCACTTTTTTGTATTAAAGAGGGAAGCGAAGGTTGTAAAGAAACTCTTTTGAAAGAAACTAGTAATAATAGTTTTCTCTGAGCAAGGATGTGGGATTAGGCAGAGGTTACAGATGATAAATGCATCTTTCATTCTATTTTTTTAGTATTTAAAAAAATTTATATAAAATCACATAGTAAAGTTGATTGGGGGGGGGTACAGTTCTCAGAATTTTAATAGATGTGACCACCACACTCAAGATACCAAAACCCCCTTTGCAGCCACACCCTCCTGCTGGCCACACCTGGCGATAGCTGCTGTTATCACTCTAGCTTTGTCTTTTCAAGGACGGCTTACAAAGGTAACATGATGCGAAATCTTCGGAGACTGACTTCCTTTACTAACATGCCTTTGAAACTCATGTCAGGTGTTGCATGTGTCACTGCTGTCCCTTTTTATTACAGAGTAGCATTCAATGACACAGATGCCCCGAAGTTGTCTGTGCACTCACTGTTTAGAACATTTGGGTTGTTTCAGTTTTTTGCAGTTGTGATAGAGCTGCTGTAAACGTTTATGTACATGTTTGTGTGAAAATGTCTTCATTTTTGTGGGGTCAATACCCCCTTCCCCAGAAGTAAAATTGCTGGGCTCTGTACAAGTATACGTGTACATGTACCTTCATAAGGAACGCCAAACTGTCTTCAAAGTGGCTCTAACTTTCCCCGTTCCCTCCCACAACGTATGAGGTATGAGCAATCCAGTTGCTTCACACCCTACAGCACACTTGGTATTGTCAGTATTTTCATTTACACAGGTTGTCATAGTTGACCATGATTTTAATTTAAATTGCCCGAATGGCCTCCAATGTGCTTATTTGCCATTCTTATGTGCTCTTTGGTGAACTGTTTACATTCCATTTACATTTACATATACCTTCTGAACAACGTGAATGCATTCCTTATTTGAAAATAAAAATTTGAAAATGGCTGCCTTATCCCCAAGGCCCCACCCTCATTTCTCTCTTCAGGAAGGAATTCTGGGAGTGGCCAATCACTTAGTAATGATCTGGCCTTCCCTGTTTTGAAATTGACTGTTACTTCTTGCTCCATTGACTCGGAGATGCTCCTCATGGGAGAGGTAAGTGATGAGGAGATTCCACCATCTTCCCCTGTCCCACAGTGGCTGGTGAAAAGTTGATGCTGTATGAAATCTGGGGCCCTCAAACACTGTCGGGGCAAGAGGCCGGCAAAGTCCTTCCTCACTGCTGTTTGTAGGGCCAAAACCCTTCGCATATGAGTGGAACTTTTGTCTAGAGTCTAGACCAGCCGTGGGCAAACTATGGCCAGCGGGCCGGATCCAGCCTGTTTGAAATGAATAAAACTAAAAAAAAAAAAGACCGTACCCTTTTATGTAATGATGTTTACTTTGAATTTATATTAGTTCACACAAACACTCCATCCATGCTTTTGTTCTGGCCCTCTGGTCCAGTTTAAGAACCCATTGTGGCCCTCGAGTCAAAAGTTTGCCCACCCCTGGTCTAGACTCTAGACCAGTGATGGCGGACCTTTTGAGCTCGGCATGTCAGCATTTTGAAAAACCCTAACTTAACTCTGGTGCCATGTCACATATAGCAATTTTTTGATATTTGCAACCCGTAAATATCTAGTAAAACAAAGACTTATATTTTTGATATTTATTTTATATATTTAATAAATGCCATTTAACAAAGAAAAATAAACCAAAAAATGAGTTCGCGTGTCACCTCTGACACACGTGTCATAGGTTCGCCATCACTGCTCTAGACACATGTAGCCATTATTTTGTATAAACATGTCTGAGTGTTAAGTTCATCGTTGGCAAAGGTTTATGTAAAGAAACAAACCCACCACTTCATGTGGTCACTAGCGATTTGGAATTAATGCAGACCCTGCTGAGGCCCCTCACTGAGGCCCTATTTCTCCTATTTTACTGGTGAGAGCCTGAAGTCCTGTTTGTTGTCAGTCTGCTTGGCAAGAAAATCTGTCACCAACACTGAGATGGGAAATGATGAAGGTACAACCCAGTGTCCCAACATCAATTTAATTCAAATCAGCAAACACTTAGAACCCTTAGCCTAGGCCTGGCCTGAACTGGGAGTAGCCTCCGGTCTCAGGAACTCATCTGTAGTTGAATGCTGTTCATTACAAGGAACGCCATGCCTGGGAGGTCTAGGGAAGGCATGCACCCTCATTTCACAGATGAGAAACTGAGGCCTAGAGCATTTAGGTGATAGAACGTGGGAGGCCTGGGATTTCAGCTCGGGTCCACATGACTCTGAAGCCCGTGCTCTTTCCAAGGCCACAGTGATTTATTTTGTCATCATGCTACTTCTTTTTTGCTTATCCATAAATATATCCTTTTATTTCCCATATTCAGGGAAAACTTAGGCATTCAACTTTAAGCTGCTAAAATACAGGGTATCTAAAAAAATATAGAAGTATAAATATTTCCCCCCACCCCCAAATAAGTTTTGGTGAAAAAAGTGTAAATATCTTTAAATTAAAAAAAAAACCCCACAAGCCTATCACGTGGAGGCCAAAAATGAAATCAATGCTAAATGGCTAAGCAGCTCTCCACAGGGTGTGTGTCCCATGGCCAGGAAACACTGCCGCCTTCCTAGTAGGCTCCTTAGTCAGGAAAGACTCAGCCTATCGCTAAATCAGCTTTATAGAAACCATATAAACCAACATTTTGATAACCTGCAGTGGAATGGACACAAAGGGGCAATAAGTCCTAGATGCCCCAAGAACTTGATTAAACAGGCCACAGGCAAAGGTGGTGCCCAGGCAAGAAGTCTCAGGGAGCATTTGACACTGGGCCTTCTTGGAAGGCCCTGCCCCCGACATCAGCAGCCTCAAGGTCAGTTTGCACACCTCCCCCCAGAAGCAGCCGGCGATTCCAGCAGCACAGAATCTGCTCATTCCAGCCATGTCACTTGTTTACCAGCACCTGAGTTTAATCTATTTCAAAGCCTGTTAACGGTAAGTCTCTTAGAAAAGGAATTCCAGTAGCTTCGTGGTCACATCAGGGTAACAGCGGCTGCAGATTTTCAGTTTATCTCAAATATCCTTACCAATAGCAGAGAGAACTGCAGAGTCATCCAAAAAATAAAATAATAAAATAAAATAAAATAAAGGAGTAGGCAAGAAAGAGAAACATTGTGCTCTACTGTGAGCCTGGTAAAGTGTTCAATGTAATCCTGATTTTAAGTCAAGAAATCCAGGGAAAACACCGCTCCCTGCCACAATCAGGATCCCAGCAAAGTGAGAATGAAGCCACTTGACAGATGTCAGCCTCTACAACTCATCTGTTGGTGGAATACGAAAAAGTTCTCCCTCTCTTTAAATTACTAGCAGAGTCATTCCAAGATGTATCAGCACTTTTAGGCATTTCTAAAAAGTAAAGGCATTTGTAAGTCTAGCCACACTCGGGGAAAAAAGGAAGGATTCAAAGTTCTCTTGTTCTGCCAACAATTTTGAGTGACACAGAATCAGTTGTATATGTGAGTGGTGGTGTGTATCCTGGAGAAAGAGTACTAACAACTGTATGAATTGCCCCCGCCCCCCCCCCCCCCCGAGAAGTGGCTATTAAATCCATGCCCCAAATAAACCATCATTGCTAAGGATCCCTCTTCTCTTAGTCAGCTTCTGTGTTGACAGTAGTGGTTACTTAGGTTTTATGTGGTTTGACTCTGCCTTACCATGTTTGTGATCTTTTATGGAGGACATCAGAGCAAAAGCAGCTCTTCCATGGAGGGAGAGGTCTAAAAGGAACTCCTCCAGCTAAGAAGCAAGCATGCATTTGGTGGGTTTATACTTGGGACTGCCGGGACCGCGGGCTTTCCTAACACCCTGGAGAAGGCAGGCTGGCCTGGTCTGAAATGAATGTCTCTACCATGAGTAAAAATAAACGCCATTTTTACACCTAGAAAACTGTTCTCTATTTAGTGGAGAAGGATGAGGCTGGTATCTCTAAATCTAAACACACAGTGGGTTGGGGGCCTGGTCATTAGGGCAAATGCTTACTGAAGCCAAGGACTGATTCCAAGTTAATTTAGCAAACAGCTCTGTTGGAAGCATAGTAACTAGAATAAAATTTAATAAAGTCTTCTGGCATGTGTTTTCCTGATTTCCTCAATGTCGTATAACTAATGTCCTCTCTGCCTTTCCTCTTTTGTGGACACTGTCATTCATAATCACACTCAAAGACCCATTGCACACTGACATCCACTAGTGAACAGAAGGGGGTTCACTTCTCCACATTTTTGCTCCGGCCATGGGTGCGATGGCAGCCTCTCACCCACTGAGAACAGTTTGTTCCACTCTCAGTCGATTGGGGGTTTGTCACCCCAATGCCCTGAGACAAGGACATCTTCATTTAGAGGCACTGCTAGGGTGAGTTTCTCAAACATCTGTGGTGAGTACACTTCAAGAACCTCTTGTTTCCTCAAAAATTAAAAAAAGAAAAAAAGGTGGTATGACCTCAAACACCACTTTTATAATAGACTAGAGGCCTGGTGCACAAAATTTGTGCACTGGAGGGGGAGGGGGTTCCCTCAGCTTAGCCTGCGCCCTCTCACAGTCCAGGAGCCCTCAGTCAGACATCCTCAGCGCTGCTGTGGAGGCGGGAGAGGTTCCCGCCACCTCTGCTGCACTCGCCAGCTGTGAGCCGGGCTTCTGGCTGAGCGCTGCTCCCCCTGCATTGAGCATCTGCCCCCTGGTGGTCAGTGTGTGTCATAGTGACTGGTCATTCTGCCATTTGGTCAATTTGCATATTAGCCTTTTATTATATAGGATGCTAAGTCTTGAGTATATGACAAAAGTTTTTGAGAGAAAAGATGTTAAGACTGCAAGACAATTCTTAGATATTGAATGTAATTTTAATTAGTTGATAACTTATGCCTATTGTGGTACAGAAGATAAGCAGGCAGCATAACTCTGAGTGGCATCCAAGAGGCCGCATTCTGGAATACTTTTGAATAGCCTTGAGGCGTTCCTGTGACACGTCCCATGAAAATGTTTTCACACCCCCGGGGACTTCTGGTCATCTTGCTGAGACCAGCAGGAAAGGGCTGCCCTTCTCCCAGCTTTGGGAATCCTTGAGCTGGTTTAGGTTCCTTCTTTGCCAACTCAGCCCTTATAATTTTTCTTCTTTGGGGTAACTTGGGCTTTTCGGGGTGTGTGTCCTCCCCTTCAGCCCACAGGCCTGATGTGGGGGTTTCCTGGCCTTCTTGGCTCTTTCTGCCCTGCCCTCTGGTTCACCGCCCTGGCCGCTGCTGAGAAGGCGGCTTCCTTTCGGCTCCCACCCCCAGGTAGGCCTTTTGCCTGTGACTGAGGCCTGAGAGGGGAAATCAGGCCTGTCTGTGGCTCTCCACCACTCCAGGGAACAGGCCCATGATTTTAACACGCCTCTGGTGATCTGCTGGTTATGCTACTTAAAAGCCTTAATGGGCATTATCATGGAATATTAGACTTAAAAATTGCTTTTATGGTTCATTTGAAGTAAAGATTAATAAAAAAGAAGCTTGATCATTATACATACAATGTATCAGTCTGTAATGTATAAAAGTAGGATCATGCTACACATGTTTATCTTCATAACTTGTTCTTTCACATGTTATGCACATATGCTTTTTCCATGTTACTAAGTGTCTTAGTTATCTGCTACTGTGAAATGAATTAGCCCCAAACTTAGCAGCTTAAAGCAACAAACGTGTTCACACAGCTTCTGAGGGCAGAAACACACCTTAGCTGGGGGTCCTGGCTCGGGTCTGCCCTGGGGTCACAGTCACACTGTCAGCCAGGGTGCGGGGTGCACTCACAAGGCCTCAGGCTGCTGCCATGGGAGTGTCCTCACAGGGTTGTGCTAGGACACGGTGGTCTGAGAGTGAGGGGTCAGAGAGAGCACTGCTGCTATGTCCTATGTAGCTTAATCCGGGAAGGGACATACCATTACTTCTGCCATATTCTCCGGGTTACACAGACCAGTTCTGGTACGGGTGGGAGGGGCTACACGGGAGGGGGGATCATTGGTGGCCTCCTTGAAGTCTGACCACCACCTTGGATGTGTGTGTATTCTATTTTAATGGCTCAGCTCGACCATCTCCCGGACTCCCTACGCCTCTTAGGGACCATAGCCTCCGGGCTGGACCACAGGTGCCATCCTGCGTCGCCTTTTCTTAACCCGCCCAACCTTGAGCTATGAGCCTGCAGAACGACTTGTACTCTTAACCCAGAGGCCTCTGCCCATCCTGCATCCACACCTCCTTCTTTTCCTGTCTCACTTGGTCCAGGTATCTGCTCCTCTTCCAAACCTCTCCTGAGCCCCCAGTCTGGATGAGGTGGCCCTCATGGCGCCCCTTTCTTCCTCTGCCAAATACTTCAACAGACAAGCTTACAATTGTGCGTTGATATGCTTGACTCTGTTCCCAGGCTGTCAGTTTCTTAAACACGGGGCCTGATGTCTTATTCATGGACCTAGGATGGGGCCAGCTCAGACTCTGTGGTCAACAAGTTCTGTTGAGTGATAAGCAAACGGAGCGCTTAGGGACCTGTGATCGGTGGGAGCTTGATGAGGCCTCTTTTCCCTGCCACCAGCATCACCATCGCCACCACAGCTGCCGTCTGTCCCCCGCAGGCTGCAGCCCACCTGGAGCTCGGCAGCGTGAGCTCTTCCAGGTCCAGAGCTCGCCAGCCAGCACTGCAATTGAGTTTTGTTTTCATTATGCAGGCTTCCTGGGAAGCTTCAAATTAATTTTAATCCTCTCCTCACTTTTAAGGCCTCTAAAAAGAGCCGTGTTCCCACCTTCCTTGGTACACCGAGGCCTATCCCATTGCGCTCGGCCAGCTCCCAGCCTGGCGCGGGCTGCGTGCCCCTCCAGCCCCCTGCCTCCCTGTGCCAGCGGGCTTCCAGACTTCCAAGCTGTGGGCGGCTCTCCACCTGGGCACTGGGAAAGGATGTCCCGCCCACAGCAGCCAGGTCAACGCCCACTTGGGTCTGATGGATTCAGCTTTTACAATTCACCTTATAACATGCATTCTTATCCATTTTATTGGTTGCTTCATCCATACTAAGTAGACAATATGAAAACAATTATTCTACTGAGTTTAATTTAAAATTTTTTACGGTCTCCTTGGAGTGTTTGGTCTGATGCTCATGATGGCATTGAGACATACGGATTGCACCCTTGTTCTCCTTTCCTGGCACAGATTTCCATTCTCTTGCCTAGAATCACTTAGAAGTCGGTCACAGCCCCGCTCAGGAAATGAGTGTGGGTAAACGGAAACCACTCCAAGTGTCTCCACCACTTACTTAGTGCCGACTCTGTCCCCGGCTCGGTGCTGAGCATTTCACGTACTTGCTGTCACTGGGAGCTCAATGCAAGCTCTGCAGCAGGTACGACTGTCCTTTCGCAGCGAGGGCGGGGTTTGCCCAAGGTCATGCTGGTCCCTCGTCTTCTGTCCTAAAGCCCACTCGTGTCACCACCCAGGGTCCTCCCTCCTTCTCCGCTTCATGCAGCCATCAATCTGCACGAATGTCTTGGTTGCCTTACGATAATTTTCCCTTTGAGATTGAAGAGGTGAGTGATTTGAGGAGTCCTGGCAAGTGAGATATGGTGCCCATCCTCTGCTGGGCTTTTAAAGTGAGAGGTGAGCAAAGCGGGCTGGCTGTGTTGAGCTTAGGGCCCAGCTTTCAGAGCCGGGCCCCCAGGAGGGGGAATGCTGTGACGTGGGTGCAGGGATGGCATGTCCAGAGCCAAGGCCTGAGGAGGGGGAGGGGCTCTCCTCTAGGCTTCCTCCCCAGTGGGGGCCACTCCACCACCCATGGGGACCCTTTCTCTGGATTTCCCCCCACAAATTCTAGTACGCAGAAACCAGCAGGTGCTAGGTAGCGGTTGATGTTACCCTGGCTGATGCTGCTGGCTCTAGAACAGCGGTTCTCAACCTGTGGGTCGCGACCCCTTTGGCAGTCAAACGACCCTTTCACAGGGGTCGCCTAAGACCATCCTGCATATCAGATATTTACATTGTGATTCATAACAGTAGCAACATTACAGTTATGAAGTAGCAACGAAAATAATTTTATGGTTGGGTCACAACATGAGGAACTATATTTAAAGGGCCAGAAGGTTGAAAACCACTGCTCTAGAACCTGCAGAGTGCCTCAGTTTCCCCAATCAGCGGCCTTTTTTAAGACCAGGAGGAGATCTGGTGATCTCTCCAAGTTACTATTGCCAGATTCCCACTGTCAGGCGCACACATACGAGTCCTAGATTAATCTGAGGCTCGCGCCTCCCGGGTGGCAGCTGAGCCATCAGGCTGGCTGGGAAACGCCTTATTTTATTTTCTGCCTAACACCAGGCTGCAAATGAAAATACCTTTTCAACCCTCGTATTATTACCCCCATGGATGGCACCTTTAATGCAAGCTATTCATTGTTATAATGGCCGCACCTGTGTAGCACGCACACACTGGAACTGCAGCAGCTGTGGCCCGTAATTGCTAAACATTATTTTCTGTTTCTCCCTGAAAGCTGGTGCCTGTGTGTGCGTGCGCATGTGTTCCTGTTTGTTTCATCGGTAAGGACTCTGGTCCAAAGATTCTACCTCTCTCCTTTTCTTTTTTCTTTCTTTTTTTTTAATGTAAGGTAAATGTAAATACATTTATTGCTAAATGCATGTTTTGGAGAAAGTCTGTTACACCCTCTCCCCCCCCCCCAACCCCCCAACACACACACACACACACACACACACACACACACACACACTCACTCAGTAATGAGACTTTGGAGAGCTACCTCGGAGCGTGTGGTCTGTGAGAAGGTCTGCGCTCTGTGTGCTGGGAGCGGTGGTCTTTGCGGCTGGCTCTGCCATGATTAATGCATTTGTTCCTTGATATTCAGCCCCCGGGCATCTGGGGACAGTGAATCAATGTCGCACTTACAGGCCCAGATTATCACCAGCACCAAAGACATTTCTGCACCAGGGACTTCCCAATTCAAAACAAGAGGATTTCTAGGAAGAACTCGGTTTTTAAAAATATATATATATTTCCCCCTTTCATTCTCTTTGTGCTTTTCTGAGCAGTCACTCAAGAAGCCCCCTCCCCCATGAGATGCTGCCTCCACTGAAGGGCTGCTAGTCAGCCTTGAAGCTGTGCTTTTAAAGTGAGCACTGCAGCTGGCGATTTGAGAGTTAGATGGAGGCAGGCGGGGGCTGAGTCCCTCTGTGAGTGGCATGATCCGGCCATTCCCCAGGGGTCCCTTGTGACACCCAATCTGATCTCTGCCTCGCAGGTGATAGGTAATTACTCAGCCAGTGTCTGGTGGACAAGAGACCCATCTGCAGTTGGTCAGAGACATTTAACTTCCCTCCTTCCTCTGCACTTACCTCATTCACAAGGACCCCGAGGAGCTCGCCGACTCTCCAGCCAGAGGGTGAGCCCAGGAGAAACTGAGGGGGCGGTGAGCACAGAGCCGACACTTCGGGATGGGCAGACGCCTGGCCACCTGGCCTAAAGCTTAGGGAACAGCCGACAGTCCACCAGCAGCTTTCCGGACAAGCCGCAATGAGTAAGATTGGGCCTCCCTACCGGTTTCCCGTTATAAATAGGGGCAGCACAGAGGCAGGTGCTCCGAGCTGTCAATCACCATCAACCAGGACCTCCCAGTAGGAGGAGAGGTTCTCAGAGAAAGGGCGCCCCCTCTGGCAGGTTCTGATGAAGCAGGACATTGGACCCATGGCAGAAGCCCGCGGGTTCTGAGGGCCGAGAGCCCGCACGAGGTCCTGCAGGTGGTGCTCATGCAGCCGAGAAATCCACTTTCTACACCTGCGAATTCTCCACGACCTAGACGTCAGAAAGACGACCGAGCTTTTGGCTGGGTGGCGGGTCCCCGTCAGCGTGCCGGTGTGGTTCCTTCTTCGCCGTTTAGTTTTCTTCAGAGGGACAAACACACAGCTGTTTAAACAAGTGATCACATCCGTCTTCCTTGCCTTGTTTGTGGAAGAAGATAGGTTTGCTAGTGAGATTGACTAGAGGAAGGGGCACCCTACACAGGTAAAGGACATACATGTTTTTGCCACGAATCAGGATGTGGGTTCTGCCATTGGATTTTTATGCTCAAAATATGACCAATGACTTGAGCATACTGATATATGGAAAAAATAAACTTCAAGACATTTAGCTAGGCTAACGTGGACCTCTTTCTGAAAGCGTAAGAAGCATAAATCAAAAAATAAAGAGAAAACCCGGTTGAGAAACTATCCACCCCTCTTCAAGCCCCGTAAGAGTTAAGGAGTCTGAGAATGAGACAGTGAAAACCTGTGAAACTTTGTGGGTGAGATTGATCAGTCCTGCTTTGAAGAATCTGCTTACTTGGTGAAATGTGCTTCCTATTCTATTATGGATATGATGAGTCCATTTACTAGTATAGTGGCTTGATTTTTTTTAGTGTATCAGTGTTGTGCAGGCATAATTGCAGAAAAGAAAGAAAACCAAAACAAAATTCTTCTTTACAGCCCACGGAAATGAGTGTATGAAGAGGCTGGATGGCAAGCTTGTGGTGACTGCTGATTGCACATTTTGTCCAGAAGGTGGCAACATTTCCCTAAGAATTTGTAAGAAAACAGTAGCTTCGGAAAATGACAATTCATCTCAGGACATTGTGTTTTGTTCTCTTTTCAAAGGCACAGCACAAAACGGAAGGTCCCTCACACCCATACTCCGCTTTTCTCACCAGATTAAAGGGAAAAATACTGAATCTTGTTTCCCTCTCAAATTTAAATCGTCAAGCTATGCAGGCTAAAATGAGTCTATGCAGCTGACAGTTTTAGAAGGTTCGTCTTCCTGCTCCATCCCATGCCCCATAAAGAGGGTGTTTATTGGAAAGGGGCGTCTGTGTGAAGAGCCACTTACATTTATAGCAGTTAACTAGATGGCCCCTCACAACCATGGACATTTCTTTCTGAAAACCCCAGTGAACCTCAAGATAATTCTTGGCAGTCATCCCTCTTTGCTCCATTTGACAGCTCGCTTGTCTCTTAATGCTTGTTCGTGCTGTAGGCTCAGGAGCAAGATGGGAGAGAGTGAAAAAACACTTCCTTGGGGCTGAGGTGGTAAAATAGAGCAATGGAATAGGCTGTCCAGACACGCACATTGAGAATCCTGTATGCAAACCAGCGAAGAAATACTGTTCCAGGAACTGGCAATGTTGCTTTGCTTTCTCCATCTCACCCGACCCCACCGCCCTCCGTTCCTTAGGATACTTTATATTTGGAAAGCATGATGGCCATACACACACGCATGGGTCTGGGTTAATGTAACGGAAAACTCTTACTACTTTTGTCTCTGACCAGCACTATTTATGTGTGATATACTTCTTTTCTAACTAGGAAAGAAAGTTGGAGTTAAATATTATCTAGCTATGGGAATGGCTCCAAATTATATAAAAGAATGAGATTAACATTAAAAATATATTTGGAGTGATTCTTTGTGTTGTGTAACCTCATGACCTTGCCTTTTATGTCAGAAGGAAGGACAGCACGTCCACTCCCAGGAAATATCTTTGTAGCCAGCCTTACTGTTCTCCATCTCATCTCATGTTTCTCTCTCTCTGTCTTTCTTTTTCTTACACACACACACACACACACACACACACTTTCCAACAGGATGTGTAGTCCAGATCCTGACCTCCATTGCAATCCATAATTCCCCTTGGCCAAAGAACAGGAAGTGGCTTTTCGAACCCATTCAGATGCTCCATTTGCTCCTCCTGCCACACACAGGGGAATTCACTCTCTTCCGGCAGGCACCTCTCTCTTGGACCTTGGGAGAAGATTTCTCATCCTGAGGATATTCTTTCTTCATCTGCCCACCCACAGATCCTGGAGTTCTTCCTCCTCTCCCTGGCCGTGCCTCACCACATGGCTGGTTAATTCATTCCTGTTTTATTCCTGAATGGAGGGGGAGAGCTCTTCTGACTTGCCCCAGAGCGGGTACATGTATGAAATGAAGGGGGAGAGACCCAATGTCCTGCCACAAATGCTCATCAACTTGAAAATTTTTAAGAGATAAAAATTTATAAATTATATACATACTAGAGGCATGGTGCACGAAATTTGTACATGGGTGGGGTCCCTAGGCCTGGCCAGCGATCCAGGCTGATTGGGGCCTTCCTACCCCAGCTGCCGGCTGCCAGCTGCCGACTGGGGCCTTCCTTCATTCCACACCATCCTCTGGTGGTCAGCACACATCATAGTGAGCGATCGAACTCCTGGTCTCCCCATCGGACTCCCAAGGGGACACTTTGCATATTAGCCATATATATATATATATATATATATATATATATATATATATATATATATACCACAACACAAAATAATATTATTAAAGAATGAAATTTTGTGTCCTTGGAATCAGTAACATCGACTTTCCCCAAGGCTCAGAGTCTGCCATCTATGCATGCAGATGATTTGACTCTTCCTGAAGCTACTGGACCCAAGTTGCAAATTTGCTCATGCTACACTTCCCTTCCCAAAGAAAATATGCCCTCTTTATTGTTCTTACCTTTTCACAAGCCCCATCTGCTGGGGGGAGGGCAGGGGACCCTACCTTTTAGTAAGATTCCATTAACCTGGTCTGATGTATAGGTTAACCTCTGCCTCTTTGGGTGTCTCAGATTTTCCATCCCTGGCTCTGCTGTGCCCCCAGATGGCATGTGACCGCCTGAAAGTGTCATCTGTATCCCTTCTGTTTCCCAAGGCAAACGGCTGGGGTTGTTAAACACTGAGGCATGGCATCCAGCATTTGCGGGGCGGGGGAGGGAGAGGAGGGCTGATGCGCTAGCACCTACCACTGGTTTGGGCCCTTTGCCTCTTTTCTTAAAACCCCACCTGTCATCACCCTAAGGCAGCGGGGGCTGGGCCCTCTGCATCCTGCACTAGGCACAAAGTTCCTCCAGAGTTCCCACCCACGCCACCTGGAAGGGGGATGTCAAAAAACCCATCACTCCTTTTCTGCTGATAAGGTTGTCGCATTCCCTGGGCTGGGGGAAGGCCCTGCCACACCCTGGGAATGTGCCACTAGACTAGTCCAAAGCTGGATGGCTCTCCCATGCCTGTCTGGATATTTTAAAAAGCTCTACCCACCCGAAGGAGAAGAAGTGGGCCCTAAGAATCTTGATGTTGGGACTAGATTTCCTGGCCTCTCTTAATTCTTCCCACAATCCACCTCCAAGCTTTGCTTAAAGGCTCAGAATCTTCCATCTATACGTCTTCCTCTATGGCATACCTTCTTTTAACTTTAGGGCAACCAGTGTAATGGCCCAATAGTCATAAGCAGAAGAGGAATCTTGTCTATATTATGGGGAAAACATCCAAGCTCCTTCTGACTTGGTTCCTGACATACCTAAGGAATTTAGAAAATTTCCTTCCTCTACAAAATTTAGCTTGCAAACTGTTGTGTTTCTCAATTTTGAATGCTGAAAGCTAAACACAAACACTTTATTTTTCTTTGAGTTTCTGTTAGAATAATCTGAATGCTTTTGATCCTACCCCTGCCCTTCAATAGATACTTCAGATGAGAGAAGGTATGTATACTGAAATACAGAAGAGAAAAGCACGTTAATATCCATTGTCCCTTCATACGAACCTCACTCATGCCTGTAAAAGAGACCCCCTCCCCCCAAGCTCTGGACAGAGGAAATGCTACTTCTCATGTCTGGAAGTCTTGGTGTAAACACCTCAGTTGATTTGTGTGGGGCGGATGGTATTGAAGGGTAAGTTGTGGCAAAATATGAATTTGGGTTTATTGATTTTTAAAGTTGCTGCCTGACTTACTTTAATTCCCTTACAAATAGTGTCCTATAGATCATCTCCATTTGGTAAGTTATAAATTAGTTGGTGTGTGTGTATGTGTGTGTGTGTGCGGGGGTGGGGTGGGGGATGTTAGGTGTGGCAGAGGGAAGTGTCTAAATGAGTCCCATTTCTATATCCATTCCATCTTTAATTTACTGATGAAAATTAGGAAGACATGTTGTCAAATGCCTGGCTGGAACCAAATTCAGTTCAGCACTTTAGTTCTTACCAATTTTGGCTGACATTAAAAAAAATTGGGGGGAGGGTCATTCTTAAGACAAGATGTGCCCCTAAGAAAAACTCAGCTCCTTCTCTTTACTTCTAGGGAAATCCCAGTGGGTGGCACTGGGAGGGCCACAGGCCTAATGAACCTTCCAGGGGCTCTTGGCCTCCCGACCTCCTCCTGGTGATTTTGTGGGACTGAACTGAGGAGAGGACCTTCATCACTAACAGGCCTGAAAGCCACTGAATGATGAAGAAATAGCAGAAGTTCCATGCAACATTTCTTCCAGATAAGCCCAGACTGTCTGTCGACTGTGGAAAAATGACGACACCATGTATTGACTTAGGATCATGCCTGCACTTCCACCATCAGTGCAAACAGTTGTTTGTTTCACTTCATTCCTGTTGGTTAGTAGATTATAACCTTGAATTTCCATGGCATGTTTGAGGCTCAGTCTTAGTCAATATTTACACATAATGATAGTTCTCATCAAGGCATAAGGACTTAGGTAGTTATGAAAGGATTACACACCACAACCCATCTAGAGACAGGATTTTAATTATCATCATCAGCAGCGACAACGAACACGTATTGAGGAGCTACCTTGTGCCATAACTGAATTAATGAATCTGTTAATCACTGCTTCCTGTTCCCATAAATATTTGCTTAAGTTCAATGTCAGTCAAATCACACAGGCACCAGACTGACGTACCTTGTCATTTAGGAAGATGAACTATTTTCTCATAGTATTAAGAGAGTTTTACTTGTGTTTGAAAGTGTAATCCAAGCACAGCCAGTGTGGCTCAGCAGTTGAGCATCGACCTATGAACCAGGAGGTCACAGTTTGATTCCTAATCAGGGCACATGCCCGGGTTGTGGGCTTGATCCCCAGTGGGGAGCAGGCAGGAGGCAGTCGATCAATGATTCTCTCTCATCATTGATGTTCTATCTCTCTCTCCCTCTCCCTTCTTCTCTGAAATCAATTAACAAAAAGAAAAGAAAAGTATAACTTAAGTATGCTCGGCAATACCAGACTGACAGGGCACAGTCAGAAGTGTCTGTCTACAGTGGTGAATGGTTGCAGGCAGCGAACCTCCAGCAGCAGGGTCCCTGGGTACAAAGGCCCTGGCTCCCTGGCAGTTTCTGAACATTGGGCATGTCTGCCTTTCCTGTCTTCCTGCTCCAATGGTGTCTCCTGTTCATTTGCCCATTGTGCGTCCAGCGATTGGCTCAAAGAATCAACAGGCTTTCTTCTGTCCTACTTGGTTCTTCAGTCCCCTTAAAGCTGGCTTTGGGCAGTGACACTGTTCTGTGAACGACCTTCCCTCTTCCTCCTTGGTGCCCTCTGCTGGCATCGATTTAGTTATCCCTTTGACCACTAATGGGGTGACCTCTTTCCATACATCCAGTTTTTAGGATCAAAGGTAGAATCTTGTGTGTTCAGATTCCCGCCATGCTTTTGCTATTATGACTCTTCATTTCATCTTCCCTATTCCATTTAATCTACTCCTACTCCCAACCCCTGGGCATCTCTGTCCAGAATCACCTGATGGACGGGTGGGAGGCACACAGGGGCACTGCCTGGAAACACCCATGATTGTTTCTCAGTTCTCACACTTAGCCAGTGTCCCTGGAGTGAATCCTACCCAGTTCCCAGCCCAACAAATCAAGGGCAACGCTGATCTCCTGCTTGCTTGTGAGACCAGTGGGACAGGATACTTTTCTGAGATTCCAGTTTTGCTTCTTTCTCAAGGTCTCTTCCACCCTTCCCACTTCCAAAAGCAATCTGAGGTTTGCCTTCTCTTGCCTCAAAAGCAGAAGCTCTTACTGCTTTTTGTGAATGCCTCAGCTCAGGGGAGATTAGGACCCCGGAGAAGGAAAGGATGTCTGGAGCGCTATTGAGAGCAATGGGACGGGAGGGGAGAGATCTTGCACCCAGGACCTAGAGGAGGCTGGCAGCTGATGACTCTCATTGGGAGTGGGGAGCATGGATCCCAGTAGCAGCCACACAAGGAGGAGCATGTCTGCTTAGAGGGAACGACTGTCTGATGCACTCAGAGGAAGGGGCTTCCAGTTTGCCAAAGATACTCTGAGCCCCATGAATGGAGCAGAAGCAAGTGAACTATTATATCCCAAAGGGCTGGGCTCATGGCGACCCGATACTATTCTTTGTCTCTCAGTGTCTCATGACCAGTGGGGCCTCTATGAGGTTTAATGCTACTTAAGATCTGGGACCTTAGTATGGTCTGAGGGCAGGGAGCTCCCATCATGACTGAAATAGACTTTTCTACCTTTCAGGGGGCTGGAGTGTAGAGCTTGACTTAGGTTGATTTAAAGAAAAATGAGGAAATAAGGTATTTCTTGCACGCTCCATCCTGGTCATTGGCCACGGGCTACCCTCTTTCCAGTCTTTGTACCTGTCAGAAGGGCCCGACAGAAACCAGACCACTGCTGCTTCACCTCCACAGGTTTGATTTCATGTTGGGAGCATGCCCACTGGGGAACCTTGTGGGACTCTCACGACGTGAGAATTACTATATATTCACAATCTGCACTCTAGACTCTTGCTATAGAAGACTTTTTTATTGTGATGCAAAGTCTAGCTTAGATGAAAGAAGCAGGTTGGACTTGTTATGGTGATAGATTTGCTTAGTGGTTTAGCAGCCTGGGAATAGAAAAAGTAGGGCATTCAGAGAGCAAGAAGCAGAACAAGTGGGTGAACAATGGTTTGGATTGTGAAATCAAGTAGATTTTCCATTCGATGGCCTGGTTTGGGAGTAAACCTTTATTCATTATTCATTAGTACCTACTGATTTTATGCTATATTCCAATGGCTGCCTACATAGCCGGGAACTAAACAGAAATTGCTACAATGAGAATGAGGTCTTTATATTACCTTAAACTGCCACCTTTGATCTGGGAACTTAAACACAATGGCAGCAGCTCTCTGTTTTCTACCTGAAGGTTATTCTGCACATAATGGATGATTGTCACTGAAAATACAGTGGCCTGGAGACTTTTCCTTTGGGAATATATATATTTTTTTATGCCTTAATACTGTAGGCATGAACAAGGAAATCCTAGTGGCACTGTGAGAGCTTAATAAAGAGGAGACTTGCCCTGGCTGGTTTGGCTCAGTGGATAGAGCATCCGCCCACAGACTGAAAGGTCCCAGGTTCGATTCCAGTCAAGGGCACATGCCCAGGTTGCATGCTCAATCCCCAGTAGGGGGTGTGCAGGAGGCAGCCAATCAATGATTCTCTCTTGTCATTGGTGTTTCTATATCTCTCTCTCTTCCTCTCCCTTCCTCTCTGAAATCAATAAAAATATATTTAAAAAAAAATAAAGAGGAGACTTCCTGTCCACTTCTTTCTTTCTTAAGAAAATTTAGGAGATAAGATCTGATGGAGACATGCTCCATAGAACACACATTTAGACAACATGCCTTCCTTGGTGTTACTTGCCCTGTCAGGAGGGTATGGGCTTTCACTGACCACCCCTTACTCATATCCTAGGAATAGTAAAATCAAACTTATAATTATCTATATATATAAAAGCCTAAGCAACTGTTACAACTGGTTGACTGAACAACCGGTCAGCTGGTTGCTATGATGACACACTGACCACCGGGGGGCAGACACTCAATACAGGAGCTTTCCCCTGGTGGTCAGTGCGCTCCTACAGCTAACTTTCTGTGGTCCCTCCCCATGGCCGGCTGGCTGGCCCTGATCACCAGCCAGGCCAAGGGACCACACCTGTGCACGAATTCGTGCACCGGGCCTCTAGTAATATATGAATCATATATCAACCTAATAATTACTAATCTTACTCCCTGGTGGTCAACTAACCACATTTGTAGGGTTGATCCCCACCCCTGCACTTTTACTAATTAGTCTTTTCATAAATGAAAGACAAATTTGCTTCTCCTACACTGTGCTTTGACCATGTGAATTAATAAACCTCAGTCCAGTGAATGAAACAAACAACAACACTAACAGAACACTGTTCTGGATGTAGAGGAAACGAGTGATTTCCTTTGAGGGTAGGGGAAAGATATGGGCATGAATGAAGGGGCCTGCATGTGGTAGGTATTTCACATGTGCTATTTCATTTCATCTTCACAACAGCCTTCCTGACTCCCTTTTACTGAGACAGGGAATAGTGTAACCATTTTAAAGATAAAGAAACCAAGTCTTAGAGAGGTTAATATTGTTTAGGGATTCACACAGGCAATTCCACTTTTCTACCACGTTGATTCCTAGACTTTGAAATTAAAACAGAGAGCAGATTTGCTGCAGACAGAGAGGGGTTGAGAAATCTAGAACCTCGGGGTGGAACAGAATTGGTGATGAAATGGAACCCCCCAAATTACTGGCCAATTATCAGACCGCGCTATGAGACAGAGTCCTGACAGCTCAGCCCAGAGCATTGTTGGGGTTAGATGAAAGTGTTTGAGAAATTCACAAGAGGGTTAAAGTATAATCACTTTCTATTGCCTTATTTAAGTCATAAAAAAAGATTAACATGTACTAAGCTGAACTGAGATTACAGGGGCAAAGCTAACAAGAAGTAATTTTGCTTTTGGCAGATTCCCTTCCTTATTCCTCCATCGCTCCAGATGGAGGATAATGTAAACTTTATATCACAGGAATAAATGCCTATTGATTGATTAAACATTGATGATAGCACTCTGTCTCCATCTGTATGTGAAAGAAACTGTTTTCAGAATTAACCCTTTTAGAGGTCTGACACGTGCTATCAAGATGCATCCTGGATTTTGGAAGCCAGACTGCCCACAGCTGTGCAATTATGTAAACTAGGCTATTTTCCAGACACCATTTGCATGCAATGGTAAAAAGCTACTTTTGTAGTTTAGTTTAGATACAATACACATTGGGATGCTGTTATTGACTTCCTTTCTTTGGGTGTTCAGGATGCTTCATAATTATTTGGGACTTTCCTTTTACTTCACAATAAACAGATTTTCCCTGCGGACAAGCTCACCATTAAGAAGCTCCCCATATACTAGTAGTCGAAATAAAGACTCCTTCACTTAAGGTTTCTATTTCTTAACTAGGCAGTCTTTTTGGCCTGATGAGAAGTACATGCATCGTCCTCCTTGCAGTCAGAGTGGAAACTATATGAGGGACTTGTATCTTTTTTTTTTTTTTTAAATCCCAACAGCAGCCTTTCTATAAAGCACAATCCTTCATTTGGTTTGTGCTTCTAGAGCATGAGACTGGCAGTTGGTTTAGACCTGCAATCCATCCCCTCTGTCCTTCACAGGGTCCTAGGATGGAGCTAATAGCTAGGCCTGGTCCTGTCGGACATCGATCTCAAAAGGTGAGTGACGGAATGGAAAATATTTTTGTTTGTTTGTTCAGCAACATTTTACTGGGCAGCTACCAGGAGCAAGGCATTGTTATGCACTGTGCCTCCACACAATATATGAGACACATCACTGCCTTAAGAATTTGGTAGGGAAAATAAAACGTGCATACATAGATGTAACAGAAGTGAGTCAATAATTGCTATGAGGGAGGGCAGAGTGGGGGAGGGGTCTCAGGTAACAGAGCTATTTAATATGAGGCCATATATTATAAGTCCATTATATATGAATCCTTCTTGAACATTTTCATTATCAGCTCTTTCCTAAACCAGGACTCCCTTTTACTGATACATGGAATACTGGATGACAGGTTACTTTGTCCTCAAAAAAAGTTTCAAGTTGTATCTCTCTTACTCTTATAATGAAATTATTTAACAGAATCTAATATACATTTAGGACTGACTAATTGCAGGTTCCTCAGTCCAGCATATAGTAGCCTTGAGTCGAAAGTAGATTAGTGGGAAAAGAGGCACCTTGAGGTTAGCAAGCAGTATGATTTAATAGGTAGGATAAAATATTCGGTGCCATTTCCAATCTGTCACTTGTTCATTGGGTAGTCACTTTACTGCTCTATATTTTAGTTTTCATGGCAATAAAATGCAGATAATAAGATTCCAGCAGCCATTATGGAAAATTAATGGTAGAATAGGTCTTTTGAATCCTAGTATTTAAAAAAGCATCAGTTGATCAATGTTCAGTGTAATACAGAGAGGTAAGTTAAAGTACTCTTAAAGTAACATTATGAAAATTTTACAAGTGTATGAAAATATTTTAAAAATTGTATAACTTGAATTCAGTCATTGCTCCATTATATAATACATCCTATTTTGTGTTAAATGTTCCTTTTTGTAGCATTTATTTTCTTTGCGGGAAAGTTGCTATTGTTATGCCATTTGTTTTAGATCTCTCCGGACATCCCGCCCTCTGTTGGCCTCTGTCCCTGTTGACCTTTGAAATCACCTGGACTCAGACTTGCCTTTAGGCGGGAGAGGAGACCCTGCTGCAGCACAGCCTGCAGCCCTCGCGGCGGACAGGCCTCTGGCTGAAGGCGACCTGCGTTGGCACTGCTGGGGACTCCCGAGCCGGAAGCAGGTTCACTAGCCCTCTGACTTTGGAGTGGGATTTGTAACGCACCTTTTCTTTCCTTTCTTCTTTTCCTCCCCAGTCCATGCTTTTGTCACAAAGCAAACTTTATGGGCCCATCGAGGCAGGCAGTGAGGAGAAAAAGAGTCTACCAAGAAATGCCCACAAGTTGTACCTCAGTGGCTCCCACCCCCATTTGCTTGCCCAGTGCATTGTTTTACTTCAAAATAAGAAACAAATCCTCATGGCAAACTGCTTGGATACTGTGTTCTCTGAGAAATCAAAGAGCCAGACCTGCCAGGTGGCATTGATTTCCCTGGATGGATCCCCACACGACTGGAGTCTCAGCAGATAACTTAGCTTTGGGTCTCATCAAGAAAATGTAGGCCATCAGACTGTGCCAGCCCCGGGTCGGGCAAGAGGGCCTTGCCCAGTGCTGTAGAGAGCATTCTGGTCTCTGCACCTGGCCCCCCCTTAGAAGGCTGGGGTGTGGGAGCCTTGGGGCATGTCCACCCAGAGCCTACTCTTCACTTCCTTAGGCACTCACCCCACATGCGGTAAGTACTCAGGACCCCAGAACCCCTGGCACAGGTTGCCATATGCCTCTTCCCCTGTGTGTGCATCTCTAGGTGGAAGGGGTGGCCAAGGGGTGGCTGTTTGCAGAGGGATGTGCCAGCCCTGGGCCCACAGATGTGGGGTCCACACGTGCACTTGTCAGGTGTATGATGGTGCGTGATGGGGCCAGGGGCAGGAAGAGAGGCCAGTTGGGTTGTGGTCTGGCAGTGGCTCCCCTGTGGCTCTGTGTTTCAGCAAGAAACTCTGAGTCCAAAATTCTAAATTACAACCTGCCTCCCAGGTTTTAAAGAGGCATATCTGTCAAAACAGGCTTTCTTTATCTATGGAATATCTATCTATCTATCTGTATCTATATATATATCTATAGATATATATATATAATCTATCAAACATTTTATTTAACTGTGCTTTGGCTTGATTTCTAATTTTGAAAAATTATAGGTATCTGTTTGTACTCTTGCTCTGGGCTCAGGAAAGGCTAGGGTGGGCACAACCATATGTAAGCTTCCTCCACCTCCTGTCTGAAGTAGGTCTGACCCATGTTCCTTCAGCCCCCTCGTGTCCTCCGGGAAGCTTCTCCTGCCTCAGAACCCCTAAACACCGAGCTAGGTTCCATACCTCTGTGATCTCGCGGTATTATCTGAATGCTTCTAGCACTATACGTACAACATTGTGTTGAAAAGACACATCTATGTTTCCTGCCCCTCAAGTATACTTAGCGTTTCAAGAACGTGGGGTGTGTCCAGTTTATCCTCGGCACCTGGCACAGAAGGTATTTCATATGTGATAATAGCATCGTTCCAATTTCCATGGTTCAAGCCTACCCCTTGATTCCAACTCCTCATATTATTTCTGGATGTTGTGTCATAATTTCCCCCTAGTTCTTTTGGCCGATTTCTCTGTCTCATTAATAAGTCTCTCCTATTATTTATCTATTTATTTACTTACTTACTTATTTATGTCAATCCTCACCTGGGGATAATTTTCCATTGATTTTTAGAGAGAGTGGAAGGGAAGGGAGAGAGACAGCGAGAGAAACAACGATGTGAGAGAGACACTCCTCACACCCCCACCAGGGCCGGGGATTGAGCCTGCAATGGAGGTACACGTTCTTTCTTGACTGGAATCGAACCCGTCAGTCCTTGGGCTGACGCACTGTCCACTGAGCCAAAGCAGGAGGGCAAGTCTCTCCTACTCTTAAGAAACAACTGCAAATAAATAGTTCATTGATTCCTCCCTCCCCTCTTACTGTGCAATGCTTTCCCTTCCCTTCACAGTCAAACTTCTTGCAAACTCTATTCTTCCCTGTTTTGTCTACCATCTTTGCCTTGGCTTTGCAAGGACCGGCAGCTCCCACCTCTTTCCTTCGGGACCTCAGCCGCCATGCTGGAGGAAGCCCAAGCAGCCTCTGTGAAGGAGAAAAAAGGCCCCTGGCTGGCAGCCCCAGCTGAACTCCCACCTGGTAGCCTGCACAGACTTTCCTGCCACACGAGTGAGCCACATAAGCAGAGTCTCTAGCTCCAGTTGTGTTGCCACAAGTGACAGCACATGGAGCAGTAATGAATTGTCCTCGTGAGCCCTGCCCAAGTTGCAAAACTATGAGCAAATACATGAATGTTTGGGGGCGGGTTGTCATTCAGCAATAGGTACCTGAAAGGTCCTCACTCCTCCCAAGCTCTTTTCTGCCTCTGGGCCTTTGCACAGCTCTTTTCTTTGCATAGAATGATTGTTCTCTCCCTGCCTGCTCTGACATACTGCTCACTTTCATCTTTGTCCCCTCCTCATAGAAGCTGACCCTAAAAACAAAACTGGTTTTCTGTTTTAACCTCTGACCTGTCACTTACTCAACCTCTCTGACTTACTCAGCTTCTCTAAGCCTCCGTTTTCTTTTTCTTTAAAATGGGGGTACTAGTAATACTTGCCTCCTAGGCCTGTGGATGAGATTAAATGAAATAATGCACGTCAAGAACTTAGTGCAATGCCTAGCACATAGTAGGCACCTAAGAAATAATAGTGTGGTTGGTCTCAGCCTGAGAGAGACTCATCTCCAGAATTATCTTTCGTTTCTAGGTCTTAAGGAAATACTTTTGCACTTACTCATCTTGGAAGGAAAGAGATGTGGGTGGCTTTTAAAACATTAATTACTCCAGGATGAGGACAGCTAAGCATTATTTATATTGATGGTCTTCTGGCCCTCAAGTGGCTCTGGGACTGGAGCTGAAAATGGCTTGTCTTATTACGAGGCCCGGGTCTGGTGTGGGGTTATAATTCTACCGTGATAGCCTGGTCATCTCCTTCTATTTGCTCGGCTCTTGTCCTACACTGAGCAGGAGGGCCCAGGGAAGATAATGATCCTCATTTTTATCAGTTAGGGCCTCAACCTGCTCTGAAACGTTCTTCATTAGGCTGCTGAGCTGTATTTATTTTCGTTACTCTTGTTCCTTGCTGAACTGTTTGCTGCTGCCTTTTTCTGGACCTTTCTCCCTGCCATGCTCTTGTACTGTGTAAGAAATGCGTCTCCTTATTTCTTCCTATGCCATTCATTCTATTTTTATAAGACATATGGCTCTCCTCCACACATGTACCCCCAGAACCATGTCAGGCCTCACAAAGGTTGGGCCGGAACCTCTGTAAGTCCCTCTTACCCCCAAGACTCCCTCTGCCCAGTGCCTTCCCACCTGATTCACTGCACTGACCTAGCAGTCAGCTTCCCTTATTGTGCACACAGACTGTTGCAGGTTTGCATCTTTAAATGGCGCTGTGCTACGGGGATGCACACCCAGCCTACCACAGTCGAGTTAAAGAGAAAACATCTGAATGGGAAAATGCCTGTTTTCCCTTCGTAGAGCAATCAGACAGCTAATAAACCAAAAGGAATGCCTTTCAATTTCTACGTCTTTGTGTAATCTCTGAGGAGAGAGACATCGACTTGATATGCATGAAAGCCAAGGGCCCAGCTGCTGAGGCGGGAGAAGTCTGAGACCCAGACAGTTCTGTGCCCAGGCCGGGAAAGTCGAGACCCTCTCCTGACCTGGCTGGGCGCAGTGGCATTAGTGCTTCCCATCTCTCTGGAAGGTCTCTGTGTTCCCCTTCATCACCAAAGGCCCTGCCGAGAGCAGCCGGATCACACAGACAACACCCTCCTGCAAGGTGCCACTGTGAAAGTAGAAACATATTTGGTATTTACTACAGCCCTCGCTCCCACGTGGTCTCCTCACAGTAACAAATGTAATTTTGCTGGTAACTGTTTTGGTAAATGAGTCATATTGTAGCAATCTTCATGAATCAAAGATAATTATATTTTTACTCAGCTAGCACTGGTTAAGAAAACTCTCTCATTCTTCAATTAGCTGTCTTTTCACTCTGGTATTTATCTGAAGGGTCTTCCGCATAATTTTAACCTAGTTCCTTGTTCCCCTTTCCCTATCGGTTAATGCCTTTTTGGTTTTCATGCTTCCCCATGTTTTCTTGTATATTTCTTGGTCATTGTTCTCTTTACATTTGTAGGAAAGCAGGGAGCAGTGGATTAAACTAGGCTTGCCTGGAGGGGGCAGAGGTAACAGTCTTCCACAGCCTGGAGAGTTATTTATAAACCATGACAGTAGTTTTTCACTCTGCAAAGAAAAGATTATTGTTCACCTCTCATCTGCCTTCTACTAGCCTCAAATCTTCAGAATGTCCATGGAGTTGAAATTGAATTACTACTCCTTTTAGCTACTGTTTTTGTGCATATGAACCAGGTACTCTGTCAAACACTTGATACATTTAGCTCCTGAAAGCTGACAACGGCTCCATGAAGGAGCTGTTTGTTGTCTTCTCCACTTTACAGAGGAGCAAACTGAGGCTTAGAGATAGAATAATTTGCCCAAGCCCATACAGCTGCGGCAGAACTATGAGACCCTAGCTTGGATTCTAGCGGCTATTATGTACTGCCTAGCTAGTGGCCTTCCCTGGCTTGTCCAGTGTAGCACACGGGGCCTTCCAAGTCTTTTCACTGCTCTTACCCTGTTTCAGATGCACATCGAATATCGGACTTTAGATCTAGATCATTGGAGTCACCTGTGATTTGCTCTAGGTCAGTGGTTCTCAACCTTCTGGCCCTTTAAATACAGCTCCTCATGTTGTGATCCAACCATAAAATTATTTTCATTGTTACTTCATAACTGTCATGTTGCTACTGTTATGAATAATAATGTAAATATCTGATATGCAGGATGGTCTTAGGCGACCCCTGTGAAAGGGTCGTTCGACCGCCAAAGGGGTCGCGACCCACAGGTTGAGAACCGCTTCTCTAGGTCATAAAATGGAGTGAGATGGACCAGACCTTCCTGACCGTCACTTCCTCACCCACACATCCTTTTCCTGAAGACACCTTTGCAAAATTGGAATGCCCGTTATTTTGTCTTTGAGGGCTTCAAGCTTACATTTCGTGCCCTGATCTCCTCTCCCTGGTCCCTGCAGGCCCTGCCCTTTAGAGATGGGGCTGGGGCTGGGGCTGGGGCTGGGCATTAGGTAGCTCCAATGTGTAGGCCAGGCAGCGCTTCTCAAAGCGTAATGTGCATGGGAATCACCCCCAGATTCTGATTCAGCCGTACTGGGTGGGAGCCTGAGAGTTTACTTTATTTTTTTTTTAATAATTTTTTATTGATTTCAGAGAGGAAAGGAAAAGGAGAGATAGAAACATCAATGACGAGAGAGAATCATTGATGGGCTGCCTCCTGCACGCCCCACACGGGGGTTTGAGCCTGCAACCAGGCATGTACCCTGCCCGGGAATGAACCAGGACCTCCTGGTTCATAGTTCAATGCTCAACCACTGAGCCACACCGGCCTGGCGAGAGTTTAACAAGTTCCCAGCAGCTGTGAGGCCTGAGAGATTCAGGTTCAATTTGTCCAGGGCGTGGCCCAGTCATCAGCATTAAAACAACAACCACCTCAAATGATGATAATGGGCGGCCCATGTTGGGAGCCTCTCCTGTGGGACTTACCTGCTCCCCACGCAGGTGTGTTCTGTTTCCAGGTCAAACCTGGAACCTGAGTCAAGAGGTTTGTCTGGGTATCTTGTGTAACTTAGACTCTCCCCTCCACTGACACTGCTCCCTGTCTAAGAGTTGCCCTTCTGTCAGACCTTGATCACTGCAGCACTCAAAAGGCTTAGCTATTTACCTGCCAGGTGACCTTGGGAAAGTCTGTTTACCTCTGTTATTGTTCATAAGAGTTAAACCAAATGCTCGGGAAGACCTGTGATTCCTCCAAGACATGTAGTTAGACCAGGACAACGTATAACTTCTTTAGGGGAAGCTTTGTAATTGACGGGGCTTTGAGAAGCAGGTGGGGCTCGCAGAGTAGTCTGGAGGAGGAGGTGGCTGCTGACTGGCCTCCTTCCTGGTGGGGATCTTTCAGCCCGTTGCACAGGCAGCTTGGAGGTGGGCCGTGGAAGGCCGCAGCCTCAAACCACTCCATGGCCAAGCACTTGTGTCTCAAGATGATCCACCACGGAATGTTACCTCCGAAAACATCCCCGCCAGCCCCTCAGCCGTTTTCCAAAGTCCAAAGCGGTAATCGCACGGGAGCGTCTGCAAGGAAGTTTCCTTGCTCCCTCAGGGCGCAGGCCCGGCTGCATCAATGCCTCCCTGTGAGCGCAGGAGCCGTGATGGATCTGCCTGCGTGGCCTTCCAGGGAATTCGCTCCGTATCTTTCGTGTCAGTGCTGTCAGTGAGAAACAGGGAACTGTTTTCCCATCTCATTCCATCATGGATAAGATGAGAAATTAGCTGCTGGATGAGCAAGCGGGGGGCTGTTCGTCTCGTCATAATAAACAAGGCGGGGCTGCTGCTGGTGCTGCCGGCAAGCCTGCGCCTGGGTGCACGTGCGCACGCCGCGCCTTCTCCTTCCGGAGCCCCCAGCTTCACCCCGCAGACATTTCCTTTTGTGTTTTCTCCCCTGGCCCCGCTGAAGGTGAACCCAGCCCAGAGACATCTGGATCTGTGGCGTTCTGTGGCACTTAAAGCTTTACCTCTGGGCAGCCATAGGGAGGGACGCGTTTCCAAGGCCCTGCCCCGGCCCGCTGTGATCTAAGCTGGGGCGTGGCCCGTGCACCAGCAGCAGCCGCATGGCCTGCGTGCTTGTTAGAGGTGCCGCCCGTGTGGCCCCACCCGGCTTCCTGAGTCAGAGGTGGCATTTTAACAAGATTCCCGGGCGGTTGGTTCATTCCTATGCGCATACCGGTGTGCAGAGCACTGGTGTCAAAGGGCCAGGATGCCTTTCCTAACGCCAGGAGAGGGTGCGCCAGGCACTGTGCTTCCAGGCCAGCGGCCCCTCCAAGGCCTTCTCTGGGATCAACATGAGGTTCCTGCTCTGCGCTTTCACCAGCCAGGGCCCTGCGAGGAGCGGCTGGGTGTGCGGATGTGGCAAGGGCGCTGTAACAATGCCCTGGGACCCTCACACACACAGAGGGAGGGGCAGGGTGGCTCAGGTTTTACTTTCCCTGACTGCCGCCTCTGGTGTTGTGCCAAAGGCCCTCAGAAACTGATGGGGGTGTGAGCGGGGCGATGTGAAGAGCAGGAGCAGAACTTGAGGATTCATGTGCCATTCAAGTTAAAGGCCAGGGTTCCTGGCTGCGCGTGTGCAGTGAGATCCAGGTCCTGGTTGGCTGGGGCTGTCACAACAAAGGACCGCCACCTGGGTGGCTCCCGCAGCAGGAATGGATTGTCTCGCAGTTCTGCCGGCCTGAAGTCTGAGGTCAAGGTGCCCGCAGGGCTGGCTCTGTCTGGAGACTCTGGGGGACTCTCCCGGCGGCCGGCGGTTTGCTGGCAGTCATGGCATTTCGAGGCACATGGATCTCTGCCTTCATCTTCGTTCGGCTTTTCCCTGTGTCTGTGTCCAAATACCCCTTTTCCTAAGGGCGCCAGTCATATCAGACGAGGGCCCACGCTAACGACCTCATTATACCTTGATTTCCTCTGCAAAGATCCTCTTCCAAATAAGTCACACTCCGAGGGACGGGGCGTGAGGTCTTCAATGTATCACTCTCCAATGTATCACTTTTTGGAGGGGGCGGGTAATGAGACAGTTCAGTCCATAACAGACATGCATTTAAGGATTTCATGTACATTGCACCTGATGTTGGGAGAGGGGCACTTTTGCTCGCTGCCACCCTCCTTTTGAGAGTTTGGGGGGTAAAGAAGGGGGATCCAGTCAAGAGGACAGCCCGGGCGGTGCGGCTGAAGAAACAGTGTAGCCAAAGCGGAGCTTTTTGTTGTTGTTGTTGTTTAATGTTTAGAAAACTAAAGAAAGGGAAATCAATTATGGGGCCTACCTGCATTTTATTTCCTCACCCAAAACCAAATTACTCAGCAAACTTATCGCCTGCGAGTGCAGGCTTTGGTATTAAAGAAAACAATCAGGCGCGCAGGATTAATCTCTGACAGCTGCCTTATCTTTCACTTGCACCTTTGTTATTTTCTGATGAGCTGCTCCTTTTTTGCTGCCACGTTGTACCATACCTCACTGGTTCCTTTCATTTTATCATCAGGCAAGAGCGGAGGACCTTTCAGTTTATTAAAAAACCTTTATTTGTGAAGAACAAAGAGGGGGGGAAAGGCAAACAATGAGGTCAGACAATCTCCTTCCTGCCAGGAGCCACTCACCTGTTATTTAGAGTGTTATCAGTTAGGGGAGACTTGCATGGTGCAAAATGAGGCTCTGACAGGCTATTCGGTTGCATGCGCACACACACGCACACACACACACACATGCATGCATGCACCTCAAATCTGACTGATGCACATCAGCCTCTGCAAAAGGTCCCTGAAAGCTGCAAGATTTTCTTTTGTTTCTAAGCGTTAAAAAAAAAGAAAAAAGGCCCAACAAACCTGCCCCTCCCTCTCCTGCGAGGCCATCCCCACTTTCTCCTTCAAGGCAGCCAAAGGCTTCATTGGATAAAGCCTGGGCGGCATAGCGATGTCCTGTGTGAGCTGAGAGCCACTTGGTTGGCTGTCAGGGGAGCTTGAGTATCTCTTATGCATCGTCCTTGTTTATAAATTTGGGGATCGATGGGAAGGCAGCAGTTTTGGGCACAGAGGAGGTTGATTTCTGCTTGGGAGTGTAGTTGCATGCAGGTTATTTGTTACCTGGCTGCGACTGGTGCTTTGACACGGCTGTGGTACTTGGAAAGAACACCACAGATTCCTTAATCTCTGTGCCTCCGTTTCTTCCTGTCTGAAATGCAGGCGCTTCAACGAGATGCTGTGTAAGACTCCTGCAGTTTCTGATACTCTGGTTCCTTGACCCATTTGCAGCAGAGCTACTTCCAGATAGGGGCCTGTCTAAGTTTCACCACTGTTTTTGCCACCAGTTAGTAGCATGTGGCCTTGAGCAAGTCCCTTCAACTTCTGCTCTCGAAGGTGTCATGTGGATCTGTGAATCTATGACGTGCGCATGGATCTCTTGTTCTACATTGCACTGAACAAATCAAAGATGCTCAGGGTTCAGGTTGCACCTACTGCTTGTGTCCTCCATGCTGCAGTCAAAGAGTGTTCATCTTTTTATTGCTTCATAACAGATTTGTTTAGGCACAGTTCCCACGGGTCAGAAGCCCAGCTGGGAGTTAGCTGGGTCCTCTGCTCAGGGTCTCACAGCTGAAATCAAGGTGCTGCATTCTCATCTGGGGCTCAGGTCCTCTCCGAAGCCCAGAGGTGGTTGGCAGAATTCACTTCCCTGGGATTTAAGATGGAGGTCCTGGGCATCTTGCTGGCTCTCACAGGGGGGATGCTCTCAGCTCCCAGAGGCTACTGGGAGTTCCTTGTCATATGACACCCCCATTGGCAGGCAGAGCATGGCCAGTGGGAGCATGCCTTTCTGATGCTTTTTATTTTTTAACTAGGGGCCCTGTGCACGAAATTCGTGCACTGGGTGTGTGGGGGGGAGTGTCCCTCAGCCCAGCCTGCCCCCTCTCACATACTGGGAGCCCTCAGG
Source organism: Myotis daubentonii (assembly GCF_963259705.1). Lineage (NCBI taxonomy): Eukaryota > Metazoa > Chordata > Mammalia > Chiroptera > Vespertilionidae > Myotis > Myotis daubentonii. The sequence goes on along the minus strand of NC_081842.1, from coordinate 142,460,465 downwards.
CATTGACCCCCATCACCCTCCAATCGCAGGATCGGCCCCTTGCCCAGGCCTGATGCCTCTGGCCTAGGTGTCCGGCCCGGGCAGTGGGGACCTGCAGCTGCAGCGGCCCCGTGATCGTGGGCTCCGCTTTAGGCCCAGGCAAGGGACCCCTAGCTCCCGGGACTGCCAGCTTCAACCGTGCCCAGCTCCCATCGCTGGCTCCACCCCTACTTCCTGCTATCACTGGCCAGGGCGGCAAAGGCACCTGATTCTCTGATCATGGCTGGGGGGCAGGGCAAAGGCGGCCCCAGGGCCGCCTTTGCCCTGCCCCCCAGCTCTTAGCTCCCCCCTGGGTTTCCAATCACTGTCAGTGGCAGGGGGCTTCTTCCTGCTTTCCCTTTCGCCTCCCTGCATTGTGCCTACATATGCAAATTAACCGCCATCTTGTTGGCAGTTAACTGCCAATCTTAGTTGGCAGTTAATTTGCATATAGCCCTGATTAGCCAATGAAAAGGGTAGCTCGTACGCCAATTACCATTTTTCTCTTTTATTAGTGTTGATGGCTCCTCTGATTAGCTTGGGTCTACGACCATTTCCCCCCCTTTGTACAGGGATGATAGCCGTCATTTTCCCAGACCCCACCCATACTCAGAGGGAGGGGATAGCACAGACAGGCACTCAGGAGGTAAGCACCTTGGGGGTCATCCTAGAATTCTACTTACCATAAATATCTCCAAATTCTCTGCTAACTTTTCTCTAGGGTCCATCACCCATACAACCAGTCTTAACATTTTTCTCTTAGTTTGTCAGTAGCGGCAGATCCATTTTGGGTGGGGGCAGAACCCTAACTTTTCTGTTTACTCTGCTCACTCCACTGAAGAAATGGGAAAGAAATGTGGTTTGCCTAACGGCTACTTGGAAAGACCTTGGGAGTATTCTCCTCCAGGGAGAGGGGGTGGGCCTGGAGGGATGGATGGAAGAAGACTCCCCACCGGATATAGGGATATAGCTAAGGATGCGGGGGACCCCAGCTCAGTGCTGGGGATCTGCTCCTCAGCACCTCACAGGTCTTAGTCAGTGACCTGGAACCACACTGCCTGCTCAAATTGTTCTGCCTCAAATTTCCTGTGTAACTGACCTTAATTTAGAAGCCCAAATTGGGCCTTCTAGTTTTTGACCTTGTTTCCTGTTATTTTGCCTCTACTTCACTCCAGATCCTAATCTCTGAGGTTCTGACCTCCCTGGTAACCATACCCGGATTCTGAATTTCTCCACTGTTAGTATTTGAGTCTATCTTTGAGTCTGAGCTGGACCCTGACTGTCACATAATTAGCTCCAGCAACTCAGTGATAGGAGCCTGATCCCTTCCCTTAACAAAGATACTGTGGGCCCATATGTCCCTCTGCTTCCATACAGGGCTCCGAAGTGTACCCTTGTCCCCTGTCTCTTCCTCCCTGCCTCCTCCCCTCTCCCTCCAAGGCTCTGAAGAATCTTTAGGAAGTGAGTTTGAAAGGCATGGAAAGCTGCCAGCTTCTCAGCCAAACATGCTTCTGTAAACTCTTGTGAACTTGCTCACGGCCTCTGGGTCAAGATCAAGAGTTATGTCCTCTCTCCGGGGACTGGTGTCCTGGCCTTACAGAGAGGATGGGCCTCAGGAGCTATTGACAGAGGTCTTTTCCAGCCCCAGAGAGCCAGCCACTGGCTCTCTGTCGCTATCTTTAGCTACGTATGTATATGTATGTACAAACACACACACTCAGGCAATCAAAATTGTAACAAGACACCATTTGACACACATTAGGATGGAAATTATTAAAAACAACACCGTCCCCCCCCCCCCCCAATGGAAAATGGTCTGTGATGGTGAGGATATGAAGAAAGTAAAAAATTTGTGCCGTGCTGGTGGGAATGAAAATGGTGAGCTGCTGTGGAAGGCAGTATGGAGGTTCCTCAGAAGATTAAACATAGAATTACCGTAGGATCCAGCAATTCCACTTCTGGGTACTGTATATACTCACAGAAATTGAAAGTAAGGACTCAAACAGATACTTGTACTCCAATGTTCATAGCAACTTAATTCACACTAGCCAAATGCGGAAACAAATGTGCTTGGACAGATTAGTGGATAAACATGAACAGCAATATTATTCAGCTTTAAAAAGGACATTCTGGCACGCGCTCCAACATGGATGAAACTTGAGGGCATCATGCTCAGTGAAATAAGCCAGGACAAATATTGTATGATTTCACTTAAATGGGTACCTAGAGCTGTGGTCAGCAAACTGCGGCTCGCGAGCCACATGCGGCTCTTTGGCCCTTTGAGTGTGGCTCCTCCTAAGCCTTAGGAGTACCCTAATTAAGTTAATAACAATGTACCTACCTATATAGTTTAAGTTTAAAAAATGTGGCTCTCAAAAGAAATTCTATCATTGTACTGTTGATATTTGGCTCTGTTGACTGATGAGTTTGCCGACCACTGACCTAGAGTAATCAAATTCACAGACACAGTAGGTAGAACGGTGGTTGCCAGGGGTTAGGAGACGAGGGAATGGGGAGTTATCGTGTAATGGGTACAGAGTGTCTGTGTGGGAAGATGAAAAAGTGCCGGGAGCCGGTCCATCCTTGCTGTTTCAAGGGACCTGGCATATATGGCATACGGTTCTTAATATGTTTGCTCACCTTCTTGGCGCTGTGTTTTAACCAAGGTCACCTCTCCGAGAAAGGTTGAATCCCCAGGTAGGGATTTTCCCCTGAAGTTAGGGAGGGAATAAAACCCCTCAACTAAGTGCCAGGCGGGTAATTAATCCCTTTAACTACGAACAATCATGCTTAAATTACATAATCTTTTCTCCCTGGAATGGAGATAAGAAACGCCCTAACCTTTGTAATAGAGATTGATAGGATTGAATCAACTGGTATAAATACAGTTGTAACAAGACAGAAACACTCAGAACTTAGAACAGAATCGAGAAGACAGAACCTACACGGAGCCTAGAGACAGAAGAACTTCGCTGGAGAGAGCATGCCGGAGGATCCTGGAGAGGGACTGGCCTCGGAGCCTAGAGACAGAGCCTAGCGGGAGAACATGGCAAGGGATCCTGGACTGAACCTGACTACAGAAATTGGCAGGAGAACCTGACTGGAACCTGGACACTGAACCTGACTGGAGAGCCTGGACAGAACCTGGCTGGAGAACCTAGCAAGGGAACATGGCTACAGAACCTCGCTGGAGATCCGAAGCAGAACCTCTCTGGAGATCCAGACCAGAACTTGGCTGGAGATCCTGGCTAGAGATCCTGGCTAGGCTGCTGATCAACTGAACACTGTCTCCCTGTCCTTCCTTCTTCGCCGACTCCGTCCACACCTTTGGGGACCCCTGGACCTGCTGGGGTTGGACCCCGGCAAAAAAGTTCTGGTGGTGATGGTCACACAACATTGTCAGGGCATTTAATGTCACTGAAATGTATACTTAAAAATGGTTAAAATGATAAATGTGTGTTATTTATATTTTACCACAATAAAAATAAACAACACGCAGGCTTGTTTGTGTGTGTGCTTTGAAAGCTCAAAATGTGCAGATTATGCAGAGTTATGGTGCTCTTCTGGAAAAATGCCATATTTTCAGTCGTGGCGCCTGCCTAAAGGAGAACAGTCAATGGGAGAACATTAAAGTATGTAAGTTCCAGCTAGGTGGCACCATATGCAGCTGTATTTATTCCATATTTAATAGTCAAGTACAAAAGTAGCATGCTAAACGAAAGCATAATGCCTTGTGTTTTTGTAATCAACTTTTTGAACATGGGAAAAGTTCATTTTTAATGCCAAGGATTGCCTAGCCTGATTTTCTATTGCAGAAGATCTTTAAAGGAATATGAAATTGATGCTGAAAGGAAAGATAAAATAAGTTGGCCTCGTTCACTCAGAGAAGAAAAGGCTGAGGTCAGCGGGGTGGTGGAGAGGAAGGAGCTGGCTGGGAGGCAGAGCTGGTTTGGTCACATGTGAATTATGGCTCTTCAGCCGGTCATTTAACTGTTGGGAGCCTTCGATTCCTCTTATACATATTCGTATACAGCAAGGGGGGCTGCATTAGAGCCATCCATTCATCCCATGTGCATTAACTAAGCAGCCACTTTGGGCCAGGAAATCTGCTCGGGTCTCAGACCTCACAGGGGAGTGGCAGGAAGACGGGGTCCTCGCCAGGCTGGAGCGCAGTCTAATGTCCACCCTCTCGCACTCTGAGCCCCCTCTCTGACCTCTGGTTTTCTCACCTGTTTTTATCGTGTTTGCGGGTATCACTTACTTCCCTTCTTATGGCACTCACCACATTTTGCTAGCAAACCAGCTCCTCATGCACTTCCTTCCCCATCGTCACCAGCCCAAAGTGGTGAGAGGTGATCTCTTGTACCATCTTTGTATCTTCAGAGTTGCCGGGCCAGGTCTCAGCAGGTCAAACCTGCCAGCAGCAGGCTGTGGGGAGTGTGCAGGCCAGCGGGTGGGGCCCCCTGGGCGGGAACATGGAGGCAGGTGGCATGTGGAAGCACAGGCAGGTGGTGGGCGTCGGGAAGGGGCAGGGCTGGGTGCGTGGGGTGAAGCACAGGAAGGCAGGGGCCGGCCATGTGTGTCCATGTGGGCAGGAGTTAGCTCCCTGGGGGATGGGTGACAGATGGGAGGGCCGCCTGGGTGGGGCCATGCAGGGAGGCAAGGACCAGGCTGGAAGAATTGGACACGGGGTAGGTATTTAGGCCAGAGACCCAGACATGGAGGTGTCAGATAAGAAACTGGGTACAGGGCGGGGACAGGATTATAGGGAAAAAGCAGAGACAAGAATAAAACAGGGTTTGATGTTTATTCAGTCATCATCTCATTCAATAAATGACAGCTGTTACCTGTTATACTCAAGGCCCATTGCTAGAACAGAGAGGTGGCGGTGGGTGAGGTGATGACAAGCAAGATCCCTGACTTCGTGGACAGCACACCCCCCCCCCCCCGCCACCCCTGACATACACCCTGGCAAGGGGAGACATACAACAGACAAGTGAATAAATCAGTAAGAAATTATCCAATATATCAAAACATGAAATTGTATACCTAACGTATATACAATATCTGTCGATTATACCCCCCAAAAGCTGCAAAAGGAGAAACCAATGAGATAGTGGTGAGCACTGTTAAGGACTTAACACTAGTTGGTGAGCTGGACCCCATGGGTGGCTGAGGAGGGCTCGATGAGTGAGGCAGGAGGGCCTGGGTGCTGGGTGGGCAGGTCGGGGGGCTTCAAGGTGAAGCTGAAGAAGGAGGCACAAGCCAGATCTTGCAGAGCCTGCGGGTGTGACAAGACATTTGAATTCCATTTTGAGAAAAATAGAAAGCATGGAAGATTTTGGGAAGGAGGGCGTGGCTTGGTATAGAGAGTTGTTTTAGAGAAAGACGTGTTTTTTCACAATTCTGGAGACTGGAATAGCGAGATCAGGGAGGGTGTCAACCTGGTGGGGCTCTGGTGAGGACCCTCTTCCCGGCTGGTAGGTACCTGCTTCTGACTGTCCTCAGCTGGGGAGAGCTCTGGTCTCTCTTCCTTTTCTTCTGAGGACCTTGCCCCATCATGGGAACCCTGCCCTCATGACCTCATCTGAATGCAATAACACCCCCAAGAGCCCCACCTCCAAATACTATCACACTGGGGGAATTGGGGCTTCAGCATATGACTTTGGAGGGGACACAACCAATATATAACAGGCATGACTTGACATTTGGATCTATCTATTTGGCTGCTGTTTGTGGATGGAGTGTGTGTGTGGGGGGGAGGGGGAGTTAGGTAGGGTGAGAGAAGATGCTAAGTATCTGAGATACTAAGTTACTTAAGTTTTTAAAATATAATTTTATTAAGAGGGAGAGAGATAGAAACATCAATGATGAGATCCACTGCCTCCTGCACGCCCCCCACAAGGGACTGAGCCCGCAACCCAGGTATATGTCCCAACTGGGAATGGAACGGTGACCACCTGGTTCATAGGCCAATGCTCAACCACTGAGCCATGCCAGCTGGGCGTTTTTGCAATAAATTTCTTTTACTAAGACCAGGGAAATTTTCCGGAGTCTGGATTTTGGCAAATTAAATCTGGAAACAAGTGGGGTCAGTTGTGAAAACAGGTAGCAAATAGGTAGTTACAGTGAGTGACTGAGAGACCTGTTGGGTTGCGTGCATGTGTGTGTGTGTACGTATGTATGCGTGCTTCTGCAGGGGCGGGGAACAGAAAGGGAGGGGAAGGCAGGAAGGAGGGAGAGAGAAAAGCACAATCTGACTTCCAGATCTTGGTATTTAAATTACAGGCGTCATAGAGAACGAACAGGGCAATTTCAAATCTCAACGCAGAGCCACAGCATAACATATATGCAGAACAATATGCACATCTGATGACTACCGTTCAGTCCACAAGGTGAACACACCTGGTAACCAGTACTCGGAGCAATAAACAGAACCTTCCCAGCCCCCTCGTTCTCCCTTCTAGTCACGGCCCCTCCCCCAAGAGTCACCACTGCCCTCACTTCCGACAGCCTAGATTAGTTTTTGCCTGTTTGTGTACTTAAATGGAATGGCGGGATGCTATTTTAAAGTTGTTTCCAAAGCTATTTTGAAGTTTTTTTTTCCAAAGATGCACTAACTTGGAAAGCGGGAACCCAGTGGGTAAATAAAGACATGCTGCTGAAATCCACAATAGTCCATCTACACAAAGGGCTCCTCATGCCAACGTGCCTTTAAATTAAGGGGGTAGTCCATCATGTGATCTCTCACTCCCAAGGCATGTTTTGCCTTCAGAAATCTCCTTCTGTGTCCTACTCTATTGACAATCTGCCCATTCATCTGTAAGGAGAAGTAGCATGTGTTTGGGGGTCTCTAAACACGGACCATCTGGCTAGACTGGTCCCTTTGATATATTGTACTGCCGAATTTCACACTTTGCCTTTGCAAAGCAAAATGTAAGAAGATAATACAAGGAATGGACACGATCAATTTTTCTTTTATATGTATCTCATTTAATCTTCACAACAATGTTTTGTGAACAACACGACTATTGTTATTACAATTTTGAGGACAAAGGAACCAAGGCTCAAAGAAGTTAAATAATTTACTCAAGATCACAGAGCTGGAAAATGCTTGAATTGTTTTCCTGTTTTAAAATTCATATGCCTCTTGCTAAACAGGGATTCTCAGCATTACTTCTTCCATTTCCCTTTATCTATTATGATTTTTAAAGTGTAGAAAATATTAATGTTTCATTCAGTCATTCAACAAATGAGGCAGCTCATGTTACTAAGGCTCTCCCCTATGTTCTGAACAATGTTCCAGGTACTGGGGAAATAATAATGAACAGATACAGACATAGTTTCTATCTTTGTGGAACTTAGAGGTTAGTCAGGGGAACTTATATAAAGAGAACAATTGTAAAACAAATATAAAGTATAACTGTCAAAAGTGCAAAGGTGAGAGATATAGGTGCTAGGAGAAACTATCCCCAAACCCTGCAGAAGCACGCACATATACATGTACATACATGCACACACACACATGCACACACACTCTTTAACAAGAAAAAACTGCCTAGTGAACAGAGGCTTTTGAGTTGAGTTCTCAAGAATGAGTGGGAGTTAACAGGGAGAAATGGGAAGGATGCTCCTGATGAAGTGAGCATGTGCAAAGGGCCTGAGGTAGGAGGGAACATTATGTACGTGAGGGGACGAAAGAAAAACAGTGTGGCTACACTGCAGAGAGGAAGGCAGGGCACAGTGGGAAATGCAAGAGAGAGACCATTCAGGGCTTTGTGAGTCCAGAAAAGAGTCTGAAGCATATGATACAGTAAGTTTTTACAGAGTGGCAAGGCAAAGGGAACACAAATGTTCAGCTCCCTTTATCATTTCATATTCTAGAAAATGCTTTGTTGCTAAGTGTGAAGTCCCTTGGAATTAACATTATTTGTTTCCCTTTGGGAAATATGTTCATCCCACAGTGCTCTACAGAACCAAATTAAAAACAAACATCTAAACCAAATTAGGCTGCCTAGAAACAACTGATAATGTGAGCCAAATTGAAACCAAGTTGAGATGCTGAGTTCATGTCAGGTTAACATCTCTGTGAGTCTACCGATAATTTATCATATTTAATCTATTTTTTAAAAAGCTCACCATGTCCATTAATCAAAGAGTTTGCATTGTGCAGTGAGAGAGGCGGCATTCCCATCCCCAGTGGACCCAGTGGACTGTTGTCAAAGGCTTGGTCTCTTGAAGGTGGACCTTGATGATCCAAACCACATAATTTTAGGGCCATTATTTTCTACTGATTTCACACTCTATTTTTCCTATAGATGCACGGATCCATCAGCAGCCCCAGAACTGTATATCTCTATACTAACAGCTCTTGGCCCGTGGGTGTCAGACCCTCATGAAGACTTGAAATTGCTGCAAGCGATCTGAGTCACCATATGCATACCATGTGCTTTTGCACAGACTGAATACAAATAAGGAATGAACTGGACATAGATGCTTTTGTGATTATGTAAGTCTATTACATATTTTTGTCTATGTGCTGTTAACCAACAGAGGGTAGAAATAACTACTCTCCTGGAGATGGTCTTTGCAAGTTGACATTTAGAAGGGGGCCTCATACTCAGAGAGGCTGTGGAGCCCTCACCTGATTAAGAAGTTGGCATATTGCCCTGGCAAGTTTGGCTCAGTGGACAGAGCCTTGGCCCGCAAACTGAAGGTTTGATTTGAGTCAAGGGCATGTACCTCGGTTGCAGACTTAATCTCTAGACCTTGTCAGAGTGAGTGTGGAAGGCAACCAATCCATGTGTCCCTCATTCTCTCTCTCTCTCTCTCTCTCTCTCTCTCTATCTCTCTCTCTCTCCTTTCCACTCTCTCTAAAAATCAGTGGAAAAATATCATCAAATGAGGATTAACAAAAGACTAAAAAAAGAAGTTGGCATATTGAGATTTGACAAATATTTAATGAGCATCTACATAAGTTGCAACACCCTCACCAGGGCTCCAGGATGCTGATATGAGGGTACAGCTTTGGTAGGCAGCGGTAGATGTAAAAGAAGCACTTACTGAGATCCAGTAAGGAAAACAAATGCCTAAGCAACTCAGTCATCGCTAAAACTCACCTGTGAAAGCTGTGTAATGAAAGTGCCTACATCCAGGGCTAAGCTCCCTTTGTATAGGAAGGCTCATGAGCCTGGGTACAGGGTCAGTATGAGGCTGACATTGGAAAACCTCACAAGTGCACCCAGAGGTAAGTTGAAATCAACTTCTAGACTCGTTTTCTGCCAAACACCTCCAGTGTCCCAGGTGGGCAGCTTAGGATCTGTGCTGCTTACTCCTGGGGGAAAGGAGGAGGGTGGGCAGCTTGTAATGCCATTGGTTCCCAAACTCAAGCCTGAGGGTATTTTTAATTTATAGCTTTCTAATCACATATATTTTGCACAAACCTTGCCTTTTGTAAGAAAGACTGATTTTTTTCACCCTCCTTGCTTGGCAATGCAGAACCCCAGTATTTTATTCCCATTTTCAAGAGACAAGGTCCCAGGGCCATGAGGACACTGCCTTCTGCTCAGGAAATATCCATATCACAGCCACCTCCAGGGTAACATAATAGAGGTGGGGGAGGCATGAGGGGAGGCAGCTAACATTTGAGTGTGCTCTGCACGCCAGCCTTTTCCATGCTTGGTCTGATGTAATTCTCGCATCCCGACAACGGTGGGACAGTAGCCCCCACTTACCTCTGGTTTTACTTTCTGCAGCTGCAGTTACCTGAGGTCAAACCCCGGCTGAAAATGTAAAATAAGAATATTCCAGAAATAATCAATGAATTGTGCACCATTTTGAGTAGCTGTGATGATGGCTCGCGTTATCTTGCTCTGCCCACCACTGATGTGAATCATCCCTTTGTCCAGCATCTCCACATTGTAAGATGCTCCCCATCCATTAGTCGCTTACGCGCTATCTCGGTCTATCTCGGTTATCAGATCGACTGTTGAGGTATCCCTGTGCTTGTGTTCAAGTCACCCTTATTTTATTTCATAATGGCCCCAAAGCACAGAGTAGTGATGCTGGCAGTTCAGATATGCCAAAGGGAAGCTGTAAAGTGCTTTCTTTAAATGAAAAGGTGAGTAGGGCACAAGATGGTGAGAGAGAGAGAGAGAGAGAGAGAGAGAGAGAGACCACATTCACATAACTTTTAGTATATTATAATTGTTCTATCTTTCTATTAGTTATTGTTGTTCATCTCTTACTCTGCCTTATTTATGAATTAAGCTTTATAAATGTGTAGGTGTATACCAGTATGTACAGGAAAACAGTATATACAGGGTTTGGTACTATCCACTGTTTTGGCGTCCACTGGGGGTCTTGGAAAGTATTCCCCGAGGGCAAGGGAGACTAATGTACTGTGTTATCATCCCATTTTACAGATGAGGAGACTGAGGTTCAAAGGAGCTACATAACTTGCACAAGGTTATACAACCAGAAGGAAGAGGGGGAATCTGAACTCAGGTCTGCCTGACGCTGGTTCCTGAACACCTGCTACCTCCTGGTCATATTCAAGCTGTGGAAAATCTGCTTCCACTGGGGGCCAACCTCCCCGGGGGTTCCCCTTACTAGGTCCTTGAGGCGGGAATCCTCTCTGAAGGCCCGTGTGAATGTATCAGCCTAGGTGCCAGAAAGCAGTGGGACATCTTTTCCTTAAATGTCCCTCCTCGCCAAGCCCGCCTGTGCCATCGCCCAGAGCATGGTCTTAAAACCCTGGCTTGGTCACTAGCAACAGAATTAATTTCAATTCCCATTAATTCTCATGTGTGTGTACATATGTCACCCAGTCTTGTTTCCCCTTGGGTGATTTTCAACGCTCTGTCATAAAAACAAACAAAAACAAGGAAGGACAAGCCCAAGCAGGTTGGGCATCACCAGGGTACTGATCAAATTAGGTTTTCTTATTGGCAATCTGAATGCCTCCCGTTTCAGGATAAATTTATTTCCCTTTCTTTTTTCTGTTCTTTTTTTGCGGCCTGTGGAAATGGAGACTTATCTCCTTGGGTACCTGCAGACGATTATTATGCCCCTTCCCCGCCTTCCTTCATCTTTCCTCCAAGGTCCAGTTCTCACCACTCTAATCAATGCCAGGGGAGCTCTGTTGATTCAGGTAAATCTCCTGGCAGATAATAATGTTGAGATATTTGGTGGCCAGGCTTGAGCTTCTCACTGCCTTTTTTCTGGTCCTTTCCTTCCTGTCTCCTTAATTTCCTCTCAAATGCTCTCAGAAGCTTGAAAAAGGCCAGAAAAGTCCCCAGCAGGGATCGTGCTCATTCCTGAGCTTGAACACGGTACTGACAAGGTCTCAGAGGGTAAGGAGGGTAAATACCCTGGAACCATGCTGGTTTGGAGGCAGCAAGAGTGCTGGTGGGGTCATCAGCGTCTCCAAGGGAGGATATTCACAGAACATGCAACTGCCCTGTAATGCTGACCTTAGCCTGGGGTGAAGCTCCGCTTTGGGTAATAATTCCCATTAAGGCAAGTACTGTGTCATAGCGAGGAGTAGTAATGCAAGGATTCTGATCTCACTTAGCTTTTGGCGTTTTGAATAAAGATTGTCACATGTCACGTGCCACTAATTACTGACTGTATGAATACCGGTACTTAATTGCTCTTATTCATCTATAAAACGGAGGTAAAAATCCCTGCCTCGAGGATTTAGGAGTATAAGATGAGGGCACACAATTATGGACCTACTGGAGTGACTATGTTCTCCCAGCACCATGCAAGGAACTGGGTTTGCCAATTTAGCCTAGTCCTCGGCTTCATGGAGCCTCTGTCTACTCCCTGGTCTGAGGCAGATGTTTCCCATGTGCTCCTAAAAGTAGGTCTGACTGTTTCAAAGTTCAACCAATAATACACTCCGTAAAATGAAAATGAATTAGGATTCCCAGGGTAACAACATTGTCAAAAAGTTGTAAATCTGAGCATAATACACATATTCAGTGTAGTTATGCTTTTGGGGCTGACTGAAATAAAAGGTTATAAAATGTTCTTATCTCTTGATTTTATATTTTAATGAGTATAATTTTATTCTGGAGACTTGCAGACAATATTTAGTTTTGGGTAAAGTTAAACCATTAAACACACATGCATATACGCACAATACACACACACACACACACACACATTGCATACTTCTTACTAAGAGGAAAAATGAAAATCACATGACATGATGTGCCTACGTGCAGGGAGTGATAACTTATCCAGCGCCTGCCCAGTTCTGTTCCAGAGCTTGAACTCAACCACTTGAGTTGTGTATTTCAGCAAAACAAATGCCTGATGCAGTTTATGTTCTAACTAGTGACCTGGTGCATAAATTTGTGCACATTGAAAGGAAATTAATTAGAAGGTGGCCAGCGGGGTGGGACTGGGCGAGAAGGGTCGAACACACCCTGGAGCCAACCTCCCGCAGTCCCTCCCCAGCCAGCCGCACCTGGGGTGGTGCCCTGGCTCACCTGGTGTCTGCAAAGTGAGCGGGGTCCCTCTGGCAGGTGGGGTCCCTTGGCCTGGCCTGCAGGGATTGGGCTGAAACTGGCTCTCTGACATCCCCCGAGAGGTCCTGGAGTGCAAGAGGGCACTCTGCAAAGTTGCTGTTGTACAGGGTGTGGAACGCAAATGCAAGTGTGCAGTTAACCAGATTCAGGGATAACAGTGCCCCAGCAAAAAGATAACCCATGCCTGAAGGTGGAATTGCGCGGCTCTGCGAGGAATTAGGTTCCTGCTCTCTGGTTTCAGGGTGCATCACCCAAGAACTGCCACTGCCAAGTCACTGCAGCTCGGCAGCTCCTGCATTGAGGGTCTCCCCCTGCTGGTCAGTGTGCATCATAGTGACTGGTCAGATGGGCGGAGGGACACTTAGCATATTAGCCTTTTATATATATAGATTGGATGGGAAGAGCCAGGCATAAGAAAGGATACTCAGGGCTTGAAAGAGCCTGGGTACTGCTTGTTCTGCTGCCCGCTGGGCCCTTTGGGGTGTATAGAGTTGTCTCTCTTGTTGGAGTCAGGAACCAGACAGCTGTAAAACAGGTGTTTCATTTCATCTATGACTTATTTCCTACTTCCTAGAAGGCTTGGCTGGGGCTGCTCTGCTTTCTCCCAGTCTTGTCCCACTTATGACTCCCAGAGATGGCTCAGGGAATATTCTATTCTCATTTAGTCTATGTGCTGGGCAGAGTTTACATTCTATAAATTCAGCATCAAAGCTTGCTATCAAACATCTTGTGTTTTCTGATTCTTATTTTTTGTTGTTGTCTGAAAAACCTGTTTTAATATTAGCCTTACTTGCTTTAGATATTTCTGTTTTCTTATTCTGCTTTAAATCCCAGCTACACCTAAATAAATCTGACCTTGATTTGGAGAAAATTTTAGTTTTGGATACTGAAGACAGATTTTTAGGAAAAATGGTCTCTTACTTGAGTTGTGGAGATGTATGGATGTTTTTGTGCAATTCTTATAAAAATATATGATGTCTCAATGAATAATCTATGAAAGGATAAACCATATGTATATTTTATATCCTGCATGGCATGTAGATTTGTAAGAGCACTATGACAAAGGGAAAGTGGTAGGTTTTCCTTTAATTTGAAAACTTTAACAAATTAAATAAACAAATGAGGAATAAATAAGTATGTCATTTATCTCTGTTCAAAAATTATTGATTTTAGTGACAATTTCTAAATATATATATAATAAATGAACTTTATAAATATTGCATCAATATATTATAGCTAGGTTTCCATAAATATAAGAACATGGCAATTATCACAATTTTTCTACTAACTTTGAAAAAACGTTAAGTAGAAAAGGGTGTGATTTATTGATTGTACTTCTATTTGGGTATTTATAGGAGTGTTTTTACGTGATAAACTCAAAGCCCAGCAGATGTGTTCCTTGTCATTGTATATAGTGCTCTTGGTGACTGTTAGGCCATAGGCACCAAGCAGGCCCGGTGAATACAGGTCTGGCCATTGTAAACCATTGCTGGCCACTCCTCCCACCAAACAAGAGCTAAAAAGGATCAATCCAGATGTTCTTTTCTCTAAGTGACTTCTTCCATCCCCCCCCACCCCACCACCAGTTGACCGCTCGTTGGGGTCTCTATTACTACTAGGGCAACACCTGCAACACTTCACTCTGCCCACTTTGTTATTTGTTCTCTCACTTGGCTCATGATCTCCCTGATGGCAGGGGCTCTGTCACAGTTGTTCTGTCACCAGGACTAGCACAGTACCTGGTACATGACTGGCACTGAATCATAGTTTATGAATTAATGCATTTAACTGTATGATGTACTAGTCAGTGCTCTCCAGAGAAACAGAACCAACAGGAAGGAAAGATAAAGAGAGAGAGGGAGGGATGGAGGCGGGAGAGAGAGAGAGAGAGAGAGAGAGAGAGAGAGAGAGAGAGAGATTACTATTTAAAGGAATTGCCTCATGTGACTATGGAGGCTGACAAGTCCAAAATCTGATGAAAGAGACTGACAGGTTGGAAACCTAGGAAAGAGTTGCTGTTCGTATCCAGAACATGCTGATGTTGCAGTTGAAGTCTAAAGGCAGTCCCCTGGCAGAATTCTCTTTTGCTCACTTCTGTTCTATTCAGGTCTTCAACTGATTGGATGAAGCCCACCCTCATTATGGAGATCAATCTGCTTTACTCAGAGTCCATTGATTTAAATGTAAATCTCGCCCTAACTGGTTTGGCTCAGTGGATAGAGAGTCAGCCTGCGGACTGAAGGGTCCCAGGTTTGAAGGGTTCTTGTCAAGGGCATGTACCTTGGTTGCGGGCACATCCCCAGTGAGGGGTGTGCAGGAAGCAGCTTGTCGATGTTTCTCTCCCATCAATGTTTCTAACTCTCTATCCCTCTTCCTTCCTCTCTGTAAAAAAAAAATAAAAATAAAAAAAATATATATATATATAATGTAAATCTCACCCAAAAACACCCTATCAGAAACATCCAGAATAATGTTTGTCTGACTATCTGGGCACTGTGGCCTAGCCAAGTTGGCTCATAAAATTAATCGTCATATGTAATTTAGCTATAATTTACTAGGTAATGACTGATTACTTTCTAGGCAACTCTGAAAATATTGCTTCCATTGAAGAAGTATTTATTTGTCTATAATATATTTTACCTAGATAATTATTCTAGCAGAAATGATACAAGGGTGACAAATTTTGATATCAGGGAAATAATAGATTTCTGTTTCAACTCTAATTCCAAAAATGGCATGTTATATAATATCAGATTTTATGCTAGGAGTAAGAAATTATTTTCTTTTGGATGTTACATACCCAGAGAGAAAAAATTCAGTATGGTTATAGAGTAAAGAAACAAGTTCATTTGACATTTTAATTTAATTTCTGAACACATAATACATTTACATAGTTTGGTAATAAAATATTACAAAGAGTTCAGTGGAAACTCCCACACCCATTCTGTTCTACTTAGTTAGCATTTTAAATTATTTTAAGGTATATTTCTAGAGTTTCTTTATGAAATTATAAGCAAATACCAATCTATATTTTTACTTTTCACCCTTTAAAATTTAATTTTTTAATTTAAAGTAAAAATTCACTCATACAGTAAGATTAGACTATGTGAATGTTATTCATAAAGCACAATCAATTAAATTTGAATTTTAAAATTTAATTGCCTAAAAAGTTCAGTAATGAGGGTAGGAAGAAAGCAGAAGAAAACACATTAGAGAAAGATAATGAATCAAGAAAAAAGACAGGAAATAGAAAGCCAGAGAGAAAGAGAAGATACTGGAGGCTACAGCCATATACATCACAGACCAAGGCAAACCAGAGGAGCCACATTGTGAGACAAATAAAGCCTTTGTGGATCTTTGTGGACTTTTGGTGATCTTTGTGGATTAACAGCCTCCTATTCTGGTCTTCTAAGATAGTAACATAAAATAACTATAAGCAGGACTGTTTAATGATTTTCAACATTAAGTATAAGTCCTTTTTTGGTATCAGTCATGCAGGCTGTTATGTGGAAAAAAGATTATGTGTTGTTTTTTTTTTTTTTGCTCTAATTAGGGGTACAAGAAGGTAAATACTAGCTCATTAAGCTATGGAAAATGATGAGGTGGTAAATTCTCTGTTGCTAGGAGAATTCAAGCCCAGACTGGAGACCACCTCTTAGAAGTTCCATAGGAGGGATTTCAGGGTCAAAAGGGAGAATGCAGACTGGTTTCCATCAAAAATATTTCATTCATTTATTGTGGCTCCTTATATGAAATATAACACTTAAAATTAAAATATGAAAAGCAAACAAAATGTCATTCTCAAAAGGACTGTAAGAATTAACCTGTAAATTTATTGGTTTGATTATTGCTTATGGTTACCATACAAACCATTATTTTGTTAATTTTATGGCTCAGTAGCATCTATCTTTAGCCTTAATATATATTAAAAATAGATCAGAAAGGAAAAAGGAATGTCTCTGCCAATTGTATAGAGAAGGCCTGGAAATCACTGAGCCTGTTCTTGAGGTGTAAAGGTCACGCTCATAGACAAACCAGCCATGTTCCCCCTGACCGACATCAGATGTAAAATATGGGGCCATTATGCAGTGGGGTGGGAAATTTTTTTAAGAGAGTCCTTATGAAATAGACAACATAAATCCAAGGTTTCAGTTTTGACTACTATCACTCTCAAAGCTCATAATAGAATTTGTTGAGACCAGTTTAACGTTTTTACATAAAAATATGGGTTTTCATGTGCATAAACTCAAATTTGTTAAATTTCTTAGTGCAAAACCATTTAGTGCATTTTAATTGGGGACTTTCAAATATTTGTTAGTGTATTTTCAAGTAAAACTGCATATAAGTAGAAAGAAAAAGGACAAACATTTGGTGATAAAAATGTGAAATCTATTCTATTTGTATTTATGCTATGAGATTTTTAAAAATGAATGCATCCTGAATCAATTCGTCAATACTTATTATTTAAGAAGGATAACATTCTCAAATGACTCAGTAGGGTAATTCTTACAAAAATTATCTTAATTCCATAAGTATTAAAGAAACCTAGATCATAGATTAATGTCTCATCCAGTTAAGAATTTATTCTCTAGATTTGCTGCTTGCAGAATAAAGTGTTTTCTGGAAATCATGCCTATGAAAAGACAGTACAGTACATTTGCCCATGCAGCCACCAGGGAAGTTAATAAATGTTACTTACTTGTATATCAAAAAAATATTTCTCAGGTGACTGTATGACGAGGTGAGGTAGCTTTTGACCATACAGGATAGACACACCCAGCTTTGGGACCAAAGCTTTAGCTCTGTGGGAGGAGAGGAAGGAAGAACCAACTGTAGGATTTCATGGCATATTAGCTGTGTTACTTGGAGGCAGTGAGCCAGGGAGCAGTCTTGGAGTAATTCAGGGGTTCTTGTTTGGGAGGCCAATGAGGGTGCAATGTTTCTCCCTTGGGTGAGGAAGCTGGTTGACAAAAGATGTTCATTCATCTCTGTCTGTGCCTAGTTCACTTTATATGCTAACTAGAGCATCCTATAGGTTTGCACGCTGGGGGAATAGTGGCTCAGAGGAGAATCTTTGGAATCAAGCTGAGCTGGGTTTGAATCCTTCTCTGCCACTTATGAACTGCGTCTTTGGGCATGTAATTTGTACCTTGAGTTTCTTAGCTGAAAGATGGAGACACTATTAGAGCTTATGTCATAGGGATGTTGTGAGAATAAATGAGAAAATGTATGTAAGTCATTTAAACAGTGCCTGACCCAAGGTATATGGCATGTCCTCAGTGAACAGCATTAGTAATTAAGGACGCATGCAGCACACGCACAGAAAAAACTACAATCAATAATGCCGGCTGCAGTCAGTGGGGACAGTGGGAGTGCTAGCGTCCAGGGTTGGAGCTTCTGAGTCAGAGAGAAATGCAGTTTGATGCCAAGTAAAAACTCTGGGAGAGGCAGGGTGACAGAAACATCAAGATTCTGGAGCCCTATTGCTTGAGTTTAAGTCACGGTTCTATCACTTAACAAATGTGTGCCTGAGATAAGTCACTTCCCATCTCTGTACTGCAATTTCTACTTATCTTGTTGAGTTGTGAAAATTAAAGGTGCCTGTCTCCTGGGTTTTTGTGTATTTAGAACATTATCTGGCAGTAAGTTCTATAGAAGTGTTAATTGTCATTGCTTTATTGTTTTTATTGGAGTATGTGACATTTCTGACTCTCATAAAGTTACAGTGCATAAATCTAGTATGTGGAGGTGAATTAAGCAGGTCCACTAAGCGTTGCTATCATTGGGTGAATTATGGTGATACTGTGGTGATTCTATGCTACAGCTCAGGTCAACATTTTAGGCCTCATCGTGAGTGTACAAGTGGGAATGGTAGAGACAGAAAATTGATACATTAGGACTGGAAGTGATGTTTATGAGCATTCAGTCCATTGGCGTTCAGTTGTTTTGTGGCATTGGTTCAAAGAATCCTAATTAGACAGATAAATCACCTTTCTAAGGTTTACTTTTAAGTAAAGTAGATGTGGGGCCAGTCTTTGGACTCTTAACATCCACAATATGTAAGAGTTCATACTCCTAAGATTAATTTAACATCTCAGTAGAAAAATGGGCAAAGAGCATGCGTAAGCAACTGGCAGAAGTAAGAAATCTAAATGGCCAATACATCTGTAAGAAAATGAGAAAGTATCCGAGTAATCAGGAAAATGCAAATTGATGTGCTGGAATAAATGACATTTTTTTTCACCCAACTGTTAGACGAAAATTAAGAAAGATCATTAAAACCCAGTGCTGTCTAGAAAGTGGGGGAAAGGTATATTTTCAGTTATTGCTGGTGGGAATGGGAAACAATGCGGTCTTTTTGAAAAGTAATCTGGCAACATGCATTTCAATTTAAATGCATGTAATCGGCTTAGGAAGGCTGCTTTCAGGAAGCTGTGCTATAGAAATGCACACTCAATATTCAAGGACACATGAACCAGGACTTTTCACCAGCACTGTTCATAGTGGCAAGCATTGACAGTGGGAGCAACCTCAGTGACCCCTGGTGGAGCAGTGATTGAACAAGTTGAGGATCATCTCACCATGGACTATAATAGCATCAATCACACAGATGAGTTAGCACTGTATCTATGCACCAGGGGGAATGTTCCTGAGGCATGGCTAAGTGAGGAAACAAGGAGCTAGGAAATGTGTATAGTATGAACCCATTTTTGTAAAAACAAAAACAAAAACGAAAAGGAAAATTACTACATATTCTTATAAATATATGTATATGGTCCTCTGACTATGAATAAAGATATGTATTTAACACTGAAAATTTGGAGAGAGTGATGCTAGAGAGAAGAGAGGGGGTGAGAGGAGGTATAAGTCAATGAAAAGGGGAATTCACCCAAAATACAAACAAGTAAAAAAAAGTAACAAGTAGATGCTAGGCAACCCTCAAGTGTATATACTAGAGAGAGTAGGTGGCAGAAAGAGTTTACCTACAGGATGTAGGCAGAGACCCCCTTGTGAAAGATGCCTGCTGGTGGTGCCTGGTGGTTGGAATCTCGCACCTACACAAGGTTGCTGGACATTGCTATTTGGAATCCCACTGTGATCTGAAATTCCTGTGCTCTATCTCCTTCCTCTCAGGCCTCAGCACAGTGCTGTGCTCAGTAAACAGGACACTATTGTGGCCTAGGACACGCACACTAAGCAAGAGAGCTGAATGCAGCTGAGAGGTGATGTCCACGGGCCTGTCCTGCCCTGCCTGGGGCTCAGCTCACAAAACAGCCTGGGCTTTCTGCCTGGGCGCACAGAAGGAGGTGGAGGAAAGGCCATTCCTGAGCACCCGCTCGATAGGCGCGTTGAGCCTTTGGACAAAAAGTGAGTTTGGAGCTGGAAAATGCTGTGTCCAGTGGCCTGAACAGAATGAGAAGGGGTGACCAGGAAGCATTTTCTCAGTCTGTGTTTTGCCACAGGAGGCAAGAGCTTTGGATTTGTTTCCAGGAGGGGGAATCCTCGTGTCCTGGCATGCCTTTTATGGCACCATGGGGTTCAGCCTCAGGCTGGAGATGGAAAACTGACAAAAAGTGACTGTTGGGTGAAGCAAACACCATCTTTGTGAAGACGGAACAGTATGGGGAGTCTCTGCCTGTGGCAACAAGGTTGGAGCCAAAACCTCTTTCTATAGCATCATCCTGCACAGCCCCTGTCTCATCTGCTCCCTCCCCTACCCCCGCCTTTGTGGACTGGTCTGGATTCATTTGCTTGGATTCTTTTCATCTCAGATTTTAGTCCAACCATCTAGCTGAAAATTGCTTGAATAGGAGGGAAGGAAGAATGCAATTTAAAAAACAGAGAACAGCAGGGAGAGCATGACATGGTATATATGGTAATTTCTTGAAAGAGTTGCCATACTAAAGAGACTAATGGTCAATGAATCCTCCCTCTTGTTGGCTATTGTTCAGTCGTATGTCCTTTCTCCTTCATCCTGGTCCATTCACCTCCTGCTGCCTACCAAAGACACATCCCTGTTAAGAGCCCGCTTGAACGAGCAAAGTTAATGAAAATGCTGATCTAGTCCCTTCAAACTCTATCAGACCACACATACATGCAACACATAGACACACATATCCACACATGTTCACACATGCACACACATTTACATGCTCACACCCATATGGATATCACACACACACACACACACACACACACACACACACATTGTGTATTATTGATTACTAGAGGCCCAGCCCACAAAATTCGTGCATGGGTCCAGTCCTTAGGGTTGGCCTATGATCAGGGCCATCTTCCCCAGCTGCCTGAAGCTGGCCCTGCCCCCTGCTGCCACCCACCCCAGTTCCCTGTTTGCCATCGGGCAATCAGAGCCTGACGGCCAGGGGAAGGGACTGAGAGGTTGACTGTTCCCACTTGCTCGCCAGCCCTGCCCCCACCATGGGTTGCCCTCTGTGTGTGTGTGTGTGGGGTGACTGGTGGGGTGGGGGGCCTTGGCCTGGTGCTACCCACATCCCCCGCCACCTACCCCCAGTTCCCCACTTGCCATTGGGTGATCAGAGCCTGCCAGCCAGGAAAAGAGACCAAGAGGTGGTCAGTGCGCCTCGTAGTGACTGGTGGAGCGGTTGTTCTGGTCCTCCCACTGTTAGGGTCAATTTTCATATTACCCTTTTATTATATGGGATTGTCCGTGTTCCAAGAGAAAATGAGTTCTTATGTCACAATTGTCCAGTAGTATGGCACAAGGCAGATGATGGATTAGAAGTTCTTAATTCTGTTTGGAAAACTTTGCGTGAGCTACAGTTGACCTTTGAGGAGATCTTTGGAAAAATTCTCAGTTCTAACCATCTTGGTTAAACTTGGAATTGCTCACTCAAATATCTGAACTGTCAGCACTCTGAGGGGGCTCATCAGAAGCCGCCAGTGTTGGCTGGGCCATGCTCCCTCTGACAGCTCCAGGGGAAAATCTTTCCTTGCATTTGGAGGTTTTGGGTGGCTTCAGGCATTCCTTGGCCTGTGGTTTCATAACTCCAATCTCTGTTTCTACTTTCTCCTCTTTTTTGTCTGTGTCACTTTTTCTGTTGCTCATTAGAGACTTGTCATGGATTTAGGGCCCACCTGTTAATTCAGGATGATTCAATTTTGAGATCTTTAACTTGATTACATCTGCAAAGACCCTTTTCACCAGGAAGGTCACATTCACAGGTTCTGGGGGTTAGGGCATGGGAATACTTTTTTTTGGGGGGGGGGGGCGGCATTAAGCCTGTTACAATGTCCCAAAGTAGGATAGGGCATTCTCCTATTCCAAACCAAGCCCTGGCTTATCATTGTACTTAGAAATACAAATTCCCTACCATGGATTTTCCCAGCTGGGCCTTCTTCACAGGTTTCCACTGTCACTCACTATGCACCAGCTACACAGGTCATCCTTTAATTTCTCAAGCAAACCAAGTGCTTTTGTTCTGTAGGCTTTTGCCCACGCTGTAACCTCTGCCTTAGAATCCCCTCACCCTGCTCTCCATTGGCTCCGTTTATCCTTTATCTCTCAGCTTAAATATCATCCTCTGTAACACATATAAAGTGGGTCTGAACATTATCTTCTGTAGTAACAACTTTTTGATCATTTCTTTTTCACTATTTACAATGATTTATTTATTAGTTTATTGTTTGACTCTAGACTAGGAGCTCTTTGAGCTCTAACATGGATTTTATCCATCTTAATCACAGTTTTAGCCTCCAAATCTAGGACACAGTAAACAAATATGTGCTGAATGAATGAATGAATGAATGATGCTCTTAGAATGGGAGATGCGCAGATGGTACCTAGGAGGTGCTGGTACTTCATGCACAAGTAAACTGTATTGAAGGCTTGGATCCTTAAGTTGTGAAGTCATTTCTTATGACATAAATCATCGAGGCTACAGTAACAGACCTGATATGTGTTCAGAGATTTCTGCCTATGTAATGGGTTAGAATTGAGTTTCAAGAAACTACTCAGACAGCGAAAGTAAGACAGTGATGGGACTGTATTAAAGGGGAAAACTCTTAAACACCTCCACATTTCCCCTTGCCATCTTTCACAGGAAATCAGAAGGCGCTGCATTAATCTTGCAGGAGTGGGGAATGTCCAGCCTGTGGGCCATATAAGGCCCTCAGAATCATTTGGTCTGGCCCTGCCAAGACAACTGTAGGTGGGGCTCAAAATTCAATAAAACTAGGAGGTTTTTTTCATAGCAACATAAATTTATATTAAGTGAATTATATTAAGCAAATGGTGTTATAAATATCCAAATGGCCCCTGGCAGAATAAAAGGTTCCCCACCCCTGAAGAAAAGCTGGTCCCTAGAAGAAACACTAGTGAAAGGACATGGGATGGCTTGTTTCCTGTTGTCTTGGACTTTTGCTCATCACCCCAAAGCTGAGGACAATATACTCTGAGTATTTCCACGTCACAGGACAGCAGCCAAGGGGCTCCCAGGATCTTCTTCCAGGGCTAATAGACTCTAGCCTCATCCTTTAACCGTCAACCCCTTCACATGCAGCATATTTAAGTGAAATCCTAGAATTCACTGAAGAAGGGAATTAAGAGCAATGAGGTGTCAGCCTAGTGGGAGTTCTGGGGCATGGAGGGTTTGGCTCCAAATGGACACCCTCATGAAGGTCTGGTTGCCTGCCTGAAGGGCAATGCTGTCAAGGGGAGAAAAGGGTATTTGTAGAAATGTTTGAAGGCTGTGGTTACAAAGGAATATAAAGGCCATTTCCTGTTTGTTCCCCATGGGTTTTATTCTATTCAACTAGTGGCCCATTGCACAAAGATTCGTGCAATAGGCCTTCCTTCCCCTGGCTGCCGGCACCGGTTTTCCTCTGGCACCCAGGACCCAGGCCTTTGGTCCGGCTGCAGCAGCGAGGCTTGGTTTCTCCGCTCCGGCTGCTCCCAGCCCCTCCTTTTTTTTTCCAGCTCCTTGAGCAGAGGCCAGGGCTGGCTGGAAGCCTGGGATGCCCCCGGTGACCCAGGCCCTCAGCCACTCCTTGAGCGGAGCCCAGGCCCCCGGTGACCCAGGCCCCCAGCCACTCCTTGAGTGGAGTATAGGGCTGGCGGGAAGCTTGGCTTCCTCTGTCACTGGGAGCAACCCAAACCTCCTGCTTGCTCCATCTCTGTGGCCGCTGCCATCTTCAGTCATCTTCAGCCTTGGTTCTGTGCCTGTGTATGCAAATTAACCACAATCTTTGTTGGGTTATTTTTCATAGTTGCTCTGATTGGTTGGTGGGTGTAGCAGAGTGGTGGAGTGATGGAGTGATGGCTAATTTGCATGTTTCTCTTTTATTAGTGTAGATGTGCCAGTTATCCATCTGAGCAATAAGTTTAAATACTTTTTAGTTTGTATGTACAATAATGATTAACCTTTGCTGAGCAATGACTTCAGGGCTGTACTAAGTATTTTATATACTGTGTATATGTGTGCATGTGTGTGAGCATGTGTCATGTGTGTATACAAATGTCTTATGGTACATGCAAATAAGTTCCCATAAATTCTCATGACATCCTAGTGAAGTAGGTACTACTATTATCATCTCATTGTAAATGAGTTAACAAAGATATAATAGATAATTTATCTAAGGTCACTCAGTTAGTAAGTGACAAAACTAGAATTTATATTCTGGTCTTTCTTACTACAGAGCTCCAAGATTTTAGAAATTCTATTCTGCCATCATTATGTAAACATATTATCAGATGCATATTTTTTGCTGGAAATGTAGTATTAAGAGGAGAAAGTATTCTAGATTCTTTAGGAAATGTGCACAACTTGTGATTGGGTTCTATGCCAAGTGCATGAAAGACTGGGTTCCACTTGTCTTTCAATGTCTTACAGTCTAAGTGGGAAGATAAGACCAGTGTACAGAAGCTTGAAGATCACTTATTCTTGGGGATGAAACACAGCTGGGAACATGAGGGTGCAGGGTGGAAGGATATCTGGGGATGAAGACACAAGTTTGATTTTGCTCATATTTATGAAATAGCCAGAGGACTCCACTAAGTCATGTGTGCTATAGTGACATCTGGACCACATAGAATTTAAGTGCCGAGGGAAAACAGAGCAGAACAGTGGTCAGGGAGTTGTGATGGTCTGTAGGTAACCCGGAGGCCAGGGTATTCTGGTGGGGGACCTGCCACTCTCTAGAAGTGTGGTCCAGGCAGCTCATTTCACCTCACTGGGCTTCAGTTTCCTTAACTGTAAAATGAGGCCATTGGATCCTATGATTTCCAAGGTCCCTTACCATTCTCAATTCTATGACTCTATGATTCTTTGAGATAGGGGGAAGAGGTTTGTGCAAGGAAGGAGGGAAGCCAGGAAATGAGAAGAGCATGTAAAAGAGAAGCTAAAAGAAAGAAAAATCAAGTATTGCCTTTCTTGACCTGTTACCATTCCTTCCTACAGAAACAACCTCCAAAGGAAAAGCAGATCTGTGCCTGTTTGCATAACCTGTAGTAGCAGATGGTAGAACAAAAGAAACATAGACTTAAAAGAATCTTGCCATTAAACACAAGACTCATGATACCCAGGAGCCCACGTGCTTGTTGCATCCTCAAGGAGACCCAGCATGAGAGGGAAATTGCCTGATAAATATGCCACATTGCTCTGCACAGGTCCAAACACATCTCTCATCATGTCAGCATTGTGACGCTTCCTGGGGTCCTTCTCTTTCCCATTAGCATTTTCAGAAGGTCAAACGACTCACATCTGTTAGTCAGATCCCCCCTCCACCCTCACCAAGTCTCGAGGGCTGGAGAGAGGGGACAGGGCAATGAACTTGGAGGAGACTCATACCACAGCCCCACATTCTTCTGGGAACTGGAAAAGTCCGTGTCTTTCCTGGCGAAAGGATGGGTCAGGACCCCTTCAGACGTTGCCTCTGGAGAGGCAGGGTTCACAGGCTGCAGGGTAGGGGGCACTCATTGTGAAGGACCCTTGCTGCTGCCTCCATCTCTGTCCTTGAAGAGACTTTTTTGCTTCTCTGGACACTTGGAGGCACCCTGGTGAGTTGACCTCAGGGACTCACATCTCATTTTGAGATCAAGCTCCCTGGTTGTCACAGTCACTTCAACTTAACCTCCTCCTTTCATGAGAATGACCTAGAGATGACCCTCCAAAGGAGACAGTGTGTCCCTGGTGTTTGGCAGAACAGATAACTATAGCCTGTTCTCCAGAATAGCAAGGGGAGGTGCTGGGGAAGCACAGGCACGTGGGTGCCTCTATCTAGCTATTCAGGGGATGTTAAACTGAAGCACTGATTTAAAGAAAGAGTAGCTCAGAGCAGAACAAGGCTCCCATGTTGTTTGAGAGGAAAGTGATCAGGAAAGAAAAGGTTAAGTCAGGAGCAAATATGAATTGATAGAAACTGCTTGCTCCTTTTGGACCAACCAATAAGTGGATTAAAACTAGAGACAAGAAAATTCAGCAAAACATGGAAAGAAAATACCACAAATGTGAGAGATAAAAGTAATATTCTAAGTACATAAAAAGTGCATACGGGCAAAAAAACACCGGTATGCAACAGCAACAGAGACAGAGGAAGCAGATAGAAAATTCTCATAGAGAATGAGTTAATAAGCTGTGAAAAAGGTTAGCCTCACTAGCAGTTAACAAACTAAAAATTTAAGCAGTGAGTTTTTCAGCAATCACATTATTCTTTTAAAAATGACAGTATCTATACATTGATGGTGTGTACCTTAATTGGCATAATTTTTCTGTAAAAGAATTTGCTGATATGTATCAAAAGATTTAAAAATGTTTCCACCCTCTGGTTCACATTCTACTTTTAAGTGACTATCTTAAAGAAGTAACAACCTAGTTAATAACATAAATTTATTTGTTAAATCAAGATGGTATTTAGAATAGAAAAAGTAAATAAATGGCCAAATATCCAATGTTGGGGGTGCTTTGAATAAATCATGACATAGTCTATCATATGATAAACCATTAAGAAATCATTAAAATTACATTTTCTTAGAAGTGAAAATATCTTTATAACATTCTAACACATAGTTGTATGTGATGTGTTATACAGCTATTTCACAGTATGATCACAATTATTTATATACAGGGTGGGGCAAAAGTAGGTTTACAGTTGTTTGTAGGGAAAATAATACAATAGTTAATACATAAAAATACAAGAATAAGCTGTTTCACGTACTCACAACTAAAAATCTACTTTTGTCCACCCCTGTATAAACTATGACCTATGCCAGTGATGGTGAACCTTTCACATGCGTGCTCAGAGGTGACATGCGAACTCATTTTTTTGGTTGATTTTTCTTTGTTAAATGGCATTTAAATATATAAAATAAATATCAAAAATATAAGTCTTTGTTTAACTATGGTTGCAAATATCAAAAAATTTCTATATGTGACCTGCACCAGAGTTAAGTTAGGGTTTTTCAAAATGCTGACACACCGAGCTCAAAAGGTTTGCCATCACTGACCTATACAGTGAGACCATTAAAGTCAGTGGTGCTGCCACAGATTTTCTTTAAATGCACATTTTTCATTCTATTCATGATGCCCCCACCCCACCCCTGCATCAGGAAGGATGTGGGTGCTGCTTCATGTACTACCATTAGCAACGCCTGTGCATGTGAGACCTTTGAACATTTCCAGAATCTTCCGTTTACTTTCCCTTTCACATGGAGGCACACATTCTCCCTATATGCCCGTTTCCCTTAAAATCTGGCAGATGGGCTGGCCTTTTTCTTTTCTTTTTTGGATCATTTGAGTATGCTGGAGGACAAACTAAGTGTGCTTCCAGCACAACATTGAAGTGCTGAGGAGTGCACTTTGGGGAAATAAAACTCAGGTAATGTGTCCACTCGCTGGAAAGGGGGAATTATGATAAAGTGCTAGAGTTTTGTCACTGTTACCGAACGAGCATGTCTTGGAAGGAAGTAATTGTTATTACCACAGCTGTTCTCTTCTCGCTCCCCTCTCCCCGACCCTAACATACATCATATAATAAAGTCTATTTCTGGCGCAGATTAGAAAAAACTGTGTGGTTAGGGGGTAGAAAGTCAAGGTAATGAAATGAAGTCTAGGCCTTTGATATCTTTTTTTTTAAGCTGTTTTCCAGGCCAGCTACATATCATTTGTTCCAATTCAATGCCTTGAGCTCCAGAGGTTTTACTCTGTAAGGATGCTGTCCTCTGCTATGGTACAGGGTTTTGTCCATCGAGAGTGTAAAGGTCAGTTTTTGAACATTGGGGTGCTACACCGTAGGGAAGGGGCTAGAAATATTTTGTGTGTAAATACACAAAATGTATTTACAACAAATGGCAGTCCCATAGCTACTAGTGGGAAGGTCCCAATTTTTGCTCAGTTTCATTCCTGGGAAGAAGCAATAACTAGATAGGCAATATTTAGCCAGAGGAAAAGTTGTTAGATCCACAGAACAGGTGAAAAGTCAATAGCAAGAAGTTTTGCAGTTTCTTATGAAGTTAAGCCTATACCTACTATGACTCACCAAATCCACTCAAAAGTATTTACTCAAGATAAGCAAAACTGAATGTTCATCAGTGGAAGAATGTATAAATAAATTGTGGTATATTTGTATGATGGAGTATAACTCCTCAACGATGAAAAAGAATGAACTATAGATACATTAAATAACATGAATAACTCACAGAAATTATGTTGTGGGAAAGAAGCCAAACACAAAATCGTACATAGATCTCATTTATGCAAAGTAATAAGACAGGTGAAACTAATCATGAGTGATAAAAGTCAGAGAGTGGTTGCTTACTGGTCTAGAGAGTAGGATCCACTAAGAAGCAGCATGAGGGATGACCTTTCTTGGGTGATGGAACTGTTCCATATTTTTATGGTGTATGGGTGACATGGGATTTATATTTCTCAAAACGAATTCAAACTTACTGAACTTAAAACTTTGCATTCTGCATTTTACAGAATATAACTTTTATCTCAAAATAAAAAAGGACTATAAACAAACATTTTAAAAATTGCCAATGTGGTTGCAATCTTCCACAACTGTAGATCTTTTATAATTTCCTGGTGCTGCAACTGTGATTCTCAGAGCCAGCTACGCGTTTGACTTATTTGTTGAGACTCTATTCTGCTAAATGCCTGGGACTTACCACCAGAGATTCTGAACCTGTGGGGGTGCTCCAGCAATCTGGGATTCAGAGCAGTAAATTCCAGGGTTTCCTAAGGTCCACCCTGAGGGGAGAGAATTCTAGGGTTTAGACAGTAGTAGAAGTTTTTAAAAGGTCACATCGCACCTGCCAATTCTGAGTTGTGACACTGGTGAATAAAAAGATGTTTTTTTTTTTTTCAAACCAATTTGTAGCTTTAAAAAAAGGAGTAGGTATAAAGCAAAGGTATGGGAAAGGAAGTAACATATATTAAGGGTTTAGAGCAGGGGTGGGCAAACTTTTTGACTCGAGGGCCACAATGGGTTCTTAAACTGGGCCGGAGGGCCGGAACAAAAGCATGGATGGAGTGTTTGTGTGAACTAATATAAATTCAAAGTAAACATCATTACATAAAAGGGTACGGTCTTTTTTTTTTATTTTTAGTTTTATTCATTTCAAACGGGCAGGATCCGGCCCGCGGGCCGTAGTTTGCCCACGGCTGAGCTAGACAAAGATTTCCTTGAAGACAGGGCCATGTGTTTTTGTTTTTCTTAAAAATATTTTTTTTATTGATTTCAGAAAGGAAGGGAGAGGGAGAGAAAGATTGAAACATCAAGGATGAGAGAATCATTAATCTGATGCCTCCTGCACTCCCCCTACTGAGGATTGAGCCCACAACCCAGGCACATGCTGGCCTGGGAATTGAACTGTGACCTCCTGGTTCACAGGTCGATGCTCAACCACGGAGTCACAACAACTGTGCAGGGCTATATCTTTTACAACTTTGTGATCCCAGGACTTGGCACAACACCTCACATCTACTTGATGCCCAATAAATCATTGTTGAATAAATAAATACATGAATGAAGAAGATCACTTTGCTTCTCTTTAAATCTGGCTTGTACACAGATAATGAATTTTCAGTAGCAACCTACTGATCACAAAATAAAGGGTAAGCCCTCAAAATGTATTTCAGGAGTTCCCATAACTACCATCTGCCCAGCTCCAGTGGTAACTAATTTGGTGGGCTATTTATCACTAAATTAAATCTCATGACCAATATATATTGACCATTTCTTGACTATCATATAGTAATTTTTTCTCTCGATGTACTTGTTAAATTGCCCTCTACCCCACAGTATAATGGAAAGAGCATGAGACATCTGAAGAGCTGAGTATAAGTCTTGGTGGGACCACATCAACTGTGTGGCTTTGATCAAATGAGTTAATGTCTCTATGCCTTGTTTTTTCCTCACTTATAAAATGGGATGATCTGAGATAACATATAGATGGCCTGGAAGCTTTACAAAGTTAATTAACTAATTATTGTTATTATTACTCTACATATTCTTTCATATGAAGCTTAAGGCACATGTCCTCTTTGAAGTTCGGAGAGCTATGTTGTTTTTTTCTGAAGTGTCTGAACTACGGCATTTCCTCATGTACTATTATTATTATTGCCTAACTGCTTCATGTGGATATGGGCTTTCTCTCTAACCAGGTTGGAGCCTCTCACAGGCAAGAGCAGAGCACTTGTATCACCCTCCTTTTTGTGCCCCTAATCACTTAGCAGATCGTCACAGATGTTAAATTGTATTAATATTAAATTGTTTTAAATAAGGAGAAGGGAAAATAACTTTAGAGCCATAGTGTTTTACAAGGTTTAATACAACTTTCTCTTTTTATGGAAACTGTAACTTTTATGTTATGGGTCTTTTTTAAAGCTAATGATTCTTGAAAATATGCCAAGTAATTTAAATGAATGATACAATTGAATGTCTTTGGAATCATACCCATTTTATAGATGGAAAAACTAATGCTTGGAAGCTGGAATATACTAGTAAACCCAAGCATCTTTCTCCAGAGCTTCCCCTTCAACCTGCCTTTGGCATTGGAGGTCCTGATTCTCGCACAAGTGCTCTCCCTGGTGTAGGGGTAACCATATCTTCTCTCTATGGCAGAGGTTCTTCAGTTTGGCGCTGGACCAGCAGCAACAGTATCACCTGGGAGCTTGTTAGAAATGCAGATTCTTGGGCCCCACCCAGCCCTGCTGAATCAGAAACTCCTGTGGTGGGTTCAACAATCTGCTTTGACACGCCTTCCACATGCCTTGTAGGTAATCCTGATGCAAGGTCATGTTTGAGAACCATGGCTCTGGGGTAAAATTGTACTTGTCTTGCTGCTGCTTATATTGCTCATCTTGTTGCTTAACAGATTTTCATATTATGTATTTATATAACAGGAGTGAGAAAGCCTACCTCTTTCCATCAATATTCAGTGACTTCTGTCTCTATGCTGTATATGAAATTCCACTTCAAGCAAGGAGAACTAACAACGTTGAAATTTGGTGCAGTGCATCTTATAATCTGATGCACAGCACCAAACTGGTTTTGTTACTTTACTTGTTGTTACACTTATTTTTAGATTTTTACTTAACAATTAGAATTTTCCCTGTAGAGTGATTGCAGTTGTTAACAAAAAATGTGGGCCTGATTTCATTATGAATATGATATATACAATATTTAATTATTAGGGAAGAAATACAGACTTTGTTTTTACATAATAATAACATATAGATTGGTTAAAAAAAGTTACTTAGCCAATATTCATATAGTTAGCTCATGTGAAGATAAGAACAAAAGTTACATGACCTGTGATTTCTTTAGCGAAGCCTAATTTCTTTAGATATGCCTGAATTCTTTGGAGAAGCTTTTGAAAATTCTGGCAGTGATTTTTCTAGAATGTTGTAATGTGAAAATCTAAACTCATGACTGGCAGGAAACTTGTAAATGTTGCTTGTCATTCAAGTACTTTTAATACTAAAGCAGTTACCATTTATTTACTTGAAATGAGTGGTTGACTTAAAGAAAAGTTTATCCTATTTTTTTAATAATCTTAAAAGGGCAGAAACTTAACATCCCTACCACTGACAATTTTATTCCTTTCAAAAAGCAGCACCAAAGGATTCCAAATCCGTTGGGACATATTAAACATTCAAAATTTTTTGCTTTTGGGTTCTAGATGTGAATAAGAGGTCATTAATGACTTCACTTTCCACAGAAGAAAAAATGTAAAAGATAAGCCTAGTGGTTGTAGAAATGTCATTTTAAAGATTTCAAATCGTACTAAGTTCCATGTGTAATGAAATTGTCTTGGTTTGAGGAGAGGGTGGCTATTTTTTTTTTGAACAATCTAATATATTAGCTGAGCAGTATTTCTGTAGAAATTGTGGAACAAATAAACAAGTCCTTAATAGATCATCATTATGCACAGAACAATTTGTTCTGTACTTTTAAAGAATAAAGTTAGTGCAAATATTGTCCTTCTTATATAAAAGTAATAATTATTGATGTAATGAGGAATTAATTTGGAATAATAAATATGTTTTTGTCATCTAAGGAGAAAGCAGTCATAACTGATTACCAGAGAGAGAGAGATGCTTTTTGAAAAACAATGCATTGTACTAAGAATGAAACATGATAAATACATATAAATTTGAGTAAATTTCATAGAATTTTAGAGTTGAAAGAATGTTAGTTAATAACTAATCCAATCTCCCATCTAACACCAAATCTCTTTAGTATAATCTCTGATGGAATGTTATCTAGCTATTATTTAAATATCTTCCCTCAGGGATAAAAAGACAGCTCATTTTATTTTAGGATAAAGAAATTCTACCTTTTTTTAACTTTCACTCATTGGCACAATTTTTGCCTTCTAGAGTCATACTAAAAGATCTAGCCTTTTACTCCTAGTTATCAACATCTGAATTATTTCTAGTTGTAAATGTCTCTCTTTAAAGAAGTTTCCAGAGCAAACATAATTAATTCAGCTGTTTTTCAGTCCTGTGGGCAAGACTGACGACCATCATTTACACTGAAAAGTTAGTTGTTAACTATTTCTCTTTTCTATGACATCTTTTTCAATCAGCTCTATTGCGGTATAACTTACATGCAGCATAATTCATCCCATATAATATATAGTCCTATGAGTTTTGATGAATGTATACAATTGTGCAGCCACCACTAGACTAAAGCTATAGAACAGTTCCATCCCCCTCCCCCTTGGGCCCCTTTGTAGCCAACCTTACCCTTCTCCCTCAGGCCCTGGCAACCACTAATCCATTGTCTACGTCTATGGTTTTGCCTTTTCTCCTTTGACATCTTGATTACTGAAGTGCAATGTTATTTTAGTTATGAGGATCCTCATTAGGACTACACAGGATACATGACAACAAATGGAGTAAATATTTTTAAAAAGAGAGGAAAAAATAAGTGAAAGAAAATTTGAAAAGAGAGAAAAGGTCTAGAGAGAGAAAAAGAAAAACTAAAAGATGGGCCTATAGTTGTGATAGAAGGCTCCTCGAATGTTGTCAACATCTGTTTGAAAACCTTATCTGCCACTGAGGTGAGCTAACCCATTAACTGATTGGAAACTTGAGAGAACACGCAGCACAGAGAAGCAAATCTCCAAAGCCAGGGCACTCAATAACAGTGAGAATGACGGGAGGTAGGTCCTCTACTGCAATAGTAACCACTGTCCGCGGTGCTGAATCTCCTAACATGTTAACACATATTTCTATATCTTTGCATACTTTGAAGTCTGATGACTTCTATCCGGCCTCGCTTAGGAATTCAGATCTAGATGAGGGTCAAGGTTTTGGTGAAGAGAATCTAATGTGGATTTGGGAGACTGAATTTTGGAGAGACACTTTCAGAAATTAGGAGAGACATTAAAAAAAATAAATTTCAAATTATTTTAAAAATTGAAAAAAGTTTCCTGGCCAGTTAGGGAAGACACATTCCCTATCCTACTCCTCCTGACCCATTCACTTTTGTGCTTAATGATTTGCTCCTCAGGTTAGGTTAGATGTGACTTTCCTGTGTTTACAACTCTTTGAAAGGTGCTTATGGCTATCTTGAGATTTGTATTCTGATCTCAGCTGCGCACCAACTAGCTGCTACCTTCCCTTCTGCCTCTCAGGACTTAGGAGTAGAGTTGTCAGATTTAGAAAATAAAAACAGAAGATGTACAGTTAAATTTGAATTTTAGATAACAAGAAAGACTTTTTAGTTATAAGTGTGTTCCACACTAAGATAGGTTATTAAAAGATCGTGAAATATGCAAGTGCTTTATGATGTAGTTGCATTGTTTCAAAAGGTGTTCTTGACTTGTTGGTGACCCCTAGTGATGTGGGAGAACAAATAGTATATAACCTTTGTGAAGGAGTTATTTTAAAATTCTGAGTATTGAAAGCAGCTTCAATCTAAGAAATTTTCAGGTTGTACTGGTCCTTACAGTCCCAGGGTGGGAGGGGGCTCAACAAAAGAAAGTGCCCATTTGGGTATATAGTGGAGACACTTCTGTGGTTATTATTATTTAAGCTGATAACACTGGTCCTAGTTCAGACCAATTATATTCCCTGTGATTTAAAAAAAATTCTTTTACTTCTCTTTTTTTGCTCATCCCCTTTGTGTTTTAAATCTTCACTATTTATTTTAATTTAGGATGTCATCCCATAAAAAATAGATTTTTTAATCCTGTACCCAGGACACAGCATTGCTGATTTTTATTTATTTATCTATCTTTATCCTGCCTGTGGGAAAGCAAGTGTTTAAAATGATTTGTTGACTGCATCTGTGAGTAGATAAATTTAGTACTTATTTGAAATGGTGTCATACTGTACTTCTTACTCCTAATTATGCCACCAGCAATTATTTGGCCACAGTTCTGAGCAGACTGTCTATCCTCTGAGTATCTATGCAGTGTCTCACTAAGTATTTAATCATGGCAAGAGGGTAAGAGCACAATGAACAATGGAAATGGACATTAGAGAATGATAATTAATTCTCACCAAAGAGTAAATTTAGCTCCAACTTTCAGCTTTTTAGAAAATGACTGTATTAAAAATTTCATAAGTTCATCTGTCCATCAAAAATCTAGTGAGTACAGATCAGAATAATAGATTAATGTTGAACATGATTTCTGAGTGGCAGGAAATTTTGTTCCAGATGGAGCTGATGTCTTATACCTGTGTGACTGACAGGTTCATAATGGCACAGTACATTAGTCCTCCACTCCTCTTGTGTGTAGATTAAAAAAATCATTTACAATAAAGGTAGTCACATTTCCAATAACTTATTGTTAGGTCATCATGTAATGCGAAGTTCTTTTAGTGAGTACTCAAGCAATATATATTTTATTGATTTTCTATTGGTGATGCCTCTGGCTCCCTAAATCATTAGATAACTTACAAAAATGAGATGATGATTTTCTGAACACGGGTAACTCAATACTTTGATGAACAAAAACTGCTACTAAAAATTGGCCTCCTAAATGTCACCTGGCTTTTATGGCCCTCAGAGCAGGCATCACTGGATCTGTGAAGGTCACGACAGAGTACTGCGCTTCAAGAGGAAGCCAAAAGACAGGATACTGAAGGCTTCTACTCCTCCTGGCGTTGGTGGTGAGGAGCACATTGTGATTAGCACAGGGATAGTGGACAGAGTCTGATGCTGAGAGACAGTTGTCTTGATTATGCCTTATCCATAAAATAGCTTCAGTTTTGTCTTCCTTTTACAAAATGGAGAAATTTTAAGCTAAGAGGGACATTCTTGCCTGACGACTTGACCATCTCATCGTACCCATGAAGAATCTAATAATTAGACGGATTCATGGAGCTACTCAGTGACACAGATCATATTGGTAGGAAGGGTCAGGACTCAGTTCTTAGATTCTTAACTTAATGCTCTGGCAAATGTGGTTGAAAAGAATGAGCTTAGAGTCTAGGTTTGAGTCTCAGTAGTATCCTATCTCAGCCAAATGACCTTGGCAAGTAACAAAGTCTATGAGCTCAGTTTCCTGATCTGTAAAATGAGGGTGGTAATGCCCAGCTGACTTACTTCTCAAGGATGTGGTGGGTTTTAGTGAGATAATAATAGAGTGTGAAGTACCCAATGAAAAAGAATGCTGTGTTTTTATTTACTATTATATAACACATTATCCCAAACTTAGAAGCTTAAAGAAGAAATAGTTATTAAATATCACATAGATTCTATGGATCAGGAATCTGGGTCCAACTGAGCTGGATGCCTCTGGCTCAAAATCTCTAATAAGCTTACAGTCAATGTGTCAATCAGAGAGCTTTGAAGGCTTGACTTAGGTGGTGTAGGGCAAGGTCTTTTTCCAAGCTCAGCCACATGATTATTGGAAAGGATTCCGTTTCTTGCAGGCTGTTCACTGGAGGTCTGTCTCAATTCCTTGCATGTGGACATCCCTTATAGGACTGCTCATGATAAGGGGAGCTGGCTTCCCAGAGCAAGCGAGCAAGAAAGTAAGAGAATGTGTGCAAGTTGAAAGCAAGTCCTTTTGTGTCCTGCTCTTGGACATACTATTCCATCACTTTTACTCTTCTCTGTTCATTAGAAGTAAGCCACTAGGAGCATCCCACACTCAAAGGGCATTGATTACACAAAGGCATGAATACTAGATGAGAATCATTGGGTTCTATCTTAGAGGCTCCCAACACAAATGTTATTCTCCTTTTTCTGGATAGTTACAAGGAAAGCATTAGATATTAGATGTATACCAGCTTTTACAAAAAGATGGTCATATTAATGATTTTATTTATAATTATTAATTAACTCTCTGCTTCAATAAGATATTTGAGGTGACAGCCACATCACCCACTTTAATTATACTGTATTCCTCCTGTTTAGAATACCCTCCTTCTCAGCTTTTATCAGCCTGAGAATTGCCAAGTCATCTTCTGAAAATTCACTCAAATATTACCTCCTGGACATGTTACTGTGGTTCAACTATTATACTTTCTAATGTGAATTTGGCCATAGGACAATCTGGAATTCAGTTGCATTTTCTAGTTGAAGCATAGGCAGTTGATGTGCCCAGCAATTACTAAATGTGTCTTCCCACAGGACTAGTAACAAATGACCTCAGGAATTGGGACCTATTTATCACTGGTTAGTTCTATTTTGAAGACTAGACCTTCAGTGATTTGGAAAGAATTGGTGAAATCTTTCCAGTTACTTTGCTAGGGATTGAAAAGCATTTGAAAACTTTTTTTTTTTTAATCAAAGTGGGAGCAGAGGATTACCTCAGTCACAAATATTGGAAGTCTTCATTTCTGGGCTTTGCTGAATTAGAATCTCTGGGGTTGATCCCAGAAACATGTATATTGAACAAGTTGATTCTGATGTGAGGTTTGATAAGCCCAGCCACAGTCTGAAGGAAACCTGAGAAGCTTGGGAGTGACGACATCCATACAAGTGTTCTTATTTGCCTGTACATTGGCTATGGTTTGTGACTACAGGCATGCCTGGGAGATAGTTCAGGTTTTGCTCCTGAACACAGGAATAAAGAGAGTACCATAATAAAAAGCAAGTTGTAATGTTTTTGCTGGTGGAGAGTCTTGCCTCCAGTTTGTAAAAAACATAACACCAGTGAAGCTCAATAAGATGAGGTAAGCCTGTACAATTCTTCAAGACACCAAGGACTATAAAATGCACCATTATATTATGCACCATTAAGAAATAAAAATAACCCAACTCTGCTGATTATAATTTGCAGAGTCCATAAAGATTCATGTCATTTGGGAGATGTTAAAATAGGTGAAAAAAATCTCAGGATCAAAGCAATGTGACAAAATAACTTCATTACATGATCTGACCAGATATATGAGATAGAAACTCTAAATCCTATTTCCTAGAAACTTATTTTGTTAACTCATGCAGTTATCCATCCCAACATTAATTCATTTGATCCCCTTTTAGTTACTGAGGGCCCACTGTGTGCCAGATACTGTGCTTAGCGGTGGGAGCATAGTGGTGAATGAGATATGCTTCATGGGGCTTACCGCCCAGGGAAAAAGCCAGAACCTAAATAAATAATACACAAATGAATATATACCTGCTAATTAGGTGACGTGCAATGAAGGACAGCCAAACCGTCACCTAGCAGTTGCACAGGAGACAGAGAAGGTCAAAGGAGGTGGTGGGGGTGCGAGGATACACCCTCCTTAGAGCTGATGGGGTAAGTAAGCTACAGTTGTTCCCGAGGAAGCTGGCACAATGGCATGTGTGAGGGGGCTTGTGTTCGCTGGGCTCACGCCAGGGCCTTCTTTAGGAATGGCACAGGAACTTTCTTCCCCTCAGCCAGCACAGACACGAGCACACACAACCATTTACTCCCCTCTGCATGCAGTTGACTGAGGCCTGCAAAAGGCCAGCCACTGACAGGTTGAACATACCTGAGGGTGGCTGGCATTGCGTCAGAAAGAAATGACGAGGGGGGAGGAGAGCCTACCTCCTCCCCAAGCAGAACCATTCAGAACTGGCTGCTATGCTGGGTCTTGCCTCCCTACCTCCCAGCATTCTCTGGGTTTGAATTCCCTGTTTACTTCTGGGCTTGCCACTGCCGTTTGCCTTATTCTGAACTGAACATAATACCCCGAATCATCAGTGCCACTCTGAGATGGATTCTCTACAATCCTTAATGCGACAAACCGGATTGATCCCCTGCCCACTACCTGCCAGCTTGCTGCGACTTCCCATAACCTCTTCTCCCTCCCTTTCGCTTTCTACAATGTGCACGCTAAAGAGCTAAAGGAACCGCATTTTCCTGCAAATGCCCACAATTACACAGTGTGGTTAGGCGAGATGATATGAAAAAATGTTTACCGCTGAGCAGTAATTTGAATACTTCCCTTCAAAACAAAACAAAACCCTTACTTAGAAGGAAACCAGATCAGTTATCTCAGGGAGATTTAAAATGAAAGGTACATCTTGTTTTAAAAATGGAACTCAGGATGCTGTTTAGCTAAGTGTGCTATGCATACAATATTTGCAGGGTAAATTATAAAAGAAAGAACACGGGTTTTTAAAAAAGATGTTATTTTTCTACTGCATGCTGCTTCTATCAAACCACCTGAGAGGTGATTGGCGAAGGGCATTTTAGAATAAAGACATTGTTCTGACAGCAAATACAAATGAAATAAAATTGGCCCAAGGCTTTGATGCCAGAACCCACACAGAGAGCTGAGACATAGCAGCACGCTAGCCTAATGCAGGGAATAGAACCAGCATAATTTGTAGTAGAGTGTGAAGCAAAGATGAAAGAGGAAAATATTTTTTTAAAATAAAATACATGCACAGAGATTAAAACAGACTTTTTCAGTTGCATTAATTCCCTTATTGCAAGAGCTTGCCCATAAACATAAAAAGGGCACAGGAGTTCAGCTATAATCTTTTTGTCCCCATTGTCAAGGGAAGATACGTGAGTAGGGAGGAATGGGCAGTGTTCCTGTAATTTTAAAAAATATATAATTTTATTGATTTCAGAGAGGAAGAAAGAGGAAGAGAGAGAGAGATAGGGAAAGAGGGCGATGAGAGAGAATCATTTATCAGCTGCCTCCTGCACGTCCCTCACTGGGGATCAAGCCCACAACCTGGGCGTATGCCCTGACTGAGAATTGAACCACGACCTCCTGGTTCATAGGTAGTCCTCAACCACTGAGCCATGCTGGCTGGGTAAGTGTTCCTCTAATTTTTAAGAATGAGGGTAGAAGAGAAAGTGGGGGGCTTCTTTTGGGCATTACGGAGATTCCAGCTTCTGGTTAGAGCCTGTGGCGTACCTGGAAACAATTCTAAACATGCAATGAGGGGCTGAACATTGTTTTACTCGCTCATAAGGTTAAAAGTGAGGAAGATGCTTTAAAAGGCTTCTAGTCAGTGAGGCGTGAAAGAAATCAGGAAGGAACCAAAACAACATGCACACAAGAGCAAAGTTTCCTTGCACTTCCCAGGTGACCCTGCGTTCACAAGTTGTTTCCTATGACCGGGTGTGAGAGAAGTTCAGGAAGAAACAGTCATTTAACACAGACCTGAAGATAGCTATTTGACCAATCACATATGCTACTAGTACTGCAGCAGGGCCTGTAGGAAACATTCTGAGGGCCTTTGTTACTTTATGAGTGAAAAAAATATTGTGCAACCGGAGGTGGTATGGCCAGACGAGGCATGTAGAAATAAAATATGTTGAAAACTGATAACTATTCCCACAGAGCGCTCATTGTTTTGCTCTCGTTTGAAAGCTAAAATAATGTTGGCTGATTTTAGTAAAGACATTTCTTGAAGTCCCTTCCTGCTCTTTCAGTCTCTAAAACAAACAGAGGCCATGCAAAAGCTCAAATTAGAAGTTCACTTAAAACTCATTCCTTAAATAATTAAGTTCATAATTTATTTTTCTTCTTAATAAATGATTTAGCCTGGAAGGCAGGCCATTGATACCAACATGGAAATAATCTGATGTTCATGGCCAGTTGTAGTGCTTGCTAGTTATATGACCTTGGGCAAGATGTTTACAGTTTTTGAGTTTCAGATTCTTCATACATAGAAAAGGGTTGAATATCTATTTTTCAAGATTATCATTAGGATTAAATGATCTAGAACCAATTGCTTAGCATAGAGCCTGACATATTGGTCACAAATAATTTCTCTCCTCGGGATTAATATTTACACAGATTTCATTTATCACAGAAAAAGGAGGAAGTTTCAGCTTTTCAAGTTTTTAAACCTATTTTTCCCAATTGCATAAGTAACACATATTTTCATAAAAATAAAATGCAAAATATTGAAAGGAAAATATTATTATACATCATCTCACCCCTCTTAATATTTGTCTATTCACATTTTACTGTATTCGATATTAACTAACTATGAGTATTTAAAGCAGGAAAGTGTCTTTTCTAAATGCATCCAGCTTTTCAATGAAAGTGAAACAATTACAATACTGTATTCTATTTTTCTTTCTCAGATTATAATGCCATTAGTATTTCATTATATTATTAACAATTTTTGGCATATACAATTTTTATTGGTTACATATTCCATTTATATGTGTGTGTGTGTGTGTGTGTGTGTGTGTGTGTTATAAACACCTAGGATATTTTCTTTTAAACATATTTTTAATTGGTTATTAGAGAGAGAAGGGAGAGGAATAGAGAGGAGGGGAAACATCCATGTGAGAGCAAAACATTGATTTCTGTCTCTTGTATGCCCCCTACCGGGGACTGAGTTCCAACCCGGGCATGTGCCCTGACTGGGAATGGAACCAGCAACATTTGGTGCATGGTATGACACCCAACCAACTGAGCCACACCAGCCAGGGTCACCTAGGATATTTTCAATGCTTTGCTTTTGAAATTCACATTGAGATCAATGTATTCACATATTTTCAAAATTTTATTTAATTTCCAATTATTTTCCATACAGGAATTTCAGGATAAATGAATCTAAACATTGTTAGGACTATTGAAACATTGCTGAAATGATTTCCTATAGAATTGGGTCAACTTATACATCACCAGTAATGTGAAAGTCTCAGTTCTCAATTTCACCTCAACCCCTTAACACTGAGCGGTATTACTAAAAAAGTTTTGCAAAAGTGAAAAATTGTATTTTGCTGTATTAATTTACATTTCCTTATTACTGTGGTTGAATGCTTTCATCTTTTGTGAATTATTTGTTCATACCCTGTGCCCATTGGCTATTAGGACCCTCATATTTTCTTATCTAAACGTAAAGGTAAGCACTCGGTCATGCTTGTGAATATTTCTCTACAATGTCTTTTACCTTTTGTATGGAATTTGCTTTAAATTTTCAAAGTTGTATTTATTCTTTTTCCCACAGATGTGTCTTTCCTCTTATGGTCATCCCTTAAGAGAAGATCCTAGTATTATTATTTATGTTTCTATATATATATATATATACATTGATTTCAGAGAGGAAGGGAGAGGGAGAGAGAGAGGTAGAAACATCGATGATGAGAGAGAATCATTGATGGGCTGCCTCCTACTGGAGATCGAGCTTGCAACCCAGGCATGTGCCCCTGACCAGAACCAAACCCGGGACCCTTCAGTCCACAGGCTGACGCTCTATCCACTGAACCAAACCAGCTAGGGCTACTTATGTTTCTTTCGAAATTTTTGCCAACCAAAAGGTTTCTATGCTGTACCCCAAAAGTCCATTATTTCCTTCACTTTGTGACTTCAGTCAGGGGAACAAAAGGGTATAATGGAAGAAAGGATCACAAATACAAACTTCAAACATGATGAAAATGATTGTAAGTTTGCTTTTTCTTTAAAAATCCAAATGCCAATACAATTTCATTGTGAAGTTTCGAGGTTTGGAGAGAAAGGAAAGAGTTGTGGGCATGAAAGTGGAACCTTAAGACCAGCAGGCTTCTAGACAGATGGGAGAAACAGCTATATGAGGAGCCATTGGAGGCAACAGGAGATGGTGTAGTAAGCAGCAGAATGTACCCAGACTTCACTGCTCTAAACACTTTTCCTGCTTGCCTGTGTCCGAGTCTGCCTGTGACAGACCTAACTGAATCTGGCCTCAGGAATCTGTGAATAGCCAAAGAAAAATGAATGATTTCCAAATGGAAGGAAATCTACAAGAATGTGACTCTTCCTCAACACTAATAGGAAAACAGTATGAAAAGTCTCTCTCAGCTTATGGTCCCAATTAGGCTATCTCAATATTCTTTGCAGCAAATTCAAAATAACATAGTTGGCCGCACATACACATTTCAATAAGCAAGACATTTTCTCCCTGAGATTAGTCTCTATTTTTAAATTTTCTGTTCAAACATTAATTCTGGAGAAAGAGAAATCAAACCAGAAATCCTATACTTTTCCATTCTCTGCTTTTAATAAAATAAATGAAGTCATGGAACCTACATATAAGTGGACTGAGCAAAGAGAACTGCATAGACACCACACTTGGCTGTAAGGACCTTACGGTGTGAGAGAGACGGTGTCAGGTGAATAGTGTACGGTAAGTAAGGACAGTGAGACAGAAATATTAAATCAGTATAGAAACTGACCAAGAATATCACACATGACATACACATCAAAAGAGATATACATTTATTTATTTAATATATATAAATGGTAAGTGCAATATGGGTCATTTTGTTGCTGTTGTTAATCCTCACCCGAGGATATTTTTCCATTGATTTTTAGAGCGAGTAGAAGGGAGGAGGAGAGGCAGAGAGAAACATCGATGTGACAGAGACACGTGGATTGGTTGCCTCCTGCACGCACCCTGACGGGGGTGAGGATTGAACCTGCAACCCAGGTACATGCCCTTGAGCGGGAATAGAACCCTCAACCCTTAGGTCTGACACAGTAGCCACTGAGAAACACTGGCCAGGGACAATATGGGTCCTTTGTAATTAGCACTAAGCACTTAGAGTAACTTCAGTGAGCCACCCGTTCATGATAAAAACTGCCTCTCAGTAAGGTGAAACAGAAGCTAATTTCCTCAGCCTTATAAAGGGCAGCTACAAATAATCTACAGCTAACATCACAGTTATGATCATGTAGGTAGGACATTCTAAAAAAAATCTCCAGAAAAGCCACTAGAACTAATAATCCTGGGGTGGCAGGAGAAGGCCAGTGGTCATTTTATATCATGAAGACTTCAGAATTCATTTCCAAGTGACAGGAGCCATGGGATGCTTTTGGAGTGATGGGTGATTGGTGTGATTCTCATTTGAGAAAGTTCTTTCTGGCAGGTGAGTGAAGACTGGTTTGAAGGGACTAATACAGGGAGCAAAGAAACCAACTAAAAGGATTTTTCAATAGCTCGTGAGAAATGATGTGGGGCTGAATGATGGGGTGAATGATGGGGGAAGGAGAGAGGGGATGTCATTTAGGAGGCAGACATATCAGAATATGGTGAACTTGGAAGTGAGGTAGAAATAAGACCCAAAGCATGGAGGCATGGAACAGACTGACATATCTCCATATGGAGGTGGGGGGATGAGGAGAGAGAAACCAAAGAACTTATATTCCTATATGCATAGCCATGGACACAGACAATAGGGTGGTGAGGACCTGGTGGTGGATAGGGGCTGGGAGGAGGGGGGGAAGGGGAGAAATGGGAGGCATCTGTAATACTGTCAAGAATTTATATATATATTTCCAACAGGGGGAAGTGACACGTGACATTGAAGTGAGAAAGAAAAATAAATAATAAAAACCCAAAGTGCGTTTTTCTAAATGAGCTGAAATACACTGTGTTTTATGATTAAAACTCACAGGCTGAGATTATAATTTGTCAGTTTGTCTTAAGTGATTGTTTTTGTGATTTTGATCTCATCTCGGGGTGGGGATTTTGTACATTTCTTACACCTGCATGTAAACTGATTTTAGGTTGGAAAGACTATGTTCCACGAAGAGCGGCCAACCAATGATACCAAAGATTTCTTTCATGAGTTTCCGAGGAGAAACTGTAAGTCACAATGAATGGTGAATGGACCACTGGAACTATTACTAGTTTCTAAAAATTAAGACCCATAATGGCTTGAAGTCTGAACATAACAGTTTCACATTCTGATCCTTTTCCTCCATG
Source organism: Myotis daubentonii (assembly GCF_963259705.1). Classification (NCBI taxonomy): domain Eukaryota; kingdom Metazoa; phylum Chordata; class Mammalia; order Chiroptera; family Vespertilionidae; genus Myotis; species Myotis daubentonii. Next base: position 142,416,330 of record NC_081842.1, on the reverse strand, counting down.
TCTTCAATTCTTTGATGTCAAACGTGGAATATTATTAGTGTAAAAGGAGACTTTGGGGTAAAGATGCCTTTGCTTCCAGGAAAGCTGCTGTTTTTCCTTTTCATTCCCTGTCCATTTGGGAGTAGATATTAGCCCTGCTTGTTCTGCAGCTATTATTTGAGGGGAAAAATACAAATAGAAGCCAAGAGTGTATTTTAAAAATTGAAGAGCATCAAGACATCGCAGCGTGAGTTGGCCATAAAGATTTACAATTACATTTCCATCACAAAGACTCTGGCCCATCATATTTGGCCGTGGCCATTTATGTTTTGATTTCTATTTCTTTGGCGGGACAACACCCCAATTAGACAGATGAGCATTCAGTTCTCATGTTGGAGCACATCCTTGCTGGCCTAGGTTACTACAGGGCCCCGATGGCCATTTTCCAATTAACTGTGTCTTGGTAGTTATAATCCTACTCTCCACAAATTCTTAGCATATAAAATAAACTATCCCAGTT